>NC_139981.1:7129724-7729724 GCF_963993115.1 Abramis brama | reverse complement strand
GTTCATATCATTTGACTTCAGTAACATTTCCACACATTATCTGATTAAAGCGGAGACATATTCGGCAACCCACTCATTAGAAACCGTCCTGTTGGTCGGTTTAAGTACCTCTGGCATCAACACAATAACAAAGACTTCTCTGTAATGGTTAGTGATATTTGTATCAAATGCACACAACAATTAGTCAAGGGTAGAAAGAAGATGAAGCCTTGACTGTCTGCCCTTATCCCGAGGATGTGGCTCCCACCCCCAACGTCTGAGCTCTTGTCTGTGGGCGCTGTGGAAGTGATTTATCTCAGCGTGAAAAGACTTGTGATAATGCCCCAGTAGGATGAGGCCCAAAGCCCTGCGTATTGAATGCTTCAATGCTGTTTGCATGAAGTTCATGGCCCTGAAGCAATGATAAATGTCAAGTGCAACAAATGTCCTGTAAATAAGGGCCTCCAGCACTAAGCCATGGCCCTGCGACTGTCAGAACGAGGGAGATGTGTGTGTCCAGACAGACGCTTATCTTCCCGAGGAAAACAGTAATCCACTCCCTCTCGTACACAACAGATATATTCACTGTGTTATGAAGGCTTTGTCAGAAGAAATCTTGAAGAGTATGTGTGTCAGTGATGGAGGAGAAGTTGCCATCACCTTATATCGTGTAATGCTGTGATTACCAGCAGATAGTATGTGTACTCCAGGGGGTACTTGGAAAGATTTGGTTTTATTAAACCTATTAAACATAAATTGTGACAAAAATAGCATTGTCGAAAGGTTAAAATAATTCACTGCTGTTATGATTCCCACACACAGTTTTTTTCCACCTTAATGCATTCAGGAAATCCTTGACGGAAAAGGATTGGATAACAGTGTTGTAGTGAATTATCTATCTAAATTGTATAATATATAAAGGTAACACATTCTAACTATTAATACATTTGCTACTACATGTCGACTAGTTGTCATTTGAGTAATAGTGGACTGTCTGCTTAATATTGGCTAACACTATACTGATTATTTGTAACTTTGCAAGCACATTAACTTATTCTACAAATCTGAACCCTAACACCTAACAGTCTACTAATAAACCAATGAGAGTTAGTTGACATGTTGCAAAGTTACTTATAGTTAGTAGAATGTCTAAAGCGGACCATCAAAAAAATTGTTCAAACGTTTGGGGTTGGTACAATATTTTTTATGTTTTTGAATGAAGTCTCTTATGCTCACCAAGGCTGCATTTATTTGATCAAAAATACAGTAAAACAGCAGTATTGTAAAATAAATATATATTTTTTTACAATTTAAAATGTAATATATTTTAAAATGTAATTTATTCCCATGATGGCAAAGCTGAAATTTCAGCATCATTACTCCAGTCTCCAGTGTCACATGATTCTTCATAAATCATCCTAATATACTGATTTTATGCTCAAGAAACATTTCTATTTGGTTGATTTAAAAAAAAAAAAAATGTTTGTGGAAACCATGATACAACAAAAGAACAACATTTATTTTAAATAGATATCTTTTTTGTTTTGTTTTACATTATAAATGTCTTTACTGTCACTTTATGGAATTTAAATGTATGGAGTTTAAATATAAATATACATTATATTGCACTTTCATTTTTTCAGTCTAAGACACAGATCTTAATGCTGCCATCTGATGGTTGATATGTGAATGGCACAGGCTCTGTCCTGTCACTAATCACAGTATATTGGCATTCAGTGCAGAATTAGGCTACATGTTGTGCATTCATATCATGCACTGACGGTCTTATTGAGCAGATCCGCATGTAATCCATTTTCATATACAAATTAAATGAAATAAAGTCAGTAATAACAAATTATTTTAAGCAGAACCAATAACCTATCAATCATCTACTTCTAATTACTACACAGCATGCCAATGCAGTGGATTTTTCTAGCCATCCTGGGATTGTGTTGTTACTGGAAGCAATCCAGGCCACTACTATCAGAAGCAATGAGTATAACTTGCAGTAGTTTGTTGTTTTAAACTAGTGATCCCACAGAGTAAAAATTTATTTGTAGGCCTGTTAAAGCGAGTAGACAGAGACAGTTTGTGCATGAGTCAGAACAGTTGGGTTGTGAACATGCCTAACCCATTTGCTCACTAGGCTATAAGGGAACAACTTCAGCTGCCACGTGTCCTGAGAAGACAGATAGTGAATTCTTTCATTAATACCCACATCAAGATATCGCTCTGGTTTAAACAGCTCAAAACTAATTTCCAAAAGAAAAATAGCCCTATTTGCCACAGATTACCCCGGCCCACCCTTCAACCACCCCCCACCCCCCATTTGAGGCGCCTTTATCTAATTTTGAGATGTTATCTAAGGACCTAAGTCGTTTTGGGATTCAAGTGCTCTCACTTCAAAGTATCATTTCATTTATCGATTGGCTCCCTGCTGGCCTTCTGCTCTCGGCTGTTAGAGCTGCTCACGGCTCTTTGCTATTAACCATGTTATCTGCAGATTAACAATGTCATGTTAGGTTTACAAATAAGCTCTGGTGTCGACAAAATAAACTAGAGGTTCACAAAACCTGTCAAGAATATGTGAGTCATATTTTAGTCCAAAATCAAAAGAAAGAAATAAGGAATTATATTTTACTCGAATATGAAAATAATGGCTATTTTTTAGGAGCTTAAACAAAGGCACTGATAAATAAACTTTACAAAAGCTTTTCTTTATAAAATCTTCTTTTACCTTTCTCTGCTTTTCTAAACTTTTACTTACTATTCTAACTTCTTTACTACTTTAACTCTTATTGCAAAACTTGAGTATGTTGATTCACATTTTAGAGTGGCCTTTTATTGTGGCTAGCCTAAGGCACACCTGTGCAATAATCATGCTGTCTAATCAGCATCTTGATATGCCACACCTGTGAGGTGGATGGATTATCTCGGCAAAGGAGAAGTGCTCACTAACACAGATTTAGACAGATTTGTGAACGATATTTGAGAGAAATAGGCCTTTTGTGTACATATAAAAAGTCATAGATCTTTGAGTTCAGCTCATGAAAAATGGGGGCAAAAACAAAAGTGTTGCGTTTATAATTTTGTTCAGTGTATGTTTATGTATGTACTGTATGTATTTATTTATTTATTTGCTAGAAAATGAGACACTGGCTAAAGGAAAAACATATCTATGAAGGAGGAGTACTTACTTATGACATTAAACGGACATGGTGGCAGTATGCAAACATACGCATGCACTCACTTTGTTGGATTAAAATGGTAGCATAAATTATTGCAGAATATTCTGTTGACTACCGTCAATCACATGACTTTGCTTTACAAACAGCCCTGACAGTATTGCCTCTCTTTGGCCGTATAGACTCAGCCGTATATTCATTTCCTCAGTCCCGCTGGTGACTGCGCTCAGCCGACGCAGGCAGGATTTATGGGCCACTGGCTGCTAGCTGATTAGGATACTGCTTGTAAAACGTATTTTGGCATGTACAGAGGTTTTACTGGAGCTCTTCCTGTCAAGCAACTGCAATACATCAGTGGCAGGAGAGGTAGAATGAGAGGCGCTGAAACATCCAACCCGACGCCATGTTTAAACTGCTGCCACTGTTTGTCCCTCCCGGGGCAATACCGCAGACCTCTGATAGTACCCTCTCAGTGTAATATACCCAGCGATCCTGTGCAACTGTCCCATATTTCAGTCTCTTCTGTATTAAGCCTTTGTGCGTTATTCATTGGTGTATATGCACTTAACTGCTGACTCGGTGGCTACATGAGACCTGTTTTTCCCAGAGAGCTTCTCATTCCCATCATCTCCTGTTTCATAGCTAGTGTGAAAAGCAGTTCGGCAAAGAAACATGACGGTGTCTACACCATGTGCAGGAAATGAGGCTGACGTCTGCTACCTGTCACCCCACCTCCACTGTGATTTGTACCATAGTCATTTGAACTAGTGCAATCAGGATCTCACAGCACCAGAAGGATAAAGATGTCACAGTTGCTCTCAGCATGTGAGATCTTTAATTAGACTTAATCGAAATCTCACATACATACATCTCCCACATGAAAAAAACAGTTTTCTGCTTGGGTATGGAGAAGGGTGTGGAAACTGATAAGCTTGAACAAAAAACCTGTTTGGAAATAATTAGATAAGGACAGGGAGACCAGGTCAGAAGCTCAGAAGGCCCAGAGAACCACCACTATCAGTCACTACCACTGCTGGGTAGGACTTAAGACACTTCACTAGATACATTGTAATGGAGTAGATAGGCTACTGATGGGTTAATGATGTAGACAGTGTATACAATGACTTGCATAAATCTCTTATTTGATGAGCATTGAAATAATACTTTATTTCGATAGTCCACTTTAGACAATCAACTAACTACAAGTAACTTTACAACTACATGCCAACTAGCAGTCATTAGAGTATTAGTAGACGGTCTGCTTCATATCTGCTAACACTTTATTTTGATGGACCGCCAACAGACATTCTACTAACTTTCTACTAAGTAACTTTGCAAGTACATGTCAACTTATTCTACTAACCCTAAAAAATCCTGGGTTGTTTCCACCCATGTTTGGGTCAAATATGGACGAACCCAACAGTTGGGTTTGTAACAGTCTACTAATATTCTAATGAGAGTTAATTGACATATGGTTGCAAATGAATGAGAGTTAGTTGACATGTAGTAGCAAACTTTTTACCTTTAATAAAAACAAAACAAATTTTGTTGAAAATAATGATTGATTTTTTTGTGTTATTTCAAGGTGATGTAGTTACATGTACTTACTATAGTATTAACAGTAAATTATGCATAATTACAAGTAACTAACCCTAAACCAAACCCTAACCGTAACTCTATAGTAAGCACATGTAGTTAGACCAATGTAACTACATCACCTTAAAATAAAGTGTAACCTTTTTTTAAAATGGTATCAATAAAGCTCCAAAACCATGTCAAAGCAACATGAATTAATGTCATTGATGGCTTATATGAATTGGTAAAATTGCAATGCTCAGTATTGCAACTGTAGGAATAGAAATCTCGATATGCATGCACATTAGCACTGACCAGCCTGAAAAATACTGTTTCATTGCATTATTCAAGCTAAAGAAGCACAAATACACAACAGAAGCACAACAGTTTTGGACGCAAAGAGCTGAACGGAAATCTTTACCAAAATGGCTGCCAGGTGATCTGACTTGCCTTCAAGGGAGTTTGACGGCGCTCTCAATCCTGCAGTGTAGAGAAGTCGAGCAGAACCTCAGATCAGACCTGCATCCACTACAGCCAAAGCAATCCTTTAAAACAAGGCTGCTGGTTGTTTATCAAGAATATTGTCAAGCATGTCCGCTTGGAAGTGGATAAACAATTACTCTCAGCAATCCACCGAGGTGCATTAAGATTATTTATGGCCAGCATGTAAATATATAAATTGGGCCACACACCAAATCAAGCCCTCTCCTGGGTGCCGTGCAAGCCATGCTGTCTCACATTAAATCACTGATGCAGTTAACAACGGGCAGAGTGGGCATATGATAATGCCCTCACTGTAAAAAATGCCTCCTACTTAGCAGCCTATGAGTGCGTGAGGTGACATACGCTGAGAGGTACAAGCGCTCCTGTAGGATCAATAAACTCCACCAGGTTTTGGGATTTACGATGACGTGCCATCAATCAATTATGAACAGAACCGCTTTAAGTGCTCGGAAAATACCAATGGGTATTATAACCAAATCAGAAGTCAACTATTTCAGACAAATATTTCAGAGGTACGGAGCGGAACTGCAATCCACCAGAGTGAAATGACTACAGTTTGTTACCACATAACTAGCAAGGCCTCTGAGAAAGAGAGAGAGATGGAGGGACACTGATGGCTGTTCGGCGCTAGAGAGAACGAATGGAAAACTGCTGGTGTGGTTGCAGGAGATGAGATTCATAACTCTATGAACAATCTGCAGGACAGTGCGCCGATGCTGCTCTGTGCCGGAGACTACAGTCGTGATACAAACGAGCTCAGTTTGCTGCCCCTGCTCTTCCCTTCCCACCGGGGAGATGGAGTCATTTGCTAGATCACTCTCCCTTCGCTTATCACTCAAAAGAAGTAGCTTTCAGTGTGCCGCAGATAATCATACATATTCTATGTGCTGGCAGGCCATAAATCTCAGTCGCTATTTCGTCTTCCAGTCATTCATCTATCACCCTGGGAGCTGGATAGAGCACAGGCTGCTTCACAATATATCAAATTAGTACCTGGGATGTTTACCAAGATAATGCAAGACACCAGGAACGGGTGAAATATAGCACTGCCGCATTCCTCAAATTAAAAGGCTTCCCGGTCCTGCGTGTGGGAAGATAGTTTGGAGCTGTTAGCCTGTTGTTAGCTTGTGTGCTTTATCCCGAGCTGGTTGTGTTGACACCACTAACACAGGGCCATTGTTTGACACAATGCTTGGGATTGTTCCTTTTATGTAAAAGAAAGAAATATGTGATGAGAAAATGAAATTATATTGGAATTTTTGCAATATGTACAGGGCTCAATAATGCAAACGCGCCACGTTTTCTGTGCATATTATCCAGAATTAAATTTGGTCTAAAGCTGAGGTCGGGGAAGAACTGCTGTGTCTGTTGAACAGACTTAAAATCAATAGCAAAATCCAATATCTAATTTTGTTACAGTCTGGCAATAAATAATATGAAATACTAAATTCAGTTTAGCTAAAGCAGCAGCATTATAAAAAATGTCCTTAATTCATATACATCTCATTTTATCTTCAACTGTGATGTATGAGTTTGCAGTCTTTGTTTGTTTTTGCAGGATTTGTGTCATGGTTTGCAGTGTTTAGCAGTTTGCACTCCTAACCTATATATATATATATATATATATATATATATATATATATAATATATATATGATGATCATGATGACTAATATTATATTTGTTGAATATGATGGTTTTATAATAATTATGATTATTTCTAAGGTGGACATCCAGCTTAATAAATTATTCTGACCATTTGAATCTATCCATGTCATATCAAGAGATGGAAAAGTCAGCCAGCTACTATCACGTCAAATATTGTGCCCCAACAATAGGGGCATTGTTTATTCTAAATACCATACTATTACATATTCAGTTATTGAAAAAACTATTTAATTACCTTGAAGAAAACTGAAAATCATTAACAAGACTCAAAACGTATTGCATTGCTGCTGGAATCGCGTCAAGGATCAGCCAGATTTCCACATGCATAGTGAACCTCCTACCTACTTGAATGGGCTTGACACAAATCACCAAAATTTGGAGTTCAATTGAATTCAGTTCACATTTATGTGTATAGCGCTTTTCACAATTCATATTATTTCAAAGCAGCCTAGGTTTCTATATTACATGTAGAGTAATCTGTTATTGGAGGTGATTGTGTCAATACATAATAATACATTTAATGATACATTTGCATTTTGCCCCCTTTTTTGTTAGTGAAGAAATAGCGTATAGCATTTAGCCATTTTTATAAGCAGCTTGTAGTGTAGCTACATTTTCATCAGCTTGACTGTAGTTTAACCGAATTTGACAAGCTACAGTTTTTAAAATAGCTTCCTCAATGCTGGTGGTTTGTGTACAACAATTAAATGGCAAATTGCCCTGTCACATTAGAGAAAAGACAAAGCGATGCTGTTATGCTGACTCATGACAGCCCTGTAAGTAATGACAGCTATGAGAAGATCAAATGGTTGTCTTGTAATTAGCAAGGCAGATAATCAGGGCAGTGAAATATGGTGGCTAATTGAAAGATTGCCATTTAATACAGTTATGATCTAGCTGATCAATACGTCCTCTCATCACCACAGACATCTTTGTCTTCATATCCACATTTCATCAGACACTGAGTACATTTACTGAATAGCAAAGGTGCGCTATCATTCCTGGCTTCCTTATGTCGCCATGCTTCACTTTTGGATTAAATGGATGCTTTCACTGGCACTGTAATCCATTCTGTCCTGGCTGAATTCATTAGGGGCGGTTAGCCAGCAATAATTTTTGCAGATTACTGTGCATAAATCACAGCGCAGTTCTGCAGTTGATGCTGACACACATTTTTTACCACCACCAACCCCCTTTACTGACATTGGGATGTTTTTTTGATGTATTACACGGAGGATATTTATGGTGAGGGTTTGTGGAGGACCTTGTGCTGAACTGAATCTCTCCTACACCCTTCCTAATGCACTCAAAGTATTCTGCTCTCTCTGGAGGCCGTTCTGTTCGCTTTAATAGTGTTAGCCTAAACCAGAACCGAAGATGAATAGCTGAGAACAGAAGAAAGGATTCCCAATAGAGTGAGAGCACGACATACTTTGAATTTAAAGGCCAAATTGACTGTTTGTTATCACTTACCATAAAAGCTGGGATTCGCCTCTTTTTAAGAACATAATAACATGTTCGAATTTTTGGATCTAAATTTGTGATTCTCAAACCTGAAAAAAAAAAATGCAGACCTAAAATCTGGAGGTGATGTTTTTGTCTGTTAAAATAATTTAATTTGTCTTAGAGACACAGCAACATTGGCATATCCAATGGCGTGAGTTTGAGGAATATCTGTTTTATCTGTTTCCTGACCAATGGCGGATGAGGAGGGTGTTCAGGAAACCTGTTTAAAAAAAACATTAGTTTTGCAATACCGTTTGCCAACACTAGTGGCAGAAATGACACGTTCAGCTTTAATAAGTGGCCTGTTGCTAGTAAGAAATTTCCCTCAGTCAATAAAGGCCCTGCTTTTCCATAACTCTCTCATGAACCTGCACTCGTACTACCTCTGCTTTGACACATACAGAGTGAGTGCTGTTCAATCTGAACTAGCTGTTGCACAAGTCAATGAAAGTCACATAACACTGTGTCTTCTTTCACATTAAGGACACTTATACTATAGGATTCCAATAGATACCCTCGGGGCGCATATTATTTGGAAAATCATTAGCAGCCGACAGCAGAACTTCTTATCCTGAACACACTCTGCTCAGCAAACTGAAAAAGTTAGGATTTAAATGTTAATAGTAACATCATTTGCATGGTCATTTCATAGAATAGCTTTCCTGTGATATTTTTTTCATCTTGAGAGCTCCTCTCATATGCAAACCACCAATTTGCAGTGTAAATTGCAGATGCAGATTTTTGCCTACAGATTTTGTTAATATTATGTTCAGTCCAGTTCATTTTTTAGCTATAGCTCCTATGCAGCCTGCAAGAGAGGACGCGCACTGTATCCCTATGTATTGCTTTTCAGATTAAAAATCTAATTTAGGGAGATTAATGTATTTTATTTTAGCTTGCTGTGATCAGAAATTGCTGTGCTTGAGAGTGGAATCGCCTCTTGATTATTGAATTTTTATGGCCGTGTAATTAATTACAGATTCCCTGTTTTGTTCTATTTCTTTCTCTCTGACATTTTAATTTCGACAAAAAGCCACGCTCCCCATGCAGCCTTTCTCCAGAGATCCCTAATGGCCTATAAAACACAATGACTTATAGATATGGGGCAGACATCAGTTCGCCAATGATTGTTTGAAACCTTGCTGATCACATGAAATTTAGCCCACTCCTCCGTAACCCCTTGGATTCATTCCTCGTCAATTAAACTGTGGCAACAGCGTCCTTTCAGACGGATGGAATCTATCATTGTGTCATCGACCAGGAATTCATTATTGGAGGCAACCTGGAAACTTTTCAAAAGCGTCATCGAGGCCATTATTTCTTAAAGACTATTGTCATTACCTGAGAAAGGGAGTGTCCTTGGTTCTCCTTGCATAGGCTGCATTTAAGAGCCGTGAAAATCAATCCTGCTGTCAGCTGAGCCGTGCTACATCTTTGAGGAGGCAGGTTTGAAAGCTTATATCAAACTAGGAGCCTTAGCTGCCATCAGAGGCAGCAGTTACCATGCCATTTGGTGAACGGGTGATATAAATCAGACATTGCCTGCTGCAGTCACCTCGTCCAGATGAAACCAACTGTGATTGGTCGCTTTAGGTTGCTATTCATCTCTTTGGTTTTGATGCACAGAAGACAGCCTTTGTGAAAGCTTTATTGACTGATTAGATTGTTGGAAATGTGTCATGTAGATCAGAATAAGGAACTAATACACCTTCATACCTTTGTTTCATAAACATCTGAGGATTTTGATTTATCTCACTGAATCAAGTTTTTAAATCTGTTCACTAAAAAGATTTTTCACTGATTCGTTCAGGTTTCATCACGAGTAGGTTCATCATCAGTTCATTGAAAAACAATTCAGTCATTTGAAAGATTTGCTTTCACTAAGAATACACCACTACTCAGCCGGCCTTCAGTGTCATAGTGCCAGGTTTAGTATTGCTTTGAAAACAGTGACTCTATCTGGCAAAGCCACTGAAACAGACCATACATCACATTTATTAACCCAGTCACTTCAAAAGTACTTCCAGCCAAATATTCCTCATAGTTCATTGTGGCATCGCTGGTTGGTTGCCCTAAAGAATAGGTTTTGTCGTGTCACGCATTGATTTCCCAGTGCCCACTTCATCTGCGAGACACTGATCTTTTCTGTTGTATTTGCGAGTGGCGTAATACATTTCCTCAGGAGACAGATCCATCTAAGAGTATTTATTTATTATCCTGCGGCTGTGTCGAACTATCCCTCGTCATTGCGCTCCTTTTGTGCTGTGTAAGCACAAATCAACAAACCACACATCTCTTCTGAAAACTACTCCTTACCTCCAACTTCTCGCACCCTCTTTGTACCCCTTTTGGTACACAATAATAGCTGCGGCACTTACCATATTTCAGGCCTAATTGGATGATGGTTGAAAAGGCAATTTAGGGCACACACTTTAGAGGGAAGAGTTCCTCTGTGACATTGTTAGGCATCGGGATGCCACCTTCCATCTCGAAGAACAAAGTATAATTGCTGTTGAATGAAAAGAGCAAATCTGTTGATGTATGCAATGCAGAGTGGCCTGGGATAGTGAGTGGATAGTTTGTCCAGGTTGCTGTGCATCTCACTAAGGCCTTGGCAGAGTCAGCAAAAAACTGCTCATTGCAAAAGCACAAAACCCCCACTGACAGAGAGTGTTGTTCATGCTAGTGATATTAGCACCATATGCACAATGCTTGCATGACAGAATAAGCTGGCAATATTTACACAGGCTTAACAATAAACACCAGGGGTACAACTGAATGGGCATTCCCATGGTGGTGAAAATGCACTTGTTATCTGCAATTGCTATCGGGCCAATGACATGATGCTAATTTTCTTCCGCTGGATCAAATAGGCTAGTTAAGTTAAAGATGCAATTTATATATACAATTACTTGAATAAACCTCTTCTATGATGAACAATCTTTTTTATTTCTTTATTAATAAATTTAATTTAGAGTTTTTTGACAAGTCAAAAAAAAGAAGAAAAAAAAAAGCTTGAATAGAAGTATGAAATTATAGTTAGGCATGATCTTTTATCATTGTTGAATAGAAACAATCGATTGGTGCATCCATTATACAGAATAAAAAACATAAAAGAGGAAATTATATCATAGACAGCTGAAGACCCTTGTGACTGTGTCAAGATCAGTAACTCTCTTAAAATATAAAATAGTTTGATCTTTATTACAAGGCAAGGTTATTTGGTCAACTCCCCTAAAACATATTGGTGTCTAATTAATAATTCATGATGTTTGTTAACAAAACTTTTTGACAATACATATTAGGATGTGTACACAAGGTATTCAAACTGTAAGAATATTTTTATTTTTTGCTTTAACAAAAAATTTAAATGAAAAAATGTAAGATTAATTTAAATGGAAAAAAAAATTCTTACCCCAATGGCAGACATTTTTTCTTGTTTTAGGCATCACTTAATTTTGATCACTTTTTTTTTTCAGAAAACAAGACTTATGTCATTTTGCTTCTAAAAGTAAATGTATCTTGATTTAAGATGTTTAGATATTTGTACTAGAAAACAAAAACACTGAGGAAGAAAATCATGTTTTGCAGTATATTGGAGTTAGACTTGAGGCATTGAATTTAAACCTTTGGTGAACATGGTAAAAAAGTTTTTCCAAACCAACATGAATGCTATGAGTACGTTTCTAAGTACTTTTCACATGTGCTTTAAAAGATTTTTTATTTTCTGGACGGTGGACGCTCTTATATGTCACTGATCCCTATGCCAGTAAAGAACTTGAATTTCTGATGAATTTCTCTTGCATTTGGTCGTGGATCAATGCTGAATTTATTATTCTTATATCCTCTTTATCAGAGACCTGAATATCAGGCAGGATTCATAAGTCAAGGCGGTAAATTGGATCCGGTCTTTTACTCTAGCACCCCTCCTCAAAAGGGAGATCTATGGGCCGATTTCCCAGCCACCCAGTCATGAAGAACCAGGAGATGTAAATGTCAGTCTGGCTCTCCTTTACACTCAATAAAGGCTGGAATTGGGCTTTGCTCTCCCTCAGTCGATTGCCCATCTAATGAGGAAAGGCTTAACCATAACTCTAAAAGATTCAGTACTGTTTATGTTGCTGTGGGAGGGCCTTGTGGAGTAATAATTCCAAGTGGATAAATGCTTTCCCGATAACAAGCTGAAATAACCTGTCTGGACGAACTTAAAGTACACAAGAGAAATCGCACAATTAGCGATTACGGAGGTTATACCTTAAGACAGAGGCGAAAAGGTGCTTCTGACTCTTCTCAAATATCCTGCTGACCAAAAAGAATTTTCCTTTGTGTTTTTCAGACAGGTCAGACATTAGTCATCGGCAGACCTCTACCTCAGCCGTGGCCCCTGGCCTGTCCTTAACTGTGTTTTAACACTAACATTAAGCTTGTTAATGTAATTGAAGTCACATGGAGGCCCCGGTGATAGATGGCACTTTTGGAATGGCAGAGAGGGGTAATCTCAGTTTATCTTCCCTACGACTGAGTGCTCTTTGGCCTGAGAGTGTAGTGTGGGCCACAGGAGATCTGGGAAGCAGATACTAATGCAATGGATTCAGCAGATGAGACCACCAATCACTATAAGCATGCAGACACTCAATGAGGCCATTTTCTCCACCCTATCCGTTCCTACGGAGATGCTGCGAGAATGTGAATCCGAGCAGGACGGTGGCTGTTTGCACCAAGCAGTGCATGTAGTGTGTGTTTTTCCCCCTTCATGCAATTGGAAGGGATAACAACTATGTCCTATAAATGTGCTCAATACTAATATAGACAAACATACTTAGATGCTTTATTTTACAGTACAGTTCAATTCAATTCAATTCAAATTTATTTGTATAGCGCTTTTCACAATACATATTGTCTCAAAGCAGCTTTACAGAAAGTGCATTTCAGAAATGTACATAGAAAAATACAGTTAGTTAATCATGTATTAATTTAGGGCATAATATATCGCCAGAGGCTCATGGAACCTCATGGAACCTCATACAGGACAGTTTTTGATTTTAGATTTTGTTTTTTCCACATACTGTTTATATACACTCACCAAAATAGGCATGCAGATGCAGTGACATCACTGTTCAGTTATATGGTGAATGATCTTGTTTTGGCAAGATCTTCCCAACACATTTTCCTCAGTGCAAATGCATCATTTAAGCCATTACCAGCCGCAAGCTCTTTCATTAGAATGAACTATATCATACTTTCCCCAAGAGGCCTTGGGAGCGCTCAGCTCGGAGAATATATCTCGCTAAGAGAATGTATCAAAGGTAGCAACATGCCTAGGTAAAGTATTACTTAATTTATACTGCTAATGCATAACATTGATTCTCTGCGGAGAAAATAAAGAACAACATATTTTTGGAGCCTGCATCATTACGTTTAATAATTTAAACCCAGTTTGTGGTAATAAATATACTAAAAGAGCTTTAGTTGGGTTCGTAATAGATGTGCGTAGGAAACCTGGCACTTATATAAAAGAATAATATGAATGCGTGTTGGAATTAATTAAAGTTGGGTCTACGCTGTTTCTTTCAAGGAACAAGGCTAAAAAAGCTCTACCCTAGAACTGAGAGGTAAGTACAAAGCCCTCGTTTTATCACCCAAAATCCACAATGATGCCAGCACCAGACCTTGTTTTTTTTCCATCCAGAGCCCACACATTAATGGACACACATACCGATAAGCCCCATTTCATTATATCGGCTGTTTGGATGCATTACCCCTATATATTGGCTTTGGTGTTCTCAGCGACTCATTAACAGGGACATAATGGGGAAAATAAAAGCGCTGAGGAAGATGGAAGGTCTTTGATGTATCAGCTCTTCTGGGCCAACACAGCGCTCTGCTGGTTTTATTCACTAATTTCTAGTCACGACACCTTGAGGAAAGAAACTGCCTGAGGGGTTACATAGTCATTCTGGCTGCCTTATAAAAAGATTAGTTGTATAGATTGAAAGACTTATTAACATATTTTTTTTCATCTTGCATCCATTTTTGCCAAAGAAGAATATATATTGCTGAAGGATGATGCTTTAAGTTTATCAGTGAACAAGGTTTTCAAAAGCTCACTGACCTCCAGACAGCCTTCAGTGTCATGCTGCCCCTCCCTCGACAGAGCCGTTTCATTTGTGCACTGCAAATCACAAAAGTTTATTAGTACCATAAGTCAGGCCAACAGCTTAACCTAGGCATCTCAGTCCTGCATGTGTAACACAATTGTGTGCTGCTGCATATGAGAGAGAGAGAGAGAGAGAGAGAGAGAGAGAGTAATCTCACTACAAGCCTGACCTCATACTTGACTGATTCTTGTGTGCTTTGTGGATTTGTTCATATTTAAAGCAAAGACCTTGTACCTGTAAACCGTACAATGGGTACAGTCTCTTAAAGAGCTTCCCGGAGCAGGATTTAACATCCTGCCAAAAGATTAATCGCATAACCTTGAAAATTGAAAATCAAACTGGGTGTCAGAAAAGTTGGATTAACTACAAGAGCCTGATATCGGGTTGTACAGACGGTTTTATTATGTCATTTTCTTTTTATAGACGGAAGGTATTGAATGCAATATACATCAGATACTCAGGTTGGTGTAGTCTGCTGCATATGACATAAATCTGCTCCAGTGATTTCCAGAATCTTCTACATGGACAAGGAACTCTCCTTTGAAAAGTGATAAGTGCATCTCTAAACATTTATTGCTGTCATTCGGTCTACGTGCCCCCTGGTTTTAGCATCATGTAACACTTCTACGTGTGAGTGAATGCACAAATGTGTTGGAGATCCTGCTGAGTAAGTTTACGCTGGCTGTAAATCATACTCTGAACCAGCTGACCATCCGTTCTGGGCAGGTGGAGCTGTCATAATGGCAGCTCAAGTCATGCAGATGGGCAACCAGATCCAGGAAGAGGCATGCAGTGGGGTCTTTCAATTCTCACGTCAACTGGTGCTTACAGATTGCTATTTTGACTGATACTTTAGATAAGAGATTAGTGTGTTTAACCTTTGGAGGCGCAAAAAATAAACCCCAATAAATGAAAACATAAATATAAAAGAAGATGTTAGAATTTTATAGCTCTGTTTACATCCATGCTGTCTGGATAAGGGCCCATCATATATTTCCCCCTTGACAAACGGATTGTGTTTCACTCAAAGCATCTCACCTTGCAGAAACACTCGACAGGGACGAGAATTCAGAGGAGAATTTAGAGAGCCAATAAATGGACTCAAGCAATATATCAATATGTTCAACAAATAAGCCTTTAAAAAGCTTTAATGGCAAGATACAGAAGTAATAAACGGACTGAATGGTAATGGCTGATTTATCTTAGTATTATATTTGAAAACAGCACTATTGTTCTGGAACTATGACATGTGGCTCTGTTGACTATTAGAAATGAAATATTACACAATTTATATTTTTACACTCACAATTTGACAAAATTAGAGCTTGAAATGATGCACAATAAAATTACAATGATAATGATATGCCTTGACTTTTCATGAGATTTCTTCACACATCATATAGTTTAAATTTTTGTCTCATTTTAGAAATCTTTTTTTTTTTTAAATACTTAAAAATAAAAATCTGCCTGCCTCTATGGGAATTTAACATAGGGGTGTCCAAACTTATGCACCCTGTATTTTAAGGAAGAACATTTATTTATTTACGATACATTATTCATTCACAAAGAAAATTGGTGTCCTTAAAGGTTGGATTTTTCCTAATTTTTTAAATTAAGGCATTAAGTTCAATTTCCAAAAGATGATTTTTTATTCCTCTTTTTAGTCAACTTTAGCATGGGTGTCTAAACTTATGCATAGCACTGTATATAAAGATTGAAAGTCAAGATTTCTCTCAAGGTTAAACAATAAAATAACAATTTAATGTCACCTTCGTGTAATAAGAAAAAAAAAACTGATATATGTTATCTGTTAGAATTAAAGTGCCTTTAGTTGTTCCTATATGAACTTTATAAATGAAGATAAGACTTCAAACGCTTAACCAGGTTTCTTCAATGATTTAAAATCCACTCTACTCATAAAAAAACTTTTCTAGCAACAGCAATGTCACTTCCACTGAAAGGCAAGCAAGTTCAGCATTTCATATCTCATCCAGACCCTCTTCATTCAGATTTATCCCACACATACAAACACTTAAGTTCTCCTTAAGTACTCTCAAAACAACATAATGTGTTTTTCCAGTGTGATACATGACTGTATCACACAAGCTCTGTGCATTATAAAGCCGCTCTGACAGCTACACATCTGCACCTCTGAGATCTGACAAGCGTCCAGTGAAACAGAGAAGAATACCAGAGCCTTGGATTAACACCCTCACTGAGGCTAAAGGTGCTCCTGTTGGGTTAAAGTTTGGCCGGAACACTGGGAAAAAAATGGACGTGGTCTCTTCTGAGCTTTTTGGAAACCCAGGACTAAAAGGAATCACTTTTCATATCCATCTTGCTCCTTAAACTATCATTTGCTACAGTAAATATTTGATGATCACTGATGTTGACAAACTCTGCCCAAGACTTGCCTCCTCACCAAGTCCATTTGATATATATTCTTCTCTCTCTCCCCCTCTATCCCAATTTCTTTCTTTTTTGAGGAGACAAGAGGCTTATAAAGTGTGTCACCTGCAGGCTTATGCCAACAGCATTGCTTATATTTTCCCCAGATCATCTGTTCACTTGATAAAAGCATATTATCCTTTGGGAACCTCCTGGATTTATTTTGAATGAATGTTAAAGGGAGTCCTAAACACAGCAAGCCAGTGAAAGTCGAAAATTCATGCAGGTGCACAGCTCACTTTCACAGACACATATTTTGCTGCTTTAACAGTCAACATTACAACCTATGTGTTTGTGTTTCCTACCACAGACTGGGTGGTTGTTTGGAATGTTGAGGTGAAGAGTGCTAGGAGATGTAAATATAGTAGTTGGGCCTTCATGCTCTCATGCCAAACAAGTTCTCAACAGCAGCAGACAGATCTGAGGGCCAAAGGGGGATTGGGTGTCGCACCACTGCGAGACTGCAGAATCTGATTAATTATTAGTGAGTGGTGATCCTGCCATCACAATAGATCTGTCTCAAGCCTGCACACAGCCAGAGCAATGAGATGAAATGTAAGAACCAGGGCTCAAACAAGCTATGGCGCCCTCTCCCACAATTTCAGAGTCTCATTCCCTGGTTATCTCTGTCATAAAGTCTTATTCCAGAGCTAATTATTGAAAATCTGTATATTTCTGATATCACTGAAAAATACTGGGCATCATATTTCATATCGTGTCACCTTCTGAAAGTCTGAGGCAGTTTATTTACTGCACGAAAACAAACCAGAATGATCTTTCTCTGGTTTCAGAGGTCAATCAAACTGTCAAGCTGAGTTGTGCCCTGGTCCTCTCCTGTATCCCTGTATTTGGAAACTGTAAATTTTCCCAAGAAGCTATCTGTCGTCTTCACTGCACCTCTTTCATCAGTTTGACAGCCAGCTTGTCTTAGACCCGATCTGTTTCTACTTGTGCAATGATTCCTCTTATAAAAAGCCAACGTGACGTTAATTGGCAAATCAGATGTGGCGGTGACATCTTATTTTAGGACTCTTCTAATGAGTTTTATAGAGTGAGACTCAACAGGGTATTGCGTTTAAAGTTTAAAGAGCTGAAAGTCACTCAACACTACAGGGCTGTTGTTCAAATCCAATATGGCTGCCATCATGTGTTTAGCTACTGCAACGCTGAGGTGAGGCAGAGAGGGCACCGTTTCCCACATCAAGAGTGGTGTCGTGGTGGCAGCGGAAATTACAGTCATATGTTGGTACTATTTTTGGCTAGCAGGGCTCTGTTTTCTCCACCGTTTAATGGCACATTCCTTTCGGCAGGAGTTATGAAAACACCGGTGACAACATGTTCTATCTCCTTTAAAGAAGTGCATGACTGGCTGGCTGTGCAATAAAGCAGTCAGTTATTAATAGTTGGCATGGGAACATGTGTAAATTATTGTCCCCTTGCTTAAAATGACATCCTGATTCTCTGCTTATCAGTCCTGTGACACATAAGAACAACTTGAACTGTCATGTGTGAACGTGATTGATTTGTGCTCCGATTTGGCAGCTCTCTTGAGGGCAGCGTCTTTGTCTTTCAGGAAAACATCCCTTTACGTGCACGCGCTTGGAAAGAGGACAATTTCTTCTGAGCAGTAGTTGTCAGATCGTGTTATTTAAACTGTCACTAAATGTCTAGCAGGGTCATTTTGATCCTGGGTGACCTCGGGGCCTGGCACAGAGACGGAGAAACGCGCCGCGTGAGAGTGCCATGCATGAGTTTGGGCGCTGCTCTCCCCGAGGCTCGTCTGAATGCGTTTTTCCAATGCAACATTACGCCTCTGAGTAGTCTTTTGAGTAATGCAATTCTGTCACATAACTGCTTTTGCAATCTGTGATTCTCATCATTTACGTTTTATTGAGAGAAAATTCGCCGGGCTGTATGAAAGGTTGAATATATAAATATTGCCCAAGGAATGCAATTACCCCCACTAGCACTGCTTTATCCAGTCTGTAGGAGCCAACTGTGTGTTTTAAGGGGTATGGATGACCCCCATGAGGCTCCTTTTATTGAAAATATGATTTACAAAGAAAACACAGTGAACACACAATTGTCCTCTGATCTGAGTTCAGAAGCCACGGGCAAATGGGGGAACGGGTCATAAAGCCGAGGCTGGAGTCCCTGCTGATCTCAGAACATCTGCTCAGCCATTTACCAGTCTAATAGATTAGCCCAGAGAATAGGTGCAGGTGTTTTCTGCCCTAGCCAAAACACATCAAAACCAGATTCCTGTCCAACTCGCGCACCGGCATGCAGCCGAGCCAAAATGAGTCATGGCCCCTAACAGATAATAAAACAAGCATAAAGTTTGCTTAAGATACAGGTGGGGGTGTTTTACACACTTCTGGAGAGAAACAAATAGGAAGCGTGTTCGGGGATACAGTAATTGAATGCAGATGGGAGGAGGTAAATGAACAAATATCTCAGTGGAATACCTAATAAGAATGGGACAGAAAGGGAAATTAAAAATTATTGGAAGCAGATGGACTGTTCTTTGAGTTTTTCAGGGAAATTTATTAGGGCCATGAAAGAAATGTGTCTGTTTATTTTGCATTGCCATGAAATTAATGGCCTGCTGAGTTGTGTTGGTGTTAGTTTATGACTGCTATGCCATTAGTCATAATTTAGCTGGTATTTCTTATTGATTTGTGATTTAGCTTGATTTATTGGGGGCTGTCGGCTTTGATTTTGAACTCCACCACTTTCGTTTCAACAGCGAGAACAGATTTCGGCAAACAGAGAATAATGTGTTCAACAAAGTTTTGATATATGGGGAGTGCTCTTTTTTTGTTATTTTGTTACTTTCACCCCAACTTGTGCCTCTTGTTTGCTGAATAAATGAATTGCCTGCAGTGGATTCTGGCATTATACTACATGTCGCTTTAATTTAGTTACATTTTAATTGCTATACATTTTTACTATTTTATACATATAAAATAGCTAGGCTACCAATTAAAGTAAAATGTAGTATAATGTGAGATTATATTATATTATATTATATTATATTATATTATATTATATTATATTAGACTATATTATGTTGAAATGTATTATGTATCAGTGATGAAAAAAATAGTCTGTATTTTATTTGTTAAATGGATCATTTTATACATATCACACAAAATTGCTGTTGGGGTCAGGCGTTAACTCTCTGTGCAAGCATTTTGTGTCTCTTTTTGTCAATTAAGCTTGAATAAAGCTGCTTTTATTGGTTCGTTAAGCATCGCACTGGCACTGTAGTGGTTTCTGATGCAAAAAACAGAGGCTACATGCTGACTGCAGCGCAGCAGCTGCCCCACTGTAAATACAGGCTCCAGATGGGTATTAATCAGAGTGATGGGTAGTGAGCAAAGAAAATGGAGTCTGATTATTATTCCAGAGGGATCCGGTGAGTGTACTAACATGGTCTAAGAAGTACCGCACTTCCTGTTTCCTCTGATCAATGGCAGGAAGTAGCATGGAAACGTGATGCATGGGTGAAGTACGCAATCCAGGTTTTCTGTCTGCAGAGAGCCAGATGGGTTTTTAAACACCTCTGCAGCAAAGCTTAGACTCCTCCTGCGAACAACACACACTTTTATTTCTCTCCCTCTGTGAGACACAGCTCAGCTAATGTTTGGCCTCAAAGCTGAAAGACAAAAGATGTTGTGTGAATTGTGAGAACAAAAACAATTCTCACCTTGAGGGAGACGCAGCAACATAGGGTCTGTTCAGCTGGGCTACACTTATAGCTTCATCTTTGCTCTAGTCATCTGATGCGCTTAGTGTGAGTTTATATTGTTTGTATTTAATGGGAAAAAAACACATTAAAAAAGAATGACTTGATCAGATTTTATTTTATCATTTTATCTTGAGCAGATTTGAATAAAATAAAATAAAATAATCATCAATAAATAAAACAAATCATTTGATTTATCTTATCAAAGAGAAGGCATGAGCCTATTTTTGGTATTTCTATATTTTATTTTATTTACAAATAATTTCTAACATAAATATGTGAAATATTATTGTTGAATAATTCAATATATTGGTAACACTTTACTATAAGGTCCCATTTCTTAACATTGGTTAACTCCATTAGTTAACATGAACTAACAATGAAAAATATTTTTAAAGCATTTACCAATATTAGTTCATGTTAATTGCAACATTTATTCATATATTTTTTTTAATTAAAAGTTATATCTGATTATATTTGATGGACCTGAGCTAACATGAACTGATAATGAAGAGTTGCATTTTTATTCACTAACATTAACAAAGATGAATAATTACTGTACCAAATGGGTACCTTTTTGTAAAACGTTGCCAGTACATAAATCATAGGCTGTATATATATATATATATATATATATATATATGCTTATTCACCTGGAGCACCACATTGTATGTATACTGTATCATACATGATATCATATATTGTATGTTGTAAACTGAGTTGTAAATTTATACATTGTATGTAATGTCACATCATAAAGAACTGATTGATGTGAGCAAATATCGGAATGACTCACCAAACCAAATTTTTTGTAAGTGTAACAATAATTGAATTCTGATTAATATAATTGCACTCATGGAACTCTTCTAATCAAATTAGAGGACTGGAACTAACTGTTGTATATCATAAAAGTTATTAACATGAACAGCAAAACACAGGGCTGATTTTCTTCAACAAAGAACTTCTTGAAACCTATTATCCCTGACAGCATTGTGGTTGACTCATGTTGTTCATTCTATTTCAGCTGGTTAGGTAGCGAAAGAAAACAAAAACTCCACAAATGGAACTTTGTTTCAACAGGAGTATGTAGTGACACACTTGGAAAGGAAACAGTTGTTTCATTAGTAATAGGTTCAGAGAACCTCACTGCCATGCTGAGCAGTATTAATGGGCTTTGGATTCCTGCTTGGATAGAACTGAATTATGTTAATGGCTGACAAAATAGCTCAATGATGTGGTGAATCTGAAATCTTTATGGTTTCTTGGCACTAAATAAGGGTTTTGACCTTCTCTTCATAAAGAGAGACTCATTATATTTCATTTACTGATTAAGTCCAAAGAAGAATTATTTTGTCTAATAAGATGAAATCTGGATAACATGACATCTTCACATCCACACACCCTGACTCCGGGACCTATTGTGCAATAGTGGCAGTCCTGTCTTAATTCATGCCAATTATGACTTGACCAAAGGAAAAATAAACCTAAAAACGTATTAGTATTAACTTGTATTATGTAGGTGATAATATGTAAATGTAGCATGCTGAGAACCTGGTTTGAAATTAACCTTGTTTTACTGCTCACCAACATCAGATGATCTTCAGATATGTGATTTTTATTCAACAATCGTGCTACATAATTATCAAAGAAATAGATGCTTTTTTTTTTGGATGTTACATGGCTCAACAATCTGAGGGGACACGTTTCCCCTTGGTATGAATGGCCGTGACGCCTCTGTCCTTCTTTCAGCCTGAACGAGAATGTTTCAGTCCAAATGTGCTGGCTGTCTTGTATTATCCAGGGCTAAACATGATAGATCTTCCACCAGCGTGCTGCACTTCCTCTATATTAATGTGCGAGCCTGTGTCGAGCTCCCCCCGTGCCTTTCCCTCAGGCCCCTCTTACCCACACAGCCCTGCTCTCAGGGAGTCACAAGAGATGTTCGGTACCTGTCCAGAAACACCTGCATCTCCACACCGTGCAGCCTCTGCTGGGAATGTGGGTTTTCAAGCAATGCTTGTTAATGCTGTCATACCCCAGAGAGACACTCCTGGAAATGGAAGCGAGATGAGAAAAGAGACAGTGAAGCAAGAGTGAAAATCCAGAGAAAGAAAGCAGTTTTATCATTGTCAAAAAAAGACCCCTCGAATCGGCCTTGGAGAGTTGAATAATTTGGTGGCGAGGAGAGCTCTGTTTTTGCGGAGAAAGTCAATTTGTTTTGATCATACTCCACCTATAGGCCGATAATGCAGGACTCGGCTATGAAATATGGCAGCAACAAGTCATTCCCCATCACAAAAGCTCAGCCACAGTTGTCTTGCTGTACTCACGGATAAGTAACTGCTTTTATTTAAGTCGACTAAGCATCAAAAGGAGCTGGTAAGCTTAGGAGAGGAAGTACAATGTCAAGAGGTTTTGTTGAAATCCTAGTAGGAATTTTTTTGCCTTGGATACTGGGCCTGAAGAAAGGCGCACAGTGTAGGGGTCTACAAGTCCCCCTCCCTTCGGCCTGACAAGCACAGAGCTGCTTAAATTGAATTGACATGTCAGCAGGAGAGTAGCGCTTTGTCCCTGCTCTGGATGCCAGCATACTTAACCTTACCATTTAAAGCATTAGCCACTACCGTTGGCACTCCTGACAAAGAAAGCCCTGGAAGCACTCTTCATACCTCTTACCTCTGCTTTTTTTATGATTTTTTTCCCCATCTTGGCAGTTTTATCTGTCACGTGATCAACTGCTTTTATTTTACATTGTAATCCAGCCTTTCCCTTCTGGGTTTCATTTACAGTTAAGTGCAGGACACGGGAAAAGAGCGGAGAGCGGAGGGCGGAGGGCGACAGAGAAAGAAAGGGATGGAGTGAAGGAGAAAGGAAAAAATGGGGTTTGAATGAGTCCAGCAGTGAGATAAAGAGAGAACCAAAGAGGGAGATGAGCGAAAAGAGGTCTTTCATTGAGAATCGAAGTGAGAGTGAGAGAGAAACAACTATGTTTGAAGTGGGGGCCTAATGTAGTGAAGATGGAATCTGTCACTCAGCTTATTGCATGTTGATGACTCAGGGCTGTTTGAGCTGTAAGCAGCCTATGATTTATGGACAGCAAGTGAACTCCTGCAGGCGAAAAAGCAAGTCGGGGATCAGAGCGGCAACAGGGCCCTTTTTGGGCTGGAGCCCGGCCCTGCATTTTTTTCATTCATGCCAAACTGCTTTGCACGGCAATTAGCTCTGTCCTCATTTAGTCTCCCCAGTCCCAAAGGGTAATGAAAGTCATATATCATCTTCAAGGCTGCTAATTATCCAGCATGGTTGCAGGTAGGCTTTGTAACAGTGAGAAGGGCCTGTCGCCCTGATATTTATTGCTCCTCCAATAAGCAAGTAAAAAATACTCTCTTGAAAGGTTGCCCACAGCCCTTGCCTCACATCCTTGACATACCTTTTTGCAAATGTGCTAGTCAAAGGGGAAATGTCTTCATTCCACATAACTCATTTTTCATGCTGTAACGAAGCGTTCTGCGAGAGCCTCTGCGCAAGTGCCGGAAACTTGAGACGAGACAAGTAGCGCGGGGGTCAGCGTGTCTCCGCTGATTTACACGTGGGTTAGTTAGTGCCAGGACGAGATAGGAAAATCAGGAGAGAGAGAGAGAATGTGCAGTAACCGGAACGCTGGCCGCTCAGTTGTCATTTCCAAAAAAATTGTTGGAATAACTACTTGCCATGTTGTTATGTGTCCAAGTGTCCAGTATACAGAACTGATTTTTAATTATTGTTCCATTTTTTATGCTAAATTTTTATTGTATTTTTTTACTTAATGGTCATTATGCTACAACAATAAAACATAAGTGTTCATAAAATTATAATAATAATTGTGATTGTTGTTGTTGTTGTTGTCGTCATCGCTATCAAAATTATATTGTGTATAATAACACAGTAAACAATGTATATTTTAAATATTTATTATTTTAAATGTATCTATTGAGGGATCTATTATCTATATTAATTATCTATTATCTATATTAATGCAAAGATTCTGTTTCTGGGTGGTATTTTTTAGAAACCTACCAAATTTTGCCAGTTTTGTAATATATTGATGAACTGATAAATTATTAAGTATAAGAAAAATGAATATTGGTAAAAAAAAAAAATGTTTTAATAATAATAACAATAATTATATATATAAGAAAATGTTTACTCTTTGAAAAGCTCTAAAGTAAAAACTCTAAAATAATAATAATAAGTGTTTGAGCACAGTATAGAGCCAGTCTTAAAAAGGTTGTTTTTGTACTGTCCGAAAGGGTATTTATCGCTTGGGTATATAACTTATTGCTAGGGTATATATTTATATAAGGGTATATAAAGGGCAATAAAATACTTTCACTTTTTAAATACAAATATGACAGAGACGTACGCTGCTAACAGTATATACATTACATTCAGCCCCAACTTTGATCTCTAGAAATATATGTAGTGATCATTCAGTGGTGTCTTAACTTTGGTACTTGGTAGGAACATACCCCTACTGTCCATACCCAAAACTACACCCATGTTCACACCACGTCGTCTTCCATGATTTATGAGAGGAACATGGAAAATTCAGCTGTGCACTTTCAACAAACACTTCACCAAGCCAAACTTCCTGGGACTTAATATATTCAAGTTCCCTCTACCCTTATTCTCAGTATAAATTCATCATGGTTGTGACTATAACATACATGAAAGATGTTTGTTGGGGCTTTTGACATGTCGTGTTAGCCTCATCTCAATAAAGAATGACTGCATTTTCCCGAACCTCCCTTCTGATTGAAAACATGTGATTTAATGGCAGATTAAGAGGAGCTATTGGGCTGAGACTGTAATTCATGTAGTCTTGTTAAGCAGCGTTATGAGGCCCCTTGACAAATTATGTTTTGCAGCATGGGCTGCTCCCTCTTTCCCTCTTTCCTTCTTTCCTTCTTTCTCTGAGTCACTAGAACACAAACGTGAGGGGCGTCTCAAATGGAAATATTTATATGGTTCCAAAACGCCTGAAGGGCATCATTAATGCCCATATTCGGAGATCTATAATGTATGCAGGGTACTGCAATGATTTTTGGAGCTCAAACATCCACATATTTTCTCAGGCTAATGACTTTATATTTGTCTCATTCCTTATTGCTTGGAGACACAGGAGAAAAGGAAACAAGCCTGAAAAACACAAGGGGGTATGGGGGGTGGATAAGGATAAATGTACAGCTTATGGAGATCAGATTTTTAATTACACTCAAGGCTATGATGACAATCCCATGCAGCTTAAAGCTTTGTACAGTAAACGAATGCCCAGCCAAACGCCCACTACAACATCACCGCCCTTATGTCTAAGTGAGGAAAAAACAAAAGGAGACAAAATGGCGTCCTGATCTCATCTGGTCTGATGATGATGATATTATTACATGTAAAGATGATCACAAATTTATTTTCACCTTTGTTTTGGTCTATGTCCAAGTGATAAGCAATTTTATTTATTTTTAATTGTGAATACTGTATAGTCTGTATGGGCCCACCAAAATGATCAGTAAAGCCGATATTAAAGAATGAATTATTAAAGGAGTCCTATAATGCCCTTTTCACAAGATGTAAAATAAGTCTCTGATGTCCCCAGGGTGTGTATGTGAAGTTTTAGTTAGTTCAGATATTTTTTATAGCATGTTAAAATTGTCACTTTTTGAGGGTGAGCAAAAACACACAGTTTTTGTGTGTGTCCCTTTAAATGCAAATGAGGCACAGAGGGCGGAGCTTCAATAGCTCATGTGTTAGCATCTTCGATTACCTCACACAGACACGCACTGAAAATTTCAAAAACCTTTAGCTTTTTATGTTCAAACCGGAGTCGGACAAAGATGGAGAGACTCAAGAAGAAGTGACAACATGTAGAAGTGACAACATGTAGAAGCAACAGGACATTTCTGAATGGTTAGTTGATGAACTTATGTGTTGTTATCTTCTAGTCATTGATTTAGCATATTCTGTCTTGATAATCTATAAATTGTGTTCAGGGGGCAGGGTTTATGTACATTTTATGGTTAGTGATGTCACTAACCCGTGAAGAAGCTCATTGTAGTCCCTACCAGCCGTTTGTTGTAGTCCTTAAAAAGCGAACTTTGAGCCTCTAACTTTGCAATGTTGTTTATGCTCAAACAGCAACATTACACACTAACTAAAGTTAAAAAAGTAAAATCAAAGTTATCAGTTGCAAATATCAGTGAAAATATCAGTAAGAGAGATAATCTGTCTTTCTTTATTCTAAAATGTATATAGGATATCGATATATATATACTAAAGATGCAAAGATGATTATGGCAAGTACATAACATTTCCAAAACATGCTTGAAGCGGTTGACCAATCAAAACACACTTTTCCAGCCAACCTATCAGAGCACATTTTACTTTTCGGAAGGAGGGGCTTCACATATAAAGACAAGATCTCTGTTTTAGAAAGTTGATCTGAATAAGTAAGTAATCATTTGTCCACTACCTGAGGCTCTAAAATCTATACAGTACGTACGTATAGTGCAACACCCAGGAGAAAAAAACAAAAGGAGACAAAATAGAGACCCGATCTCATCTGATACACCTCAGATGAGCAGGATCATACCGGGCAAGCACACGGTTAGGCCTAGTATCAGAGAAGAGACTAATTGTCAAGGTTATGCCTCTGTAGATGATTGATGTCAGCTCGGGCTTTTCTGTCAGCCTGTCAGGAGGCAGGAATGTTTAATGTTCTCATTATTGGTTGCGCTGTTGTGTATATTTCTCTGTCAGCGGCGTGGACCCATCTGAACTGCCAAAGCACTTCAAAGGCCTGCAGGTCATTTATCTTCCCCTGACGCGGTGAGTGTTCAGCCTCAGCTGAGTGCTAGTGATTTGTTATGACTTGAGAGCAAGCTGACAGACAGCTCTTCTGGTACAGAAAAAAAGGATTCCTTTTTGTCACACCGTGAAAACATCAATGTCCCTGTAATGGGCTACAACTGTCAATGGAGGCCAGCACCTGACAGTTGTGTGGTCGCACTAATTTGCAGCCCCAGTGGCTCTCTTCCCCAACTTTAGATTTGGTTATGGTGTCACAAACAAACAGGCCACCATCTGCCGCGAGGTGCCACGGGGCCCGGCGAAGGGAAGGGGAGAGGTGGCTCGGCTAATTGAAGTCACGTCGCAATTTCGTATTAATCGGCCGCGCTACGTACGTAGCTCTTCGGCTTTGATGTCGAGCCAGAAGAAAAAGCCCGACGCGACGAGGCGAAGATGGGCCGCGCACCGCGGGCCGGAGTCAGGAGGGAAAAATCAGATCTTTGTTTCCTTTCCCAGGCCATGACATGATTAATCGTTCTCTTCTGATCTAATTTTGGAACATGAAAAACAGCACATTTGTCTTGAAGAAAAATGATGTGCTGTACTGTGCAGATGGAAATTTCCAGCCCTGAAAAAGATTAAAGTGAAATTCCACTCCTTAGACCTAATCATGAGTTGTAGATTATTCTGTCGTTTTAAGCAGATGGTGGGTTTGATTCAGAGGCCCTCTCCTTATATTAATGAATACTAGACTGGTATATTTGACTTAGGTAAGTGAAATGTCTATCACGCCTAATGGACTGCCGGTCGAGGGTGCTCGCGCCCTACCGCCGCGTGCCCTTGCTACATATTTCATGGTTTGTAGCCTACTTATGCAGAGCATTTTGTTTCCTTCGATTTTTCACACTTGTCAACAGTTTGCTAAATATTTTCACACAGGAATGGAGAAAAGAACAAACTTGTGTCCACAGCTAATTTCCATCCATAGGTCACTGCTATAACTCTGCAACTAAAACTGTCGCCATGGGCGAGAAGAGAGCAGAATTCAATAGTAACTTGATTAAGTTCCCAGTCAACATGACTGCATACACAGCAGTATGTTAACCAACCTAATTATAGGAGCGGCGAGGAGGGGTGATAAAACCAGTTGAAAGGAGGTGCCTTCTGAGGCTGATCATGTGACCTTCAATACTGACTTACCCTCAGGGAGCGGTTGGAGCTCTTGTCACACCTCTCTCCTCTCCTCTCGTTCTATCTGTGTGTATTTGATTCGGAAACTCGTGCCATTCTTCACTTAGTCTAAATTAGGTTATGTGATTAAATCCCCAAGGCACACTTACCACACCCACACAGCTAGTAAAAATAGTGTAAGAAATGTTTCAGATTATTGTTACTTTTCAGTGCTTTATTCAATTTGGACCGTCCTAGAATCTCACATGTTCTATATGAATATTCATTGCAAGAATGTTCAAGAATTAGTAATGCTGATTAGCAGTTTGCCTCCCACTATTAAAACAAAGCCACCCTGAAATATGTGTAATGCAATATTTAAGCAATAAATTGTGCAATACATAAAATGCTAAATTGTGAATTTAGTCATGACTAAAGGGAACAATGGACAGTTTAAGCTGTAATTACTATATATTCACAATATAACACAAGTATGAGAGTGCCTTATAGCTTTCAAAAACGATTATAACATAATAATTTACATGATAATTCACAATATGAATAATTTTTTAATTAAAATAATCATATATTTGAAAAAAAATCATTAATTATTAATAATATATAATTTACTATTTAATATTATTAATTTAATTATATTATTTATTTAATTATTTTATGGCTCCTACTTTTATTTTAGTTGTCCTTAACTGCTATGTACATAATACTTATTGTAAATGTACTTATTGTATCCATATTGTATTGCAAAAAAAACAAAAAACTCTTTATTTTAGTGTCCTTGTTACATATTAATGTCACCATTATGTTCAGTTTAGCTTTAGTTTCATTTTCATGGACTTTCAGTTACCTGTTTCCTTTGTTCTAGTTTCCCCACCACTAATCAGTTGTCGTGGACATTGATTTAACAAGCACAACTGTTTATATTTAATTCATTATCTCTGTGTATTTAAGTTCCTCCTTGCATTCAGTTCTGGGTCCTGTATTGTTTGTGTGTTTGTGCTTGCATGCTGTCTTGCATTATTGTGGATTACCTGAGTGTACTTTGTGTTCATAAATACGCTTCTATTTGAATCTTCTTTATCATCATTGGCCTGGAATGTGACTTATACATGTAGTTATTATAGTAATCACTATAAATTGTGCATAATTACATGCAACTAACCATAAACCACACCCTAATCCTAACCCTATAGTAAGTACATGAAGTTAATTATTACTCAGTACACAAATGTACAATTACACTGTAACACGGACACCTTAAAAAAATAAAGTGTAACCAAAAACACTTTTGCTGCTATTGAGGTGGGATACGGGTAAGGTTAGGGACAGGTTTGGTGGTGTGATTAGGTTTAAGGGTGGGTTGGTGTAATAGTGTAATGGTGTAAAAGGGTCAACAGTGTAGTTATATATGTAACCCATTAATTTAGTTTTAAGTACACAATATACACTTAACATAAATTGTATCCAAAGTTATTAAGCAAATTCATTAAGTGCATTCCTTATACAAGAACATCTGCCTAAAAATGGGTCTGTTTTGATAAGGTTGTGGACAGCAGGAGGAAAAAAACTGTGCTAAATGCAAATAATAAAATGCAACTGACCATATAATTGTATACATAATCATATTAGAGAGAGAAAAAAACAGGCTTAGGAGGAGAAAATGCTTCTCACATGTCTCAAAGCTTTCCACAACATTTTGGGTGAATTATTGGCTGCTGAAAGCATGAAACCTTCAAAACTGAATTTAAGACAGTTAACAATTTTTAACTGCATCAAAATTATTCAATTAATTAACTTTAAATAATTAAATTACTAGTCAACAGACTATCAGGTTTTTCACAATCAACATCAAGGACCACAGCTACCCATTTTAAAATGACCATTTTAACTCTGTGCTCATTAATGCCATGTTTACATTCTATCGATCAAGAATATGACGAATGATTACGCCAAAGACACCACAAGGGATCAAATTATACATTCAGCACTGGAACTTGACGTCAAAAGCATGGCATTGGATTGATGCTGGCAGTATATTAGTCTCTGCCCCATCAGTTTGAGTTAGCAAAATAGCCTCTTCCTGGGGCTCCTAGACAGGAGTCTGAATTCCTGTGAGTCCTTTGGACATTTGGACCTGATGAATGCTCCTCGGTCATGCCTTGGCACTAACTAATGCATGATAACATTTATATTTAGAAACATACTGTCCTGGCACTGTCAAAATGTGCCTTGTGCTCATGTTGGGTGCATTTTTAGTCTTGGAGTGATAGAGGTTGACTGAGGTTCTGTGGCTGAATGCTACTGGCTTGTGCAAAAGGATACAATGTAAATGTCTGCTTCCAAAAGAACAATCGACAAGGAAATAATCTTTAGAGCTGTGATTGCCAATGCGTAAGAGTACTCATGAAAATGGCAAGTATAAATTATAAAACAACAGTGCCGAAACGTATCTTGTAAACCAAGAACACAAGTGGAGTGAAAGCAGGAGCGCTGTGCCAATATGTCATACACTAAATAGTTCTAAATTAGAGTCTGTATACGCCTGTTGGAGACGCCATTCATCATACTCAACTTTGGTCTGTTTCTTACAATTTTGGCAGTAAGCGCTTCCACATGCCAAGTTTGTGCAAGAGAAATGGGAGGAGGGGGGAAAGCGCCAAGGAAAAAGAGGGAGAAAATGCAGGTTATCAGCAAAGTTTACATGTCTTTAATCAGTCTGCAGTTAATTAGCGGCTTCCACACAATGTGGCTGCGAGTCATTAATCATACTAGCGTGGAGCAGTCAGCGGCCAAGACATTTGGAAACAAAAGTTTTGTTTTCCATGAAGGGTTTGAGCACGGCCTGGCGTTGGCTTTCTTGGCCATTAGGCTGGAAATGAAAGGCCTTGTCATGGAGCTGACAGACAAGGGCCCACTGTTCAGCTCCCTGTTGGTCTTTCCCTAAACCTCGCTCAACAAAGGATGACTTCACCCCTTAAACAAAGCTTACACACATGCACACACTCACACACATTTGGGCACATTTGTCTGCGTGGAGCACCATGTGAAATGTCACGTCACACAGCCGGCCAAAGCTCTGTGATACTGCGCAGCGATCCTGCCAGGTCCCGAGTCTTTCCTCAGGCTTTCCTGCTCTTGTGCCCAACTTTTTCCTGCTCTTGTGCTGTATATATTTAGGGAAGGGGACGGGGTGGAAATGTAATCCGACGGATAGCTTTAATTCGTCATTCAGCCCAGCATGCATCATTCACCGGAGCTGACCCGAAGGTCCGAGGCTCTCCTTGTTTATAATAGCGCAAAGATGTAGGCTGATCCGTTCCCTAAACTCCTGACATGCACATTTTTAATCTTGGCTCAAGATGGGTAAAACTGTCCATCTACCTGTCTGCGGCAGATAAATTCATTGGCTGAAAATTTTCCGCAGTTACTTCCAATACGAGTTGTAAATCTATTAAGAGGCGAGCCTTCCCAGGCCTGTCACGCTGAATGTTCCGACAGCTCCATTTACCATTCCTGATCATTCTATGACAGGAATATTTCCTGCCACTGACTCTGTTTCCCTTCTCAGCTGAGACGGGAGGCCAAAATGTATGTTTCATTGTCAAGAAACGAGTAAAAAGTCTTAGCAGGCTTGGCAACTGCAAAAAGAGCCTTTCAACTGCTTTTCATGCTTGTGCATAAATGTAGACTTTGGCAATTTAGTGAGTGACTGAGGGGACAGAAACGGGAAAAAACACTCCTGCGGGTACACTAAGAATGTAATTGCCAATCAGAGGCGAAATGCACAAGTAATGTCATTCGGGGGTTAAGGTGTATATCAAGTACTGTTAAAACACATCAAACGCCTATGTGCCGACCGGCCTTTTTGGCGTGCCGTGTTTGCCTGTTAGTTAGAGCACTTCAAAGCTCCACAAAAGGTACAAGTGACATCAAATGAAAGATTGTTTAAAGTCAGAGCTGCTGAAGTTCTCTGGCAATCATTTATCTTGTTACCGATAAATCAAGCTCACTTCATAGTGCAGTCATAAAAATGTATGAGAATGTAAATGCTTGAGTGACCCATTAATCTTGTTTAAAGTGGCAAATGTAACATGTTCTTCACTCGTGGTGATAAAGTTATACTTCGCACCCTTATGAAGGATTGTTGATGGCAGAATGTTCTGCGTATCAGTATAATAAGCTGGAGAGGAATATGTAAAGAAGGGCTGCCTTGAGGAAATCACTCAAGATCTCATTGTGGTGTGAAATTTCAAACTCTGTGTCGAAGCCATTCTGGGGCAGGTGTCACTTAGTAAAGGATCACTCAATTTCGTCTTGTCGTTTTAATATGTGTTTCGACTTATTTTAACAACACAGTGAGGAGTTTCATCGTGGATATGCGGCCCCACACACACCTCTTGTAAAAGCAAACAGTAGGTCTGGCCGCTCTGCCTCCCGTTTCATATGTTTCTCTCAAACATCATTCATCATTTGTCTACTGGGAGAAACGTCCAAGTGACACAAGCCCCGTAGTGAGCGCGGACCTCCCTGCATTAGAATATTTCCGTTGGAAATGAAGAAATGCCTTTAAAAAGTGAGAATGAACAAGACTGTGACCCATGTCAGGAGAATGTAACAAGGCTAGCGCTCTCTGAGTGAGGGGTAAAGTGAATTAAAGTTTTTTTGGGTGTGATTAAGCACACATTCAGCCCTGGCACACTACGGAATTTATTCACCTCGTCTCACAGGGGAAGTGATGAAGTAATGATTAATATGAGGGATGTTTGGAAATGTAAATCCCTGCTGCAACACAAACAAACCAAGGGGCTTTCTCGGGATGATTAAATGCACATTTCACAGTTGATTGAGCATGCAAGAAGTCATCCATTTCCCCTGAACTCTGTAAACAGTGATGCAGGTCCTCTTTCCACTCAAGTATATGACCGTCGTCGTGGGTTTATATGCACATACAGGCCATTGAAGACGAACGACTGCCGCAATTTATATAACCGCCGGGATCTCTTGATTAGGTAATTTATATGGAGGACAGGTTTATAACCACTAACTTACCGTCTTGTCCCAGAACAATTATTTCAGAAATCTGGCTGTAAAAGCAGACGATAAATTCTCAATTTTTCTTTCGCTGTCATCGAATGTCCAATAACCTGGGATCCAATTCTCAGTAAATCGTCCTCTTTGAAAGCGAGAGCAATTAAATCATGAAAGTGATTTTCCTGAACTGTTTTTGGTGAACAACAGGGTTTGCATTCATGGACTGTGGGGAGCCAAACGTCTGGGTCATATGGTTGTGCAAATATCATTCCCTGGTCTGAGGCCGAGGCATGTGCACAAAAATGTAAATATCACAGGAATTAGGACATTAACGCTATATATTCCACCGATGTAACTTCCTAGTGACTTAAATCTGAAACACAAAATGACATACAGCACACAAAGATTCCAGCAAACAATGCCCTGGATTTATGAGTGTTTTGCTGTTAGTGCAAAGCGTTTAGCGGGACACATGAAAGACATGCATCATTGCCATAGTTTGCATATCATTAAACATGTATTACCCCCCTTGGCTACAGTCTTAGAATGACATTGTGTAATGTAAGTATACCTCATTCCTAGTTGCACCGTGACCCAGTGATAAACGAGTGAATAGATTTGTTTTTGATAACTTCATCAAGGATAGTCACATTATTAAGTCTGACTAAATGTGCTACATGAGAAAACACTGGTAACTCGTTAAATGAAAGAATGTAGCCGTAATTCATGGATGGAGTTAATATATTCTAGCATGCGGTGACACTGTTATACATCACAGTATACAATGGAATATTTAGAAGCAGCACACCAGCTTTATACCAGAGAAATGCCAGCACCACACAGAACAGAGATCAAAAAAGGTGGGTTAAAATATTTATTATTTAGCTGATGTTTTTTGGCATAGCATTACACTTCAAATGAGTATATATAAATATACATTTTTGTAATTAAAAATGCTAGAATGAGAGACTAAGTTTAGATTGACTGATAGATAGATCGTTATTGTTATTATACATATTGTGATGAGAGACTATATGTATTTTGTTATATATACATTTAAATAAATAAAAACAATTGTATAAGTTTTTATTATTATTATTATTATTATTGTTATTATAAAAAGGTCCAGTGGCTTGACTCAATTTTAAAGAATGTTTTATGCCAAAAACGTTTCTATGTAAGGTGAAATGTCTTAAAGGATTGCATAATACTTTCATTTTTAATGTGTTATTTCATTTTCTGTCTAACGATAAAGTACATTCACGAGCTGTTTAACTCATATAATTGAAATCAAATAAATATTTAAATTAAACAAAATTAATTCATTCAAACTAAATCCATAAAATGATCCCATGATAGGTTCTATCCCTAAAAGGTTCTACATATGAAGAACCTTGATGGAATCCTTAAAGCTTCTATACCTTTCCTTCTAAGAGTGTAAATAAACTTGCTTTCAATTAACATGACTAATGAGTGTCCATTCATGTGTCATGGTATCCCCCAAAAAACATCAACTAAATGTTAAACTTGAGTGCATTTTTTAAATATAGACTGATGAGTAACTATAGAATCTTTCACATTAGATGAGCTGATGTCTGTCTCCGTAGTATTTGATGGTCGTAGCGTGCTGAGCATCTGGTGCCATGTGGATGGGGCAGATTAACAAGTCCACAGTTTGCAGCCTTCTCCCAGCATGACTGCTTGTAAATGGTACTCTCATAGCAAAAAAAAAAAAAAAAAAAAAAAAACTTATTTGCTCCATTCCCTTTGAAAGAGAGCTAACACTAACAATCTCCAGCACTGGTGACAAATTAATTAATTAATTGTGTGCTAAGATTTTGCCTTTTCAGGTTTTAGCAGTGAACAGTGGTGCTGGTCAATAGCTCAGCTGGTCGAGTGTGCTGGAATGCTGAAGGAGTGTTATCCACTGAGGTTTATATAAGAGATGTATAACAAATCACGGTGTGTTTATGTCTTGACAACATTGGTTAGGATCCCTTTGAAAGATACTGCTCACTGACTGTAAGTTACTCTTTACAAGCTAAAAGTATTCGGAAAATGTTGACCGCTAACCTGGATGAGAAAAACATTTTACTGTAGACAGATATATCTGCGATGTAAGATGAAATGCTGACTTCTACAGACTTATGCTTGATAAAAAGCAACATATTTGATTCACTTCTTAAACGGTAGCATTTTCATTGTGTCGCCTGTATTCTGAATAGCAGTATTCTATTAAGAGTGTTACAAGTTTTAGCCAGTAAGGAGTCTATTTGAGCGTGAGTTGAAAACATTAACACAGTCAGAGTATTCATGATTTCACTCAGTAGGGGCCATTCAGAATTATAAATGTATCTGGACACAGTTTGAGCAACACTGGTGGAGCAAAATGACATTTAAAAACATTGAAATATGCCCTTTTTTTAATGCACCGAATCAGCTGGGTGTGTAAATGCACAGACTAAGATAACTTAAAACAGACATAGTCTCCCCCCATTCGTTTACTCTATCTACAATTGAAGTATGCCGTCACTGAAAGGAAACCTGCTTATGACAATGTGATGAGAAAAAAACATGAAAGGCGGCCCCAGTGGGTCAACCTACAGAACAGTCTAGCAGGTGTGCCTTTCCACTGACTGATGTGTTTATGATCACCTGGTGATTCACTTTGCCTGTTACCACAAGCCATTCCTCATAGCACAACTCCTACCAAGTGAGGTTAAACATTAGCCGAGAATATATGCCATTAGACACAACAACAGCTTTTGACTGACATGTCTATGAAGTACAGAATAAATGAAAAATATCAAATGGCTTTATTAACCAAGCAAACACCACCAGAGTCCTACTGTGAAGTGGCCATATTTTTCTTTCAACCGGCAGACTGACAAAAACAAACATTCACAGAAAACAACCCCATTAATATTTTATGATACGGCTCCCTTGTGAACGCTGAAGGTAAATCATGCATCAAATATTAAAAGAGATGATTTTTATGTGTGTGCTCATATGCTACATCAGACATATCTTTGGTTCTCCGTACGAAAAGTTAACACACATCTTTGGTTTTCCATCTTTGTAATTAGCGATACATACTGTGTTTATGAGGTACGGGACACGTTATTAATCACATCTGAAGTCCACCTCTTCACCTGGCCCTGCCTCTAGGACAATTTAGCACCTCTTACACTCAACAGAAAACAGTCATGCTTCTGGAAAAGCACATACTAGTAAATTATTTAGTAGAATGTTGCAAATTAGAGAGCTTGTCCCATCCATCACTTATATTTAGTGAAACATGTATACAGGGCAAGCGTGCACACTGTTAACATTGAGTGCATTACATGCTAAAAGCCAGAGGCCAGCTAAAACCTCTCTGTATTTTACTGTTCTGTCACAAGTAATTCGTCAAGACTAATTATGAATGATCTTCCGTGTTACGTGTGCTCTCCATGAAGGCTTATTCTGCTAAAGGTTATTGGCATGCTTCATTGTGCCTCGGCCCGCATTACAAGGTACAAATGTCGTTGCACTTTTTGGCTTGGTGGGAATGACACTTGAAAGGGTCCTGTGTTCACCTTTAAGGAAAAATCTGTTTGGCTCAAAGCGGATGAAGACTAAAGCAGAGACAGAGTATATGTGACATTAACACAGGAGAGGCCTCATTAAATTTGCATTAAATTAAATATTAAATTATAAGCAGCAGAACCAAACATTACACTTCACGAATATTATTCTCTTTTATCGCGAGTGTTCAAATATTACATTTATAATTTGCTCTGATTTATTCCCGTACCATGTCAACGCCTCAACATGACAACCTGTCATCATCCGCTCCATTTGAGTGACAGCCCATCAATCTTTTCCACCCACCCATAGGGGGAAATGTGATGCTTGTCAAAATAGAATTTGTCTTTGGACATTTTTCAAATCTGTGCCACTGCAAATGCAAAATAATAACTCTAGACATATGATGTAAGATTGACGTGGTTTTAAATCGAAAAAGAAAAAAAAAAAGCGCATGACTGTGTAACTAGATTAAAATGATTCATGAGACTTGAATTAACAAATATATGTTTCTTCTTTCGCTTCTTTTATTAGATTGCCTAAACGCTTATGTGCTCTGGGAACACCTTAAAAACAACAACAAAAATCGCACTTTGCCTATAGGAGGAGCACCTATGTCACACACCTTATTTACTCTTTCTCCATTAAAACGTGAATTCTAGCAATAAGATGCAATATAAACCTCAAACTACACATATACTCCCATAATGCATTCTTTTCATTACTTCAAGGTTTTATATGCCCATATATGCCCACTTGAGCAGCAATAGAAGCTTCCAGATCCGGCTCCATATGGCATGCAGCTGCAGATGACTGCTCGGAGTGCCTATGAATTGTGGCTGTGCTCTTCAGAGAGACGGCTGCTATCTGTGGGAGGTCATGGTACAGAGACATCCTCTGAGTTCCATGCTGAAGTACGAGGGGTGAGCGGGGTCAAGGATACCATAGCAGGTGGAGGCTCTATCACCTCCCCCTGTGAGGGAGACATGTCAATGATGCATGGAGGGCAGATACTCCCTTCAGGTCATTTTTCAAGCATAAAAAGCTGAACAATTTACTTTAGAAATATTTCGTTTATAAATTAATAATCACTGACTGAAAGTGATTTCCTGAACACTACAGCTCAAAAATTTAGGGTTGGTAAGATTTTTAAATGTTTTCGAAAGAAGTCTTTTATGCTCACCAAGGCTGCATTTATTTGATCAAAAAACAATAAAACGGTAACACTTTACAATAAGGTTTCATTCGTTAACATAAGTTAATGTATTAATTAACATGAACTAACAATGAGCAATACATTTGTTACAGTATTTATTCATATTTGTTAATGTTAGTTAATAAAAATACAACTGGTCATTGTTTGTTCATGTTAGTTCGCAAAGCATTAACTAATGTTAACAAATAAATTTTTTGATTTTAATCATGTAAATGTTGAAATTAACATGAATTAATGAATGCCGTAGAAGTATTGTTCATTCTTAGTTTATGTTAACTAAAGTAGATAACTAATGTTAACTGATGAAACCTTATTGTAAAGTGTTACCAATAAAATAGTATGAAATATTATTACATTAAAAAAAAATATATGATACAAAAATGTGATATATGTTTATTCCTGTGATGGCAAAGCTGAATTTTACTTCAATCCTCCGTGTCACTGGTCCAACTCGACCCGCTCCGAGCAGGATTCGAACTGTGGTCTCCGGCGTAGGAGGCGGCGCTCTAACAAGGACGCTAAAGACTTCAGCCGATAGCATGCCCTCTTGAGGCCTGGGGAGTGAGGTTTAAATGCACAGCTCTTACTGGCCTATGTCTATTACACTCACCCCCTAAACCTCACTCCCATCCTGGTCAACAGCACCAAATGTAACCGGTCCTACTCCACCCACTCCGAGCGGGATTAGAACCGTGGTATCCGGCGTGGGAAGTGGGCTTAATAACAAGAATGCTACAGACTGCAGCCGATAGTGTCAGGCGAGTCCATTATACAAACTAGTGAAATATTTCTTATTAGAAAAACAGTTAATACTTTTGTGGAAACCGTGATACATTTTCAGGATGATTTCATGAATAAAAAGTAAAAAAACAATATATATATATATATTTTTTTTTAAATAGAACTTTACTTTTAGCCAGTCATGTCTTCATTCTTTTGGGCTCATCTTGTACTCTGATGTATTGAGCATATGACCTTTTAGTATACATGTATGCGTGTGAGAGTATGGCTGAGGGCTGATGGATGTGCACATGGAGACACTGCTGGAGTTGTGATCTCCCACCAGATGTGTCCGAGCCGAAGGGAGAAGCTCCACACGGCCTGTCAGAAGCAGACTTCTTTAAGAGGAGACACAGGTGTTTGCCCCCAGAAATCCGAGAGAAATAAACTGTCAGGAAGATGGTCAGAGGCAAAAAGCATGGTAGGAGGAAAGGATCCGACGAGCCAGATGATTCCTTAAAATGGACTGATTTATTCAGTAATTATATGGCGTGATGCTAATTCACTCCATTGACTTTGGTGAATTGACACAAGCAGGATTTTAGTGCTATTATAAAACAGCTTGCTTTAAAGTTTGGCAAAGCCACCATACACTATGATTTCATTTTCATGACACTTTTGATTGATAGACCTAGCTTTTGATGAATTACCACTCATGTTGCTCAAAGTACGGTTATGTATCAAGTGTCAATTTCTTATCCTACGTCTACAAAACACAACTCATACACTAATATTCTCAAGCAAATTCGACCTTTTGAATAGGCATAATACTTTGCCCCAGGAAGCATTGTAACTGCTTTTCATTGCATTGTTGAAAGAATGCATTAACATTTTCTTCCCGGTTGCACACACAGAGCTCTGCCAATTATATTACAAGAGATGAGATAAGTAATAACATATCTAAGTCTTCCTGTACTCATACAATGCTTTTTCACAAAGGTAATTGCTTTATTTTCATGCAAAACACCCGTGTGGCCTGCGTGTTATTTTCATCAAGTTGCGTCTTTGTCTGTAGGGCACAAGCAAAGCAGGACTGAGAGTAATTTTAAGCTCCTATTTTGCAGTTAACACTAAAATGCATTAAAGCAATAAAAATGATGTGAAGGTCCATATTTCCTCGGGCTGTGTTGCTGCGTGTCTGGACCCATTTGTCTCTTGGTCAGATCTATTAGTTTGGCTGTGCAGCGATCAACACGGCCAGCATCTTCAAATATTTCTTTGCAATGTGTGATGTGTAAAGGCATCATAACCAGCCCCATGAAAACAAGCTTAAAATATTGTCTTAACTGTTTCCTTTGAATAGATGCACTGTTAGCATACAAAAGCCATGTCTCGTAAGTGAGGTCAAGAGACTGCCAGAGAAATACTGCTGTTTGTTATAGTTTTATGTCTCACATGGTCTTGCCAGATAAAGCTGTCAGAAATCACTTTAGTCTTTTGAAATCTTAATTCTGCATATATCTGAGCAGATCAGAAAGATCATTCCTCACAACATATCTGATATTAGCATCACCAGCGAGGCCTGTTGACAGTCCATCATTAGGTCTGTCATGGCATCCGTCCTGAATGGAAATTTGGTTGCTAATATTATTCAGTGTCTGCTCAAGAAAATGAACTTTCATCGCTTTGTGCACATGTTTTAACAACCTCACAAAGAGCATGGCATGTAATTTTATTAAAATCAGAAGTGTGCTTAAAAAAGTGCTCCCAAGAATGACAATGTGCATGAGTGCAAAGAACAGATTCAATGAGCTGTTACATTCCTGTTTGAGTGCCTCTACAGTTCACAGGATCATTCCGAAACAAAGATTAATATCTACACTGCACCGTCCAAAGAGTGAGCAATAACATATACTTAGTATGCATATAGCTGTCAGTGTTTATGAAGCCTATATCCTGCTTATTACATGGCTACTCGACAAATATATACCTAAACATAAAATATTGATTTGAGTCATTAATATAAAAAAACAGTTAATTAGAATTTACGAAACAAGCGACGTTGCAACAATACGAACACTGCAACAATATTACAGAAACATTAACATTAACATTAAACATTAACCCAAGTAGCCTGAGTTTTGCGTCTGAATTAAACAAGGGACAGTGAGTCCATGCTTTGGTATGAGTGCTGCTTCTTAGCATTGTGTTTTACGCTTTTATGGACTCGCTTTTTTTTATATATATATTTCAGACAGAACAAGTAACAAACATAGCATAGCATACAATATTACAAAACAATGTGTGGCATTAATTGGTGAATATTGCAGTATTGTTTATTATAATTAGATTTTATTAAAAATCTAATTTATCTCTGATGATGTGTTTACTGGTGCGAGGGCGGGACAACCTGTCACTCACACGATGAACACAATAGCAAATCACAACGATCCAATGAATTCCTGATGGACAAAATCAAGTCCCGCCCTATTTTTGTTGTTCAAAAAGAAGTTTCACTTGGATATACGTCACAATAGGAAGAACAGTCTATCGCAACTTCCATATAATGCCGAGTTTAAGTCAAAACCGCAGGACATCTCGAAACACCCATAAATTCTATCATCCAGTTACTGCGAATTCATTCTTTCAAGGTAGCTACGAAATACAAGTGGATTCTTGCGTTAAAACATCCATGAAAGTTGCTCCACCCAGTTTCGGTTAATCAGCTATACAGAATTGCAATGCCAATGGTTGAATGCAGTGACTGACCAAGGATTCCATAAGTAAATTATTCTAGCTCAAATAGAAGATGGTGTAAGCAATACCAAAAACACAGGTTGAAAAGTCTGGATAAAAATGGCCACCAAATTCATTAATGTGAGTAGGACGTTTGTAGATATTGTGTAGATATTCAAAGTCTAAATTAGACAAAACTAGATGGTACATTTCAGATTATGACATCAAACTATCAATACATTGAAATTAAATGGAAACGTCCAACAGTGTTATATTACATAGCCCACAGCATCACTGAAATATATAACATGCCGATGTGGAATATTCTTGACCTTCAATAATCAGCGAGAACTTGCAGAGGTTTGGTCAAGCAAAATAAAGATATGGAGACTCAGATAATTGCAAACACAAGCACATTGTCTCACTACTACAAGCTCATCTTAGAAATCTCAGCTATTTATCATCGACAGACATCCGAGCCATCACTGGGCTCTTTACGAAAAAAGCCATTAAGTATTCTCAGAGAATGGTCTCATTTCCATAAAATATTCTTTGTCAAAACCCCAAAATGTGCAAATGAAACAGGCATTGAGATATGATAGCAGAGCCCCGAGAGCTGCCGTAAATGACCTCAATTAGGCACTTAAAGCACAAGAAGATGCCTCGCATCGCAGGCCCTTTGAATGACAAGCCGTCACGGAAGCCATTTTTCTTTGGGCCTTTCTCACCTTGATGAGCACTTTGAATTTGTAAATCAATGAGGAGAGAGAGCGTGTGTAAGCGCCAAGAGATACTAGGAGCCCGACGTGTTCAATGAGTGAATTGTTTGCCTGGGTCTCCATTACCACTCTCTCTGGGAGCCGTGGCCGGGATTAATCTGTCAAAAGGGGGCAATTTAGCATTGATGAATATGACATGTGACCATTGATGATGTTGATTTTATCTCTGGAGATTAGCAAGATTTACTTCAGATGGGTAATAACGTCATTGGCTTGATGCAGTGGATCTGTTTATGAGCTGATTAAATCGTGGAGCTCCTGCTTCATTTCATGCCATTTGGTTTATGGCTTCATTACTGCAATCACAAAAGCTGTGGTCATTTCCACCTCCTGTGTCAACATAAATCACTCTTGAAGATAGCTGCTATTTGACTGAGTGGAGCACCTTTGGGTGAAGACGATTATCTGAGCTATGCAAAATAAGTTTTGTACTTTACAAGGTTAAAATAAAGCTGTTTTAAATGGTCTAAACAACTAGAAGGCCGTTTAAACAAAGCTTTCTCATTTGAAAGATTGCAATGATAATTGCCCTTATCGCAGCTAAAAAGGATTTTGCCTCAATCACATAATCCCATAAATCAAGCCACTCTCGTGAGAGAAAGATATAATTGTCTGTGACTTATGTCTAGAAGTTTAGCATTTGCGTGGCACTCACATATTGACACAGCTGTTGCTCAAAGCATAGGATTGCTATGTCAGACTACAGCGTGTCTGTTTATTTTATCACACGCCTAGTAATTACATTGGTGTCAGTAGTAATTTTGTGCTATTTAATAAAAGAGTGAAGTGTAAATCAGCGGTGGCAATCCAGGTGTCCTCTAAAGTCCAGCTTTGAGTGGTAAGTAGGTTTATAGCAGCTCCAGTAAAAGGGTAAATTCAGAGCAGGAAGGCCTTGTGTGTCAGCATACCTTGGCACAGCCTCCTCAGCATGGTCTATAAATCAGCCATGCATCTCTACCAATGCAATTAGTTTTTTAGCACCTCTGGCATGAAACCTGAGGTGTGGCTATGCACTGTACACATGATAATTATTAACCATACTTACGTTTGAAGTCCCAGAGACCCCAGTACTGTGTGTGAAATAATAATGGTATAGTTTTAAAATGAACTTCCAATTATTTAATATGATCCTCTGACTTAATACAATCCTAGACATAGTTTTAAAGACATTGTTCTGTTTTAAAACAAAGCTGTTATTCAGAAAACACTTTGTAGAAAAAAAACAATAACGCAAATCAAAGCAAAGCATCTGGAAATTCCTTTTAAATTGATATATATATATATATATATATATATATATATATATATATATATATATATATATATGTGTGTGTTTTATAGCTGGGGTGTTTGGGGCCCCAAATGAAACGTTTATCATGGAAAATATATGTTAAACTTTATTTAGCTTATTATCAGTTCTTATAAGATTGAAAAAAAAGAGAAAATATACTTTGAATACTTTTAAAGTATGTTTTTGAGCTAGCAAAAGAGCCTTGGTGTCTTGTAGACCCCTAACAAAACATGAGGGTGAACGCTTTCAATTTTATAAAAATCATGTGGCATGTTGTCTTGTTGATCTATGAAATGTTTCCCCTCTCAAATAAAGGAGTCAAATTCATCTCCTATAACAAGCCGTTGTTGTCACAGGTTAATAAGGCATTCCAGTCCTCCTCTTTTCCATATTGTGGTTGCCTGGCACCTTACACGAGACCACTGTGGAAGGTATTCACTTTATTTATCGCCCTTATAAACATGCTCATTGCAGGGCTGATCAGTAGTGTAAGTCATGCTTTACTACCAGGCAGTGGAGTTCTGTTCCTCTTTATACTCCTTAGCCACAGTGAACAGCAGTGGAAGAAGGCATGCGGGGTAATTTATGCACACATGTGCCTGCTAGCTCCTCTGATGACAGGCCTGGGAGGAGGGGCACATGATGAATGGCTTTCCATCGGGGACCTCCTCACAGCCACCATGATGTGGGTAAAAATGGAAATTGCTCTCTTTCACCGTCATTACATCAGTTTAAAGCTTGTGTGGGCCTCCAGAACATAGTCTAGTTGCTCCGCGTCTATGACATTTCTGGGCGGGTTGAAGTTTTCCATCTTTAATGAACTGCTTTAGGAGTGTAAATACAATCATTAATTAATCTTGTGTCATTATTTATAACTTTAGTTAATAAAACTCATGTAGGCCTAGTTCGTAAATGTATATAGGCCTAGCTTATTATTTTAAGTTCCTATATACGGGGTTAATTGTCATCCCTCCCAAAATTTAAATAAAAACATAAATAAAAACAAAATGAATAAATAAACTATTGGATATTCAACTTAAATGTTGTTAAAAACGATATATAGGCTAAGTTTAGTCGATTCATATGTGCAGTTTGTTTCGCGAAACAGTTAGCCTAACAATGGAAAAAAATACGCCTAAAATGTCGTGAGACGATTTGTAGCCTAGGCTACTTTATATTTGATATTGCTATATTAAATTATATGTGTAATGTAGGCTGCTTTGTGAATTTATGTAGGCTAGTTAAAACACGCAGTTAAGTATAGGCCTATTGCCTTATTCGTTACCTGCGCATATTTCAGTTTTCCATGAGTAAAAAACAAACAAACAAACAATATAAAATCACTTTTGCAAGAGTAAAAATCCACGTTTTCTTATTCGTCTCGCAAACAAAAATATCAGCAGCCTACATTTTTTTTTCTGTTCTTATGCGTTATCCTAGTTCTTTTATTAAATTAAATGGAGCATTCGATAAAGATTGCTTATTTTTCTTTTTTACAATCTTATTACAATCGTATTGATGAATTATAATTTCAATTTTTTCAGTTTAAATATAGTATATGGGCTACGCAAATAAAAACAATTGTTGAGGAAATAATTTGGCGATCAAAAGACGGGCCTTTAGAAAACAAACCCTGCTTTTCTTTCTAATCTGGAAGCCGTTAGTGTTTCATTAAATGAAAGATATGATTTACAAGTCTAGTCGAATGACAATGTTTGTGTTTGCTCACTGAATGAAAATATTGCTGACCATTTAGGCTACTCTGGTATTTGACAAATAGTGTGTACTCCTACTCATTGTGTGTAGCCTATCTGTAAAAATCTCGTAAAAAATGTTTCGTTAATTCACATAAAACAGACTTAAACCTGATATTGGGTAATCTATAACAAATAAGATGTCCTACAATTAGGCCTATATTAAATTGAAAATGCATGGTCAATCGTTTTTTTTTTTTTTTTTTTTTTTTTAAATACAGTCTGTTTCCTATAATAGGATTTATAAACAAAGCACTCGCAATGTTGTCTCTTTAGCGTTTCTCAAACATAACTCATTGTCCTCATAAACCCTTGACGGCTGCAGTTATAACTTATCCTACTGCAAACGAGCCTACTATTACAAAATAAAATCTTGTTCAACAAAACCACAACAAATGCACGTTCAGAATTCAGCATAGCCGTTTATATTCTGAAATGATTCTTCGATATATGGTGAGATGATGGACTGACAACATGATAGAGTAGAAGATATTGAAGAAGAAAGTGAACACCGGTCATGTCATTCACCTAAAAGTTGTCCTGAAAACATTTTCTCTTTGTAAAAATATGAAAAAAGATGGTACAACCCCTTGATTAATTTATCGTCGCCCAGTGAGAAGAAATAAAGTGGCAATTTCTACATTTCTTTTTGTATTTAGAAATAAACTATTTTTTATTTATAAACTTCAATGCATAATAAAATGAACCTGAAATTATTTCAAACGTGTTCTGGCGTCATTTATTAACATCGTTATACCAAACTTTCAATTCTGATTGCTGGGTCAGTCATTAGAAAAATAAGAATAATAAAATCTCAGACACCGACGAATGCACTCATAATTTTTTTTTTTTTTTAATCTTATTCGAAGTTAAATCGTTTAGTAGAACTGTAAAACCTGAAAAAGGCTGCAACCATGGAAATTAGCTACATGATTTGTATTTAAAACGGCAAAATCAATATAGGCTACTCAAATGACAGAATTTAGTTTGAGTTGAGTTTTGGTGATGTTTGGTTAATGAATACTGAAGACAGAAATATGGAACAGAATTGTTTCTTATTTTCCAGAATACATACAAAAAATACCAATTCTCTCTCCGTGGTGAACACCTGAAAAATAACGGCAATTTCAAATCATGTGGACAATTTGGGATTTAAGAAACAAACATGCATGTAAATTATCTTCTTTTCAATGAGACATTAAATAATAACGAACAATACAATCATAGCAATTCCAAATCAACATCCAACTGAAGACCCCTATTTTATTAGTACTCTAACATGTGTTTCACGTTATCTACAGAGTTCATGTAATGCACTTTTGAGTTTCTCAAATATTTTCATTTGTATTATTGTCCGCTTTAAGCTGACATAAATAAATACAGTGAGTCCACGGATCCAGTCCTTCAGTGGCGCGATGATATAAAAGTCTTTATATTTCAATCTTTATAATCTATAAATTTGGACAGAGTCTGTTTTTGTTTTTGTTTTTTACTGGTATCCAAGCGCTGCTGCTGTGGTGAGTCTTTGACCGTACAGTGCATAGGGAGAATAATAAGGACCGGTCGCGGCAGGTACTGGAACCGGTGCGCCGGGAGTAGGCAACGGGCTCTTTGAATACGGGTGATAGCGGCTGCTTAGTCCTAACGCATGATGCGGGCTCCTAAGTGCCAATGTCCCGGGGCTCCCAGGGGCTCCTGAGGGCGGCATGTGCATATGGCATGCCATTGCTGCGGCGGCAGCATTAGCTAAAGATGACGAACTGGGATAACCCGATATAAACTTTTCGGTCCCGGTGAACGCGGTGTGCGTCCGCAGGTGGTTAAGAAGTTCTTCGGAGGATGAGAAACGCTTGTCACAAGGTCCGTTAGCTGACACCCAGTTACACACATGCGGAAGAGGGTCGTTGGGCAGCATGAACCCATAGGGATACAAAGGGTGTCCACCAAAAGATGGCGGCGAGGAGTGAACCCCGTGCAAAGGGTGTGTCGGGTACATGAGTTGATATCCGGACTTCAAAGCAGCCGCCGAGTCGTGTGTGCAGGAAGCTCCGGCTGCACCGGCCAAGTGGCTGGCACAGTGGTAACTCAAGCAGTAAGGGTCTCTACAAAGGCTGGCTGACATTATGGATGGAGGGGATGCCCCGGCTAGGGGGCTTGAGCCAGCTTTACTGCAGCCCAGCGAGCTGGCGAGCTGTGCATTGACCAGACTTCCACCGTGGGGCAGGAAGTGTTGGGGATAGCCGGCGTAGGCCCCTGCTAAACTGCCAGGGTACGTCATGCCAGCCGGGGGTAGAGGGAAAACTGTCTGGCCGGGTTTGTACGGAGAAACGGGGGCTACAAGTCCTGACCCCAGGACGGAGGCTGAGGATGAAGAGGTGACACACGAGGACTCCGACGTCGCTGCTTTGGATCCTGATGTGGTCTCCTGGTGCTGGTTGACCTCCACGTTAATTCCCGCACAGCTCACGCTTATCCTGCTATGGCTGATGCTGGTCGGTGCAGATCCATCCGAGGTGCAGTTTTTATTACAATCAGACTCTTTCTTTTCGTCTCTCTCTCCCTTTCCATCTGACGGCATCGGGGAAGCCGAAGTGCTGGAATTCGGGCTGCCAGTCCTGGGAGTGAATGGCTGGCAGGTGGCGCTAGGCACACGGAAACCAGATTTCTCTCCGTTCGACACACCAGAAGACGAGTCCTTCTTATCCGATGGCTTGGAATACGGCTTGAAGCTGGATTTGTCTTCCACGCCGATGTCACTCAGTTTTAAAGGGCCAGATTTCGACTCTTTATCGTTAGATCCGTTTGATGTTACCGAGGAGAGTTTGGAGGAGGGTGGAGGGTCCGGTTTACCGATCTGAGAGCACGTTTGCGCAAGAAGAGCCAGAGGACTTTTCTTGGCATCGAGCTGCGAGGACAGATAAAAATAAAGGACGTAAACACCACAAATATGTAAAAGCACAATCATTACAAGGTATTTGTCTAAATAAACAACAAATAAACTTCCCTAAACGACTCGTCGCCTTTATTTGAGCGTTTTAAGCGAGTCGATAATGTGCGCATCGCGCGAAACGGACTGGAAGCCCGTGCCAAAAGCGCATTTACAATGTTAGCTGGATTAAAGAGAAAATTGGTCAAATTAAAATACGATGTTGGCTATTGGATTTTATTCATTTTATCCACCCAGCCCCGCTACGTCTAATCCAAGATTCTCGTAATGCTCCGTCATTTCTCCGACAAAATAGAATGCGGACTTGTCAAATAGCTACATGAACAGCTTATGAAACAGCGAAAACGCATCTTACCTCAATTGGACTAATCGGGGTGGATGGCAATGGCTGAAGATATTCAGGGTGTAAAATGTGTCCTGTGCGTGCAGTAAGCATTTTCAAAATCTTTATGGGAATTCGGTTAGCTTGCCGTAAAGGGTCCGAAGGAGGGACGGAATGGAGAAAAGGCTTGCAGACGACCGCGGAGTTGTTATTCCGAGAGCTGCTGCTGGTGCTTTCCCAGACTAGATCAGTATCACTATTTCTTGAAGCAGAAGCAGAAGGCGATGTGATCATGACCCAATTCTCATGTATTTTGTTGGTATTTCATTTATCAGATTAATAAATAAAAAAACACTATGCCGTAATCTTCATTCAAATAGTAGAAATAAAGATAAATTGTATAATCCGCATGGAGCAAAGCGCGAGGCTATTGCAGATCCGGAACCGCGTGTGACACCAAAGGCATAGCGCGCGCTCTGTCTCTTCCCGTAGGTCCGCGCGCTTGTCCTCCCAAACCAAGAACTGGTAGAAATTTTCACTTCAAAAGCAGCTGAATTAGTCCGAGATTAAAGCCCTTGCCGCCTTCCAATCAAATGGGACCCCGAGGTGATTGGAGGGTCAAGGGGATGTGACGTTCCTCCTCCTGCAAGCGCCTCTATTTTGACAACTTGGGGGAGGAGATTTTGCACAATATGTAGGTTGTCGTACACGCCGATGTCAAAAATGAGATTTAAACTGCTCGCTATTCATTTTCACGAGCATGCTTCCATAATTTTGCCATTTTTTTTTTAAAAGAGAAAAAGAATTCTCTCATACATTTAGGTTACTCTTCGTCTCTTTTGTAGGCCTTAATAAGATTAAGCTCCATATTTAGCGATGATGATTAACACCATCAACAAAAACAGAATTAAAACATTAAAGTTTGGGATTCCTTTTTATTATTTTTATTATAGGAACCTAGCTCTTTGTAGGCTATAAGACCTACATTTTTAGTAACCATTTTTCCTTTTGATGTTATTTATTGTATGAATTTAAATGTAGCCTAGTCTTTTTTTCTAAGATGTTGTGTGCCTTTAGTCTTTTTTTTAATTTTTTTTTTACCTTTAGCCTACCTTATGTGAACGGGATAAAACATCAGACCATAAACACAAGATCAACTTGTAGTGTTTGAATTCCCCAATCAGACAAGCGTTGACAAGAGCAGACCAATGCAGTGATAGAGGGATGTGAATGTCACATGTTTTCAATATAATATAGACCGCCCTTCTATTTCTATCCCCACCCCTCCGTCAACTGTCAATTCTGCTCGACCACAATCAATCAGTTATTTGTCAGTTGCTGTCAATCCTTTTCTTACTTCACGTCAGCTTTTGAAGCTGATTATGTGCCGCGAGTGACAGAGAAAAGGGCAAAAGAAGCATCCCGGAGAACAGTCACTTAATTTGAGGGGCAGTTTCTCTGTTTGATTCAGTTTGGAAAGGTTTTGTTTAAAACCTGTGGTAAGACAAGAACATTTTCCCCGTGTTTCTTTTTTCTTTCATCTTTTTCTTCAATTGAAGTAGAAATAGAAAATCAACAACTGGACATTAATCATATCCTATAGTTTATTTAGAAATACAGCTGCTGAGTGTAAAGTAAAAAAATAAAATAAAAATAAAAAATTAATATTTTGAAGTACTTTTTGAGAGCGTCATAATTATTTTACTTTTATAGGCCTAACAAAAAAAGTTATAAAAAAACCCACGAGGCAAGCAATTAATGCAAATATTTTGCTTACTTTATAGGCTATAGGTTAGCCTATAACACGTGCGTTAGCTCATTTTATTTTACATTAACAAAACAATTTCACCTGTTGTCATTTTTGTCCATTACCATTTGTATAATTGTGTAAATGTTTTTTCTGTTATTTTACGGATTTATTTTTTACAGTATAGCATATAGGCTATATATATAGCCTAGGCCTATATATGTTTATAACTTATTTTCCTCTGCAAGTAGCCTACTATTGAATTAAAAAGAAAGAAAAGTCGATGTGTTGTGAAAACCAGTTTTAAACATGCCGAGGCTAAGTTTCAGACAGGTGTACATGATATAGCTACTTCAAATGATATTTTCCTTGTCTCACATGCAGTTTCAGGTCTTTCCGGACACTACATGTTTTGCTCAAATGTAAACTTCACTTGTAGGTTATTGCGTTGCCTCAAGCAAAATCCAACAAAACTTGAATGTTTTGAATAATAATAAAAAATAGTCCAGACGTTTTTTTCCATTCATGTCAACTAAATTTTATTTACACACAATAAAATTATTCATTTTATTTGACAATACCAAAATACATAAAAGAAAGAGAAATGATCTGTCAGACCTTTGAGAAAAGAAGTTTAAAAAGCCTTGAACTATTCACCGCTGAGACGGCTAATCAGTATTGAGGCTCCGGGGCAATCGGGCAGCTTTTCAATGCGCTTTGCCTTTCATCTCTCACTGGATGGAGGCGCTCAATTAAAAGCCTATCAGTTTGTAAGTAAATCAACGCCTATCAAAGTTGTCACATCAAACAAAACGATTATTATTGCAACCCGCCTCCACCATTAATCTCTTTCTGCGGTAATCCGCTTGACAGGTCATCTTGGAGAGCAAGAAAACCTGGAGTGGACAGTCATCAGCGTGAAAGAAATGTATATTTTGCTGGAGTATCTCAGACACATGAAACAGATAACCCTGGTCCGTGACAAATAATACATTTTGCTGGTTTGCTAAACTTGGGAATTAAACCCCAGAACGCAGTTTTATTTAATACACTTAAATAAAATAATAGCCTCACCCCCTCCTTTAAAAAATCACATTAATTAAATTAGCCAAGTAGCCTACATCATACTTTTAGAATTAAAAAAAATATATAAAAAAAATATATATATTGTAAAAGTCTATAAACCAATAAGAACGTGTAAGGTAATTATTCATCACAGGCTATCTCGCTCTCTCTTGCACACAGCTCTCTCTCCAGGAATCAATATTTAGGCTACTGATTGCATTTGCCTTTTTAACGTAGTTTACGTGTTCTAATATTTAGAAAAGTTAGAATTATTTAGCCACAATAAGTAGGCTAGGCCTTGCTCAAATGCACATAGGCTAGTTTGATTACAATTCTGAAAACCATAGATAGTCGATCTGAAAAACGTAGGAAAAACCCTTTTCATTATTGATTTACTACATTAACAATAGGCTATTTGTAGGCTGTTTAAGTTTTTGAAAGTGCAAATAGTGTTAAGATTTTGCTGTAGGCTATTATTCCCTTTTCTAATACAACACAGACACTAGTGTTGATACCGGCCATTTTTAAGATGAACGCAGAATCTTTCTTAAGCATGGAAAGATGTGTGATTGTTTTCTGCTGAGGCTGTCAGCGCGTGACACACTGCGTGAGAAATTAGGGCAGAGAAGGGTAACCATAAATTTCAGCATCGGGCAAAATTTTTCTCTTTATTGTCTGCATGACGAATGAGCTTCTGAACCAGACACCAAACACTCGGTATTACCCTTAAATGGGAACATATTTTGGGGGGGGGGTCATAATTGATATTATTTAAATGCAAATGTATTAAATATATTTCACATCGTCATGTTTATGCATGACTATAGGCTACCTATATAGTCATTTATAGAGTTGACTAAAGCGCCCGAAACCCCCGCGTTTGTTCAAAACATTTTCTGTAGTTAAATTTGAGCGCCGCACATTTACTATTTATTAAAATAAACAATAACACTAGGTCACATTTCACACAGTTTTTTTTACCCCTCAAGTTACAAATATATTTGAAAGGGTTGCTGACTAAGTGATGGGTAAAGCAGTTTAGTCAGAGTAAGCAACACAAAATCAGTTAAAATAAAAACACAGTAGGCTATTAATTTTACTTTTAGTGCTTAGAAAAACTCGCACATCAGTACATTACGGAAATTCAGCCAACTCGAATAGTTAAAAAAAAAAAACAGCGTCATAGTCCGCTTCCTTTCATTCAAAGCGTAGGCTAGCATATATACGATATAAATAACAACAACAACAATAATAATAATACAAAAACTCGGTTATTCTTTTACATCTGTTAAACATGCATTACAAAGCATTTTCTATCATTAAGTTTGGCAAAAGAGACCACAACGAACCACTTTACCTTACATTACACACGCGCTCCGATGTGATACGACAGGTATGAACATTTACAGACACAATCCCTTTATTTTCTATAAAGATGATAATATGAAAAGATTTCCAGTGGCGTCTAATGGAGCACATTTTAGTAGCCAAACTAAGTCGTTACATTATTCTAGTATTCGTGCGCTACCGCCTGCATAAGATCAGAAATCCTAGTCGTCTCCACACTGTCTGTCTGCGCGTCCAAAACTTCCGCCTATGGGAGGATCCGTCGTGACGTCATGCTTTCGAGCCCTTTCTGTATGTCTTACAACGATAACAAAAAGCTTTAATGTGTTATTTTAACATAAACTATTAAATGAACACACGAATGTGAAGAAATACAGTAAAATATGATTAGTGAATTTATAATACAGTGAAATATGACTTCTGAATTGTAATACGTCGTATACTATGTTAAACATATTCTTTGGAGATTCTAACTTCCAGTGATTAAAACGGCTGCTTTTTTCAACAGAAAGCCCTCCGCATTTCTACTAATAATGCTACTCATCATTATTTTTATGGCAAAACATCCTTAGGAATACCGTATAACCAGCCAAAACTGATTTGAGAAATTGAACAGTGGCGCGTGCTTCCGTCTAAGATCAGCTGACACGAGCACGCGGAAGAAGTAAAGCTTCATACGGAGCGTAGATTAAAAGTTTATTTCGGAAACATAAAGGAAACTTTCCGGTCTTATGAGCATAAAACCCTTTGTGTTGGTCCTCGTTAGAAGCTTCTTTCTTTCTGAACTGTCATTTGACTGCAATGGCATACAACGAGTCAATGGTTGTAGTGAATGGAAGTCAGGTAAGTGAAATATTGCAAACACGTTATCCTGCTGTGACCTATATTATGGATTCAACCAGTAGACACCAAACGCCCAGAAGTTTTTTGTTTGTTATTGTAAGTCATGAAGTGACATGAAGTTGGATATATTTATAAAATAAAAATACATCTTCTGTATCGCGAGACAATAGTCAAAAATATGAATACAAATATATTATAAACTGCTTAAATAGTTGTTGATTAACATAATAACAGTGGTTTAATTCACACAATAGCTGTGTATGAAGTATTTGCCTTCACATGTTAATGCACAGCTGAACAGCTTCATAACAAACATAAATTTAATAACCTCACCAGCTTTTATGTTTAAGAAGGTCTATTTCTTGAAAGAACATTAATTCAAAGTACCAACTGTGTAATAAAACTGACATCTCTTCCTGGTGACACTTGATTTTACTGTGTCTTTGTTACACATTACATGCAATAACTAATTATTTACAGTTACAATAGTACTTACAATAGTAATAACTGTCAATTATGCATTTTAATTATATTCAACTAACCCTAAACCAAACCTATTCCTAACATTATAGTAAGTAGGCTACATGTTGTTAATTGAGATTACTCAGTACTTATATGTATAATTTTACTGTAACTAAGACACCTAAAAAATGTAACACTCTTCCTCTCTCTGATGCATTGATGCAGGTGTCCTGCATTGGGCTTGATTGGGAAGACATTCCAGATTTTCTTGGGGAAAAATATGGAGAATTGGCAAGAAGATTAGACCTCAGCTTCAACCAACTGAGGTAAGTTACTGTTTTTGTCTGAATGTAACACTTAACAGGCCACGAGAATAGGAGGTCCATGATGATGGAAGACAGCAATGACATGCATGGCACCTATTATGCACATACTGGATTCCCATATGGATCTGAGATGGGTGAGACATCATGTTTTTTCCCCTAAGTTTTGCAACAGGATTATGGTCGACTTTATCCTCTCTGTAAAGATGGAAAATAACCATTATAGGTAGTTTTCACATCTGTTGTGTTTTTGATTTTGTACTTCTGTTTTGAGTACACCTCTGTTAGGCCTTTTAAGATGCTTCTTGACCACAGATGCTGGCAGTGCACATTAAGGAATTCATATCATATATTGCTATTAATATGTAAGATAGACTCCCTTTGCCTAGAGAAAAACGCTTGAATTGGTTGAGAAAATTCTTGTGTGAAGGATGTTTCTATCATGTGAAACATTCTAGAACATTGCCATAACTGACAGGATCCCAACCGCATACAACGTCTCTGATTCAATCTACCTGTCGCGTGGACAGTCACACCTTTGCATTAAGTGCAATTTTATACATGCGTTATGTGCATTACATTGTCAGCCGTGTCATCGAGACATCAGAGAGCGGTGGGTACAGTAGCAGCGTGCCATGCTGTGGCCAGATAAAAAGCCTGATCAATAAATGTGACATGTTAATGCTGAGCAAATAGAATAAAAGAGTCCTTTGACAGGACATGAAGAAGCACCTTGTGGCAGCTGGGGAGGGGGATGCCATTTCACCAGCAGGACTAGCAAAGCTGATCTGACAACTAAAAGAGAGGAGATGATGGTTATAAGGTGCCTTTGTTTCAGACTTCTTTTCTTGACCTGTCAGGCCTTGAAGGACTCTGAATGGGCCTCTTTTTGTCATGTGAAAATTGTCGTCTTGAGGCAGTTATCTGTGCTGAAAATGTGGATTCTTCCATTTAATTGATTCGCTTTGCACTGGAGTCTGTCACATTAATAATGGCCAAATCCTGCGCTGCTTCAATGTGTCGCACATAAATGTACGCTTATCGGCGTATTAATATTCCTAATGAGCGTTTGTGACTGGCAACCTGGCATAGGTTGAACACTGTAGAACCCAGAATTATCTATGTTTATTGTTTAGATATAAAATTTGATGTATTTTTGCATCATGTACTGAATTTGGTCAACCGTCATCATGTGCATAAATTATGTAAAATGCTATACAAACAGATATCTGATCATGACTGAAGGAATCAGTACAACTGCTCCATCCATGGATTTATAAAGTTAATGGTTCAGAGGTTTTTTGTGTTTGTTCTTTAATGCAATGCTCTTTATTGCATCAGTTTCATCCGTAATGCTTCCTGATAGTTTCACCATACACATAGTAGCATTGCTACACTGCTTGCACTGTGGTTTATTGCCTTTGTTGAACCATTATGCTATCATCAAATCGTTTATAACTTTTTATGAGTAAGATAATTACCAGAATAGTTGGGAACATCGATAGCCTATTAATGGGAATTCTTAGAACAATGTCAGGTTTATTGTTTTTCCATTAAAACCCTGCAGGATTTACATTACCGATGCAGTGTCGTACACACAGAAGAGTGAGGTTTCACCACTTATGTTTTGGACTAACCCCAGTCTTGTTCACTCGGATTCACACTTCCAATAAAGATGATATTTGGGAGCAAGGCTTGTCAGCAGACAGCCCCCCTCTCTGACGTCTGTATGTACGTATCAAATGCAGAATGTTAAAGCTGGCTCTGAAATATATTTTTTTTACCACTTCACAGAGACTTTGGGCAGAACAGAAGATTCTGTTACTGGAGCTGTTTTGGTCATATGCTTTGTTGAGGTTAGGGTTACATTCAGTGTGAAATCTAATTTATAAAGAAGCATGTGATCAGAATAAAGTGAGGATGTGGCCTACAGTCAGGATTTCACTGCCTCTTCTGCCATGTTCACACAAAGACCCCACAGTAAGAAGTTAATAGACAGACATCCTGCCCTCTAGCATGAGGACTTAAATATGTGAACATGACAAAGTGATGGAAAGGTTCTTTCATGGTCCTCAGGGCTGCCACAAGACAATTTAGGTCATCAAGAAATGAGCGTTTATTCGGGATGGGTTATCATAGTTAACTAGTCGTCTGTTTTAGATTCATATTTTTTTTTAGATTTCATTTTTTTCATTCGTTTTTTAGTGACAGTTTGCAAGGTACATCCCTTTGTGAGAAGTCTTTTAAAAAGATACTCCACCTAAAAATGAAAATTCTGTCATCATTTAGTCATTTACATGTTCTTCTTTGGAAATAACAGAGAATTGTATCCTTTTTCATTCAATAAAAATCAATGGGCTCCAGTGTTGTTTGGTTTCCAGCGTTCTTCAAAATATCTTTTTATCTTCCATAGAAGAATGCCATACAGGTTTAAAACCACATGAGGGTGAATAAATGGCAGATTTTTCATGGGTGGGATATCCCTTTAGTTCATCCTTTTAATGCACTGCTGCTACAGCCATACATGCGTTGCCATGAATGTTGCATTTTAGTGCTTGTCAACTTATAAAGAGTTCAGATTTAAAAAGTATGTCTTAAGACCTCCGCGTCTTGTTCCTTCTGTCCTGTTCCTTCCATATTGTTCATATTGTTTCCTTCCCAAAACAAGCCTTATTCACTTTTGTAAAGAGATATTTAATCATTTGACAGAATCTACTAATTCTCAGACTGCCAAGTTCAGTGAAAATGTATCATAATATATATTGTTGTACATTAAGGATTACTACATAATATTTTATTTATACCTGTGAAGAGCAATTGATACAATCTAAAGTTTAGTCACCATAAATTTATTTGAGCCATTATTTTGAGAATTCGCAAAATGATGTTCAGTAAGCAGACAAAGTCGTCACAGTGACTTTGCACAAAACCATTGAGTGCACTCACAGGCTATGTTACCTGATGTGAGAGGTGTCAGAGAGAATCTCTGCAAACACGCATGTAAAATCACATTCAGTTTATCAGACTTTTCGCTAGGTGCCTTTTGTGTGGTTTTAATGTTGAGTTGGTGTGAAGGTGAAATGATACCTTTCTCAAGACTGGCCATGAAGTGGTATTAGATCATAGACAGGAGGAGTAATCCCAGGTTGGGGACTGCTGTCAAAGTGTCCCCTCCTGTGTCTAGACATGCATGTCTTTGTGAGAAGTGGATGGTGAAAGCAAAGGGAATGTTATTGTCTTGTCTGGTCCTGTCCAGATGAGGGGTAAATATGATGGCCTTCAGTCATGCAGAGTTACAAAGCATCCGTGAATTCCTCTCTCCGGTGTCACTTTCTGTCTATGAAGTCCGACAGTCTGTCTGTCATCAGATTCAGTTTATTACGCCACCTTTCATATAAGCCAACAGCCAAATCAAGGAGAATATATTTCAAAGGGAAACTGTTATAAGTTGTATAAACCTTGAATGTAACAGCCAAACATCCAACAGAATTTAAAATGATGCTCATAACTACACAGCTGGACTGAAGTTATCGTGAAATCAGAGATTAGCTGTTTAGAGATTAGCTGAGTTTCCACATTAACTCAAACAAAAACCAATGCTCACCTGCGTATACAGTATGTCTTGAAGGCAAATCAAATATGCTAACTTGCATTTTAAAATGGAGCCACTTTAAATGTAGACAGCCTGTCACATTGAGATGCAAGTAGTCTGATGAAAATGGAACAAAGAAGACAAAGTATGGTGGCTGGGTACACCGAGAAATGAAATATAACCTTGTATGGACTGTCAGCAATGTCGTTTTATATTCATATCTAAAGCACATTATAGTATTACACTCCAGCTCATGCTTCACTCATCTGTCTCTCTTCATTCGTCACTGGCGAGACTTTGTCTTTCAAGCCCCCGCGCACCAACACCAGAAGGCTCCTGTTAATTGACAAATGAGAGCCTGCGACATGAAGTGCTCCCTCAACATCAGAGCAAGGTGGAGTCTCCTTTTTGATGGGGCTATTATTGGCATAAGCCAGTAAAACGCATCACTCTCCACCGAAATGAGAAGTGACAACGGTAGAAGGGCCTGTCATTGTCTTCTGGGTGTGTTCAATCTGCGGCTGTGCCAGTATGTAGATAAAATGTCAGTTAAGAGTACGAGGGAGAAACTGTCGAAATGAAGTCGTCAAATCACTTAGCCCGCCAAGGGTATGGAAATTGATGCTTTCGTAGAAATGAGAATTTTCCATATCTGATCTATCAGGCTTATTTAGCACTAATATTTGGGAACAGCCTGGACTGTTTGCCTTGCATTAGAGGAGGATGTTGCCTTCTTTTAGCCCTGTCTGGTTTGTTAGACAGGCGCAAGTGGCAGAAATGGAATTTATGCATTTCCATTCAGGGCGTCGCTCTTATAAATCAACTATGAAGCAATAAAATCTCATTTAATTTCTCTGAGCAAATTTGTACCTCTGTGATTGCTTCAAGAGTGGATGAGCTGACAGGCAAAATTGTGAGAATACAGAGAAACCATTTTGGATGCATTATAGTTGACATGTTTTTTACTTGCTGCTTTTCTAATGGATAATTTAAATAAGTTTAGTCTGCGGTTGTTGTGCGTCTTTGTTCCACTGTGAAGATATGACCCAGTTATGCTAAAGGAAGTTATTTTGAGGTCAAAGCAAACATGACATTTAGGGTGTGTTCACACTTGGCATGTTTGGTTCGATTAAAACAAATCCTGGTGCGATTGCTCTGTTAGTGCGGTTCAAGTGTGAACGCTGCCATCCGAACCCTGGTGTGTACTAAACAAGTGGACCAAGACCCATAATTTCAACTGTCTCGGTCCGCTTGTTTGGTACGCACCAGGGTTCGGATGGCAGCGTCCACACTTGAACCGAATAAACCAAATAATCCAAATAAACTCTGTTGCGGTTCGAATGAAATATGAATGCAACACGGACCAAAGAAATGTAAATGAACCAAAAATGATGTCACGTGATGTCACAAGATGCAACCTTAAAATGGACAGTATGCTCAAGCATACCTGCTTTTTCTCGTCAGTTGTAATGTTGCCTATCCCACTTCGGTACAGGTATCAGAACCTCGTCTCCTCGCAGAAGACCTTCGTTTTTGTGTGTGGCGGAAGGATTCCTGGTGCTGTTTTGACTCCTGTTAAGCTCTTCATGAGTTCTCAGCAAAATACCATACACTCACATACAACGAGTGCATTTAGCCCAGCACACAGCGTTGTTTTAGAAGTTTCGTCGTGAAATCTACGTAAAAAAAGCAGACCAATCAGGTTGTGTACATAACCCTATGCTTAGGGTTCATAATCTTTAGGTTCGGTGTTAAAATTCCAATATGAACGCTAAGCGGGCGCATACTAAATATTTGTTTTGGTCCGGACCAAACGCTAGCTTAAAGAAGCATTTCACCCGTGGGAACATTAATCTTTATTGAAAGTGGGTCATATAGTTGAAATGTAACATAAATTTTGAATTTGGTGCCTTCTTGACCGAGGGAAGACAGAAAGTAACTTTAGGGCGCATTTGTATGGAAGACAATAACTCCCACAATGCACCACATTGCACAGCTCCGCAAGCCACTCCCACTAATCCAGAAACTAGGATGGTTCACAACACAAACGTCCGTGTCCTCGTCTGATTCAGAGATTTCGTCCAGGAGAAATTGGCATCGTTGAAATTCTTTGCAGCAGACGGACTCTATCTCTGTGTCCGTAGGCGCACAGGCACCACCAGTCCGCCCCAGCTCGAGCCAGTCCGGGCTCCTCGTCCGCGACAGGCAGATCTTCTGCCACGACTGCAGAAACCGCAGCAGCCGCCTCCTGTTCCTCCATCAGCCTCAGCTGCTCTTCGCTATATTGTGGCTCGTGAAGGTAGCCACGAACATCTGATTCGAGCATCAGACTTTCGAAATCCTCATCTTCCATATCATATTGAGTACCTTCCGCCATTGTCGTAACTTCACATCTGGCTCCTCAGCACCTGTTAGCTTCCAAACAAGATGGAGGATATTGCTTTTAGTTTCTGCAAGTGAAGTCCCACCCACTGATCTGTAATAGGTATGTAGCGTGAGTGGGTCCCACCCCCTGGAAAAATGAGGAACGAGTGTTTGTAGTCTTAACCCCTCTACAAAGATATTGGACTTCCTGCTTAGAATGATGCAAAATTACGATTTTTACATCATTATAAGCAGGAACTGCAACACTGAAATCGTCTTCATCTTTGCTTTTTTAACAGCAACAGAAAGGCATGTCCTCGTCTTGTCTTGGTATTTCCAGCCGTTTCTAATGTAGGTGGCCTTCACTTGAAGATCCACACATCCTCGCCTTTTTTTGCGTGGCAGTGTTTCCTGCTCTATGTATAAACAGATCTGTACTTGATTGCCCCGGGAAGAATAAAATCCAGTTGATGTGCAATATCTATGCACCGCCACAACAAGCACTGTCATCTGACCGGCCGGCCAACGAAAGGGGAAAATCATCAAGTCCTACCAAATTAGTTTTGAAAAGTTCTTGCGGGCAAATCATGCTTTCTGTATTTTGCTAAGATGACAATCTTGTATCTGATAAAAAACATTTTTCTTCCACACGTTACTGCCAAACCGCAGCAATATGGTGTTCATTTAGAGGTCTGTCCTTCTGTCCCGTCTGGCTGGCAGAAGTTAAAGCACAGGTATGAATGCACAGACTGACGCTAGTGTTTGGATTTGAACCACAGGCTTATGAACCCACTAAATAAAAAAGCTTTCAAGATGCTTTATGGTACATGTTGTTATAATAAGATGTCTCTAAATCTCATTTCTAATTCAACTTTCCAGGAACATTCTGTGTTTGAGTGGTGGAAAGGTCTGTCAAACGATCACTAATCACCCTGTGTTTATCTCACAAACCACCTAGATTGTAAATGTCATTTCTGACTGCTGACTTGTGTACTTTGGTTTTGAAATAATGCTCTCAAGACTGCTTCTCTGACATTTTAAATAAACGAATGGCTTCATTGTTGTAGATGTTTATTCCAAAAATAAATCCAGTTAAGTACGAAATGATTTTATGTGACTTTCCAATTTCGTCTTTACCTATCGGTAATGCCAATAAATATTCTGCAGCCTGATGCCAAAAAATCTTTCTATTCCACGAGTCCAGTCTCAACCTTAGCATATATCACAGTTCCGGAGCAACAAAAGAGACCTGATGGCAAAAGAATTATCTTTAAATCATTATCAACATTTCCATCAGCCAAATATCTTTTCAAACACGCTGTACGGCCCCTCCAGGCACATCTCAAACTGTTGGTCTTGAATTGAAGGGAACATCTTTATGTTCTCTTTTTGTTCAAATTAAATATATATTGGGCACGGGCGTCATTCTCTCTATAACTGCATCCCTGTTTTATTGTATACCCAAAGACGGATGGTGTGCCTGTGACATAGTGATTTACAGGCCCTCAGTTTTCTGTGGCAGGGCTTTAGAGAGGATAGCTGACATCCAGCCAGCACTTTGGAGGGGTAGAATAAAAGCTGACGTTTTATTGGCTTTAAGGAAGAGAGAATAGGAAGGCCGGTCACACAGGGGAGAATAATAGTTTCTGTACTTTATTTTTCTCAGGCCCTGCCAGCTGTCACAGAGCCCCCCAAAAACGGAGGGGAAATTTATAGGGTATTATTTAGAGACATGTCAGTGGTAATGACTACAGCTATGATTTCAATTATCACCCACTAAATGTAGCTTAATTCACTGTGTTGCTGAACTTAATGAGTGAGGTTGACATAACTTTTCAAAAACTCGATACTGTGCTATTTTAATATTTTATGTTGACCGTTGGTTTAATTTTCCTCCCTCACGTTTGGCATTCAGGAAGGGTCGGTCCCTCATGGGTTGTTGTACTGTCAGCGTTATGTAGTTCAAAGTCTTCCCAGGGATATATTTTTCCATTGACAGAAATCCAATTAGTTTTAGTACACAGTCTGGCTGAATAAAAAGGCCCTTAAAATCTACAATATGTTTCCTTAGCGCTTTAGCAGAGCACAAACCCGGTGATGGATTTTTATAGCCTGACCTGATGGGGCCCTGCATGGCAGACATGCCTGACTCCCTTCCTCTGTTTTGACAAGTTTAGAAACAAACGAGTTAGACATCATTCTCTCTTCGCTTTCGAAAGCGGTCCGTCAATATCGCTGCACGTTTAGGTTCTCATTCATGTTGATTGATTATCGTAAAACTTAATCCAGAAATGGCTTTAACATCATGCTAATGAAGAAAGATGTTTAACTCATCGCTGACATGTTTAGTGAAACGGTATTTTCGTTGTGCTGATGCATGGTTGACCTGTGACGGGAGCGCTGGAGTATGAGCAACGACTGGCTGCTGGTATGATGTGGGCTAACCTAGCTACAGGTCTGACGTTAAATCTGTGTTAGTCCGTGGTTCGCTGCCAGTTTATGTCCTTTATCACGCAAAGCCATCTCCCTGATTAATGATGTAAGCAACTCGGAGGCATGGAACTTATTAGTGCTTTGAAGCAAAAAAGAGCCTGCCATACTTTAACTTCCCCCTGGACGTTTCCCAAAGGGAGAGAAGGGGGGGGGGGGAATAAGGTTTGCAGTTTGGAAATGGAACAAAGGATTCCCTCTCGGTACTATCCTCTCATGACACTTGCTCCATGACACTTTGTCTCCCACAGTGTCTCCTAGCAAGCCTGTTCTGAAAAGCGAAGACAGATACGCTGGCTTTATCTTGCCAAGATTTGAAAAGAAGATTGTAGCGCCTTCTTCTGTTTTGAAGTTTAGGGGCAGTTCCTCAACCAGGCGCTGTGATAAATGTTAACACTGTGTGAATTTGTCCAGCCACCATAAAACACACTATGAACCCTGTCATTAGGAATTTACTCTTCCAAGTGCTCATCGTTATTAGAAAATATTTGCCGTAACAGTTTGCGGATAGATGCTGCCCAGAATAATAAGTCAGCCTCAGTGTTATGATTTCTGTTAAACAGTGGTGTGCCACCTGGAGAGTGATGAACTAGAGGGTACTATCCAAATCGCTTGCTTTGCAAACTTGTACCATCCCAGGTTTTTTTTTCTCTTGGCCAGCATACCAAAACCATACAGGGGTTTAAACAGCTGCTGCAGATTTTGAACACAGCTGCAACACATTTTCCCCACACATTTCAGAGTCACTTAGAGCTTTTTCACAGCTAAAGCACGTAACAACTATGTCTGTCCTTAAAAAAGGCAGCTTTGTGCTGCACAGTAGATTGTATGGAAAATAATATGCATTTTTAAATTGGTGTATCATAAGGGTCTTTTTTTTACAGTTTTAAGTTTTGTGATCTTATCAGTTAGCAGCTCACATTTTTCAGATTCACATTCTTAACCTCTGCTGGAATATATTTTTGTTAATTATATTTGATTACAATCTCAGCAATTAATCAGATCAGAATGCTGAATGAATTTTAACATGGATAATGTTAACAATTTTTTTTTGCACATAATATGTGCACAATTATTTTTGTTTTTTTTCTTGACAAGTTTTTTAATTGGTTTGTATTTATTTAAACAGTACAGAACAAATTAATACTATTGCTCTTCATATTTAAATTGACAAATTAATTATAATTTAAAGGATTCTTTTGACTGATGATATTTCCAACTTATTATGAATTTATTATTTTTAAAACGTATTATTTTTTTAATTTAGTTTTATACTGTTAATTAAGTTTTATGTTTTTGTTGTTTCTTTGTAGTTATAACTAAAATCCAGTCAACATACTATGATTTGATTAAGTTATCATACATTATGACATGCAAAATGCAGTCTCATTATAAGATTTAATGTCAATGGCACTTTTATGGCATCATTGAAATCAGCCAGCATCTGAGACGGCAAAGATTTTTAGTTTTTAAATGGCTAATAAATACAAAACGTATGCCACTAAAAAGTATTAATCATGAACATGAATTTAGAATGACTTAACTTTAATAAACTTTACTGGATTAACAATACAAATATACATTGTTGGATAGTGTGCTACCCACATCCTAGTCACATCAATCACCTATGAGGCAAACAGATATTGTTTACATGCAGGCAGGAGTCTGCTATTATCTGGATATTTGGTGATGTTTAAGGCATTTTCCCCTTCGGCTCTTAGACTGCTTTGGTCTTGAGTAAAGAGTTGTCTTTTTGTGTCTGGGTCTGTTGGTCTTCAGAGTCTGTTTCAGAACTGAGAGAGCGTGAGGCTTCAAAATGCCTAACATAGGAGGAGAGGGAGGAGGCGGGATATCCTCATGAGCCTACTTTCTCAGACAGACAGCCTAGACTGCCCCTACACCGGCAGTATGCATCTGATCTGAGGAGAGTTTGTGTGTCAATAAGATAAAGGGGTTCAGGTGAAATCCCTTTACCGGACCTTGCTGCAAGAGCCCTTGCTGGCACTGAAGGAAGGGTTTTTATAGACCTGTGACATGGACCATCTGTTCCGGTCAGCTCTTGGTTTAGAAAGAATTGCATATTCATAGTTTCACAACATAGTGAGCTGCTTGCTACCCTACATAGTCATCTGTCTTCTAAGGCAGCATCCTAATCATCATCATCATCATCAAAAAACAAAACAAAACAGTATTATACTTTCTGGTTTTGCTTCAGAACCCAGATTTTACTTAGGAACCAACACGGTGCCAAAAACATAACCCAAATGTGATCTGAGACTATGTGTTCTAAAGACAAAGACAAAAGAATGTTCTTAGAAATCACCGTAAATAGTTTGACTGCTATTTAGATATTTGGCCCAATATATATTTAATTTGAACAAAAAGAGAACATAAAGATGTTCCCTTCAATTCAAGACCAACGGTTTGAGATGTGCCTGGAGGGGCCGTACAGCGTGTTTGAAAATATATTTGGCTGATGGAAATGTTGATAATGATTAAAAGATAAAAGTTAGAATAAACTCCATCTTAAATGCCCAAAAGTAATAATAATAATAAAAAAAATTAACCATTACAACATAACATTAGCTACAAATACATTTTAGTTTCTATGTGCACAAATACTGTAATGCCTTTGACAAATAATGTAAAATGCAAAAATGTAACCCTTGACTGAATTTGAAATTCTGTAACTGAAATAGGGAGCTCAAGAAAAATGGAGCGCAAATGAATGCAACAGACCGCTCCATCTTGAGGCACATTAAAAACAACTATTTAAAATACAGGGCACATTAAACGCGAACTCCCATCAAGCCAGTCACAACGAAAGTTGTGTGCCTGCTTATTAGGATTATTACGGTAGTCTGCAGGCAGCGGCTTTTCGGATGTTTTTTGAATTGATCAGCAAGTTTTCGGTACCTCCATACAATCAGACAACCAAAAGTTGTCATTTTCCTCTTCAGAAAAACAAATAAGATGTTCTTAATATATTTTAGAACATAAGTTTTAAAGAATTCCATGTATGAATGTTCTTATGAACAAAAAGATTTTCATGAATTTGGCCTCTGGGTCATATTTTCTTTTACTTTGAGAGCTACTTTTCAAGAACTTATTCAGTAGATGTAACACCCATCAAACAGAGGTCTAGGCCTAAGAAAGCTCTACCTCATTGTGTTTGAACTGCACTGCGGTGCTCTCAGCCCTCGATAAGACCATGCTGTGGACATTATGGCTTCAAAGCTTGTCACCCGGTATAAAGAATTGGGTGCTTTGAGCACGACATTGTGTTCAATTCCACGTCATGTCAGTGTGTTAGAAAGTTCAATACATGTTGTTCTGTTTTTTTTTAAATAATTTGTAGAGTTTAATTCAGTGTGCAATATGAAGAATAATAGAGTGGAGTTGCATCTTGATTTATTTCGAAGGCCATTACTGCCTAGAAATAAGTCATGCTGTGCATCACTAGGTCATTTTGTGAAGTTACGCATCATGACCAAACATCTTTGTCCAGTGTGCTAGAGATATAAATGCCATGTTCCCTCTATAGAATTGTAGTCACAACCGGTTGGTGGTGTGTTGCAAATGTGGATCCTTCAACAGACCAGGCAGGCAGTTTAAATTAATTATTAGCTTTATAGCAGCCCCTCAGGCCGTGCTGAGGCAGCTGAGCCCTAAAGGGGGCTAATCCGGCCCTGCTTTACAGAAAATCAATGCTGGCCTTTGGTGTTGGCATGCCATCCGGGTAGGGGGACACATGTCAGATAACTCCTGATTTTTTCATGAGGTGTGTTTTGAAGTTGTAAAACCAATGGGAGGTAGCTGGAGGTGCTAAAAATGAAAAGAATATCCGGAAGCTACGAAACGACGGCCAGATTTCTTATGAAGGCGTGACAAGTATTAATGAAACATGCAGAATTAATAAAATAAAAATGGAATTTTGCTTGAACTATGGGTGATTGGAATTGGCATGGTATTGGATGACAGTATATTGAGTGTCTTTTATATTCCACTTCACTTTGCTCATAAATTCATTTCTTACAACCTCTTATTTTATGTTTAGAATATTTGTACTTCTGTTGCTAAATCATTTATTAAGAAGGAGAGGATCTTTCTCCTCACTTGGAGGTTACTGTTGGATGACTTGTTAGTGCCATTTTGCAGTTGCTAAAGTAACTGTCTGAAATGATAATGCATTTCATAATGTGCTGCATTGCATTACCACTTTCTCTGTGGAAGAGAGTGCTTTCACTGTTTCATCAGAATAAACTTCTGCTGGCATAATCTCTGGATAAAACGTACATGGAAAGACTATTACATCAAACATTTAGTCAGGGGTGATTTGCGATTCATGTGAAAGTCAAACAAGAGACCATGAAAGAGTTCCATTTTTAAAGGGATATTTCCTTTCTTCTGTGGAATACAAAATGAGTTATTTACTGCAGATGTCAAAGCTGCTCTTTTCCATACAATGAAAAATTATATCCTTTTTTTTTGTGGCTTACATTGTAATCTGTTTCTCAATCAGAGCCTATTATATGGCATTAGAAGACTTGGAATATAGTAGTTGAGTTGTATGTACTGTTTTTATGATGCTTTTTGCCCTATGTGGAGCTTGACAGTCAACCTCACTGCTCCCCATCCACTTTCATTGAATGCGACAGAGTAGCATGGACATTCTGCTAAATGTATTTTTTTGTGTTCCACAGCAGAAAGTAAGTCTGGGTATCGCCACGAGGGTGATTAAATGATACTCCCAACCCTTTCAAAAGACCAGAGTATAACAAGAGACAGTTACAACTGTATTCATATGTGTATCACTTTATTCATGAGTCCTCTTATCCAACTGTCCACTTCAGGTAAACAGACTCTCAATCTGAGTTTTAAGCTTTGAGCCCCCACCCTCAAATCTGACTTGTGTTCATTGAGAGGTGTTATTTCTCATCCTGCCCTTCTCTCACCATGCTGAAAGCTTTCTGGCTGTACTGTAGCTCCTGTGGAGGTGCTGTTATCCTTTGGACACATGCGGTGGATGTTTCTCCCAGCGGCTCAGCAAGAGGCCTCTCGTTATCTCAGGGGAAGCCCTCCAGCTCATCTGAGGGGGAGCATCCTCTCAAATCCCAAACGAGGGTTCACTACATCCCCTCCTCACCCCACCTCTCTTCACACTCACTACCCCCACTGCCCTGGACACCTCCTGGATGTCTAATCCCTACACACACTGTTTGGTTTTCCCCAGTGTGTCTTTGCCCATCAGTAGCAAAAATGAACAGAGGGAAATTTGTGTTAATTTTTTCTCCCTTTCTCTTGAGGTGAAAGGTGACATGTTGAAAGTGCGGTTACAAGGCAGGTTGTGCACTATTCCGAATTGCCGTTTTATTTAATTGCCTACAGAGGCATGTTTACAACTGTGTAACATCACCTTTCTAGAAACCACTCTGTTTTAGCCTGTGCAGAATGAGGCATTGTTTTGCTTTCCAGGAAAGATGTCATCTTGAATGGCAATATACAGTAAGTCTCTGTACAATCCCAATATACTCCTCCACGTTAGTGGTACCTTCACACATTTGCAAGTCACCCATGCCGTTTGCACTGATGCACCCCCATACCATGACAGATGTTTGCTTTTGACCTGTCGCTGATGACTGTATGGTCTTTGGGTCTGAGAATCGTAGTCAGTTTTCCCCCCAAAACAAGCTGAAACGTGGATTCATCTGACCACAGCACTCATTTCCACTGTCTTTTCGACCATCTGAGATGAGCTCGGGCCCGGAGAACTCAGCAGCATCTCTGCATTGAACAGATGTTTAGTTTTCTCCTTGCGTATCAGAGATTCAAGTTGCATTTCTTGATGCAGCAACAGACTGTGTTAAGTGACAACAGTTTTCCAAAGTACTTCCGAGCCCATGTGGCTATATTTAACACAGTAGCATAGTTTCTCATGTAGTGCGATCTGAGGGCTCGAAGGTCACACACATTCAACGGAGGTCTGAATACACGGACAGAGATTTCTCTGGATTTCCTGAATCTTTTCACAATATTATGTGTGGTAAATGGTGAAAGATCTAAATATTTAGCAATCTAGCATTGAGAAATGTTATTTTTGAATTATTTGACAATTCTCTCTTGAAATTTGGCACAAAGTGGTGAGCCATGACCCATTTTTGCTGGCAAAGTCTTTGGTGGATGCTCCTTTTATACACAAACATGATCCCCTCACCTATTACCAGTTCACCTGCTAATGTGGACTGTTTCAAAACAGTTTAACTTGCATATTCTATCATCTTTTTATATCTTTTTAATCTTTAACTTTTTTGGAGTGTGTTGCAGCCATCAAAACCAAAATATTTATTACAAAATACAATTAATTTGGCCAGTGAAAAATGTAAAAAAAATCTTTGTACTTTTGTCAGTTAAATAAAGGTTAAAGATAATTAACAAATCACACATTCTTGATTTTATTATATTTTACAAAATGTCCCAACTTTTCCTGGAATTGGGGTTGTATCTTAAAATATTAAATATAAATACTTTTTTAAACAAAGGAATGTTTTGAATATCATTGTAGATTTTGCTTTTGTGACAGAATTGGAAATTCTGTTTATATTATCAGGTACAGTATATACACTATATCAACTAATTAAATTTTGGAATCATGACAACGACAGTTAAAAGCATAGAAAAATCTGAAACAATGCAGTTTCTAAGCCTTTGGCTATCTTGAGCCATTTGCCCACATTGATGGTCTTATATCAATATATATAGGTTATTCTATGTATTCACATTAAGCACATCTAAATAATGTTCCTTTGTTTCAACATGAAGATAAATTTCATCGCCTGCCCTTGTTCATACACATTATTATGTGCTACTCCCTTTAGAGTGGAAAGCTGGAACTGATGCATTATCCTAGTGAATCCATCTTTCACCCAACACAATGAATAATGGAGAAATGTGACAAACGGCCAAAAAAGCGAAGGGGAAAGGCTCATGAATGGAATTAAGGGGAATGATGCAACAAGGCTTTCCATCAAGAGCACTGCGGCCCATAGATCATTTTATATTTAACTGAAAATAGAAGAGCTTTGGATATTAAACAGGACTTTGAGTTTGTTCAGCTGGTCCTCTTCCTCCACATTCAACTGTGGGCAAAAATATGCGCTTGTCCCCTTTGTGCAGAAATATGCCTGAAGAGTGATGTCATAATTATTTTAATATGGTCCAAAGATGTGATGCTTAATGTTTAGTGACTAGAGTCCATTGAGTGAGTGTGAAGGGTGTCTCCAGGCCTCGCTCAGTAACAGAAAGGACAACATTGTTCGCCAGGGACGAGGATAGACACAATAACATATTTCATGACTGCATGTGAAGTGCTCCCTCACAAAAGGAGATTTTCACCAGATTACAAGTAAGATGAACTGGGCATCTTTTGTGCAGCTGTGCAGTATTGATGAGTTGCCTGGAGCGACTGCTTTGCACTGGGATGGAGAGCGAAGAGACGGAATGGGCCTCACTATTTATAGAATGCTTTTGGAAGAGGCGTAGCTCATTGGCTTTTGGATTAATATCTTGTTTTCCAAAGCAGATGTGTGAGATTTAGATGTGTAATCAGATTATTTTAATGGCTGTACTTCATCTGCTCTTCATTTTAATGTTGAAGTGGATAATTTATGCCCTGCTGGAGGCACAAAACAAAATTGCATGAATGATGCCAGTTGAAGTTTCAAACTATCACCAAGTTGCCATTCTTCAGAAAAACAAGTAATCCCACCCCTAAACTCATGACATTGGTTGAGATGATTCTGGCCCAAACAGGTCGCTGAAACAAACAGATGTGACAATTATTTAAAAGAGTAAAAACAAACAAACAAAAGAAAAAATATAAATCATCAATATAGTTTTTATTACTATAAAGTAAGTTTTAATATCTGTGTTAGTGCATTTGTCCATTGCTCTGGATCTCTGTATTTGGAACACCATTACTGATTAAATGCTGTAAAGGAGAATTGTTCAGTGTATTTATAGTGTATTTGCCAGTTTGGCTATAGCCGTAGCATTTAAACATCCATTTACAAGCTTTTAACTGTCAAGATCCATTGAATTATGGATATTTACTTTGCTCACAGTTCTGCAAACCGCTAAAATGACTTTTAATGGTACAAGTGGTAATATTAATGTTTTCTTATGAGCACCATTATTAGCATATCAGTCCGGTGCCTGAAGAGTTGGCTATTGACTTTTGATGAGGAGAGCACGTTAAAGGAGATCCAGTAGTTCATAACTCTCCGCTTTACTCGCTGTCATTTTTTTAAATGCAGCAGTAGATGAATCCAGGAGAGATTTTGCATCTCTGTAAATCTGACGCTATCGGCCTGTCACTGAAAGTGTTGACTTATAACACCTGGTGCATTTCTCAAAGGCTAAAGCGGCTTGTGCTGTTGACTGGGAAGTCATTTAAGAGGGAGAGGGAGACTTGTTCGAGATGTGCATTTTAATCCTGGTCTGTTTAATGTTTGCCCCTGACAGTCTGAGCCAGACATCATTTTAATGGCATGTACAGTGATAAAGCCAATAAAACGTCAAGATGATTGATAATATGAACATTATACCAATATGACTTTCCTGTCCGCCTCTCTGCAGCTAGATGATGGTTTCCAAATTGAATTTGGTGTGTGTGCGAAAAACAGGCAGGGAGTTGTGTATGTATATGTGTGTGCTTATGTGTTTGTGTATGAATATGAAGATGTTTTTCTTTCGTAAGCCTGTACGTTTCTAATATGGAGCATTTGTAGTGGCGTTTCCAACTGTGTCCCTCGGCTTGGAACGAACAGCGTCACTTTGACTTAGCGAATGTTTTCTTTGCATTGCCGCTGATAGACTCAAATCTAATGGAAAGCTTTGCGTGTCACCATATCAAATAAGTGGAGGCCCGGGTCCAAAATCTACACAGACATCCTTATAAATTAATGAACACTCTCAATATTTGTCCAAACTGTTTACAGTGAAGCATGGAGAAGCGCCGGTTGGCTGCGTACCCGAGCGCGGCTTTATGTCACGGCTCTGTGTGATGTCATGAGATCAGTGTGGGAGGGTTGGACATTATACAAGCATGGTAAATCACTCATCAGTCATAGATGGTGTTAAAGTGCACATTCGGCGTGACAAACATCTGAAGCGCTCCACCACAAGTTACAGCCAGCGTGTGTTTCATATCAAATAAGGCTTATTTACAGACAAATGTGAATGGGTTCGAGAGCCTGCAGAGAGCTGAAATATTTATTTCCCCCAACTTTCTGCACTTGTCCAAACATTGTGAGGCAGGTCCTGGCTGAGAGGACTAGGGGAGCCATCTTTCATCCTACGTCTGTGGCTATCTTTAACACTGAGCCTTGTTGGATTCTCTCGAGAGCTTGTGTTGAAACTGCACAGATACTCATGAAGTCTTTCTGAGTGAACTAATCATGATTGGTATAAATTTTTGACATTTGTTAATATGTCATTTTCATCTTTTCAGTCAAGCCCGGTTCAGTTTTTCAGTTCTGCTTTAAACAGTATGACATGTCACCATAAACATTGGGTGAATAAATATAGTTTGTGCAGTTTTCTTTTAGTATGCTTAAAAACCAGCGATGAAAAGCTATTGGCTCAACATAGAAAGCAAACTGACAGTAGTAGTTTCATTGTGAATATACAGATATTTTTTTAAAGTTATATATTGTTGCCCGTGACTGACATTGTTGACAGCATTTCTCAATTTGCTGTCTGTCAGCACATGCTGACCCATGTCCTTAGAAAAGCTTTCCAGGTAAAATCAACCTCTAGCAGCCTTGCCTACGGAGAGCCTTTTTTGCGTTTTATGTAAATAGTGATTGATGGTGCATCTTACCTAGTGTGCAGCTTTTGACAAAAAGTATTGATGGGTGCTCTCAGTAAGTGTTAGTGGAGGTGACAGAGCAATCCATTTTAAGATGAATTGCAGCACAAACCCCCTCCATGGCAAAGTCATGGAGTCAGTTTCATCTGCCGTTGAGGGACTGGCTGCATTCATGAGCGCTTTGCTGTCATTTTCCCAACTCACAGCAGATCACTGTTCGAATTGTGAATCCTACATTTTAAAGTTTGACGAGGACACTGGCATCTGACTCAAATGACAATTTTAGAAAGCCAGACGTCATAAAGGAACATACTTTTAGCTTCTCAAAAATGTGTGATTTGTAAATTTAATCAGAGATCATGTTTTCTTGGCTAAACCCTGACTGGATCATATGGTGGCAACGCACATACAGGAAACATATTACACACTTATTTCATCATTAGTTTACTGAAATCAAACCTTTAAATATGCATAGGTGTTTTTTTATAACGTTTTAAGCTGTGTTTTGACAAACCAACAGTAATTTGCATACCATATGCATTTAGCAGACGCTTTTATCCAAAGCAACTTACAAGAATGCAATTTGTCAACAATATTTGTAATATACAATGCCGGGTTTATATGACAACTATTAGGAAGCAAGAAGAGGAGAAATGCAGAGAAGGATTTTTTTTATGACTGATGACAGGTACAGTATGACTCATCATGACAATTTTTACTGTCAAAACATTGAAATTATTTTTAATTTAATCAAAGTGTTTCATCTTGACATTGGATAATAATAATGGACAACTGGTATCCAAAAACTCATAACATTTAATAGCAAACAGATGTTAGTCAGGATATGATTGAACTATACAGTGTAAAATATGTTTTCGTTGTTACTGTATGGCACATTGTCAAGTTAATGCAACTTTCTGTTAAAAATTATACAAATCTAAATTAAGTTAAATGTTTGTTGCATTTTTATCTATAGATAATATCAAGATATGATCAAGTTGAATATAATGTAAAAACTACTTTTATTTATGTATTTTTTGTGTATATATATAGGCTACACTACGGTTTAAAAGTTTAGGGTCAGAACAGTTTGTAAAAGTCACCTAGGCTGCATTTATTTATAAAAATTATTATTATTTATATTTATATTATAAAATTATTAATGATTAAAAATCGGTTATATTGTAAAATATTACAATTTAACTTTTACAATGTAAAAATTTTATTAAAAAAAAACTTTAAAAAATCTGTCTGCCTACCTTTTTTGTACTTTTAACTTATAAACTCATGTGTGTGTGTGTGTGATATATAATGCTCTTACCTGCTTGTATTAAAATAGCTCACTATACTCTGTCACTGGCTTTCCTCCCTCTTTTTGTTTAAGTGATAAAGTAATAGTCATCTACAGCCAATCTAAATATATATACAGTATAACCTGTGTTGCCATTAAGGCTCATTTAGCCAGTCCACGCTTCCTGCCTGGTGCCTGCATGGTTTGTTTGAGTTGGATGTTGTGAGTGATCCATGCACTGGTCAGTGTTGTGCAAGACTCTGGTCTGGTGATAGATGTACTCACACATTTCCCTAACTATGCGCACCAAGCAAATACATTTGCCCTAATTGGAACAATCAAGTTAAACTGCTCCCCTTTCTGGCCTTTGTTGACAAATGCAAGAGTGGTGTAGGGCTGCTTGTGAGAAAGGCAGAAAGGTAAGCTTGAGGTGTAGCTTAAAAGAAACAAGAAGTTCTCTTATGGATCCAGTGCAGACATGGGGTTGACAGAGGCAGATTTTAACAGATGCTTCAAGGGGACCTCAGCCCATGAAATCATGCTGTCCTGGAACTAAAGCCCCACCCTCTAACTGCTGTATAAATAGATTCTCATGACAGGGCAATTCATCTCCAGCCATAAAAACATCAACTTTAAAAGACAGCTTGTAGAGACCTGGCGCTTGTTAAGGCCAGATCAGCAGTGCAGATGCCTGGGATGTAAACTCATGAAGAGAAGATGAATTTGTCTGTCATCCCTGACTTTGACAGTTGCTGTAAATCTGATTCAGGCCTGTGTATGTTTGTGTGGGGTTGATGGCAGGGTGGATAGAAAAGGGGAATGTCTGTGGACGTAAACATTAAAAACAAGAGGAACATTTAAAGAAATCCCCCTCGTACCCGCTGCTGAAGTCCACCTTGGATGCGTCCAGGCTTCTTATCCAATGATGTGCTTTGAGTCTATTGTTAAAAGGGAACATTTGGCAGTGATTTTAAAGCCCTCTGCTCTCCCCTTCTTTTTCACTCTTGTTATTTTCAAGATGGTGGTCACGTAAGGCGCCCTGGAAAATGAATTGTGGGAGTGTCTGAAGAGCCATTTGCGGCTTGATTGATGGGAGCAGGCGAGCTGTGGTGGCTATTTTCTGTGATCTGCCGCATATGAACCGTGCGTGGCATTCCCCTGGAAACAGTTAAAGTTCTTTAGTGTCGCTGGCTTTTAGCAAAGCGCCACACTTGTCAGTCGATATGTGACAAACTCTCAGAGAAGTAGATTTGATATTATAATGTGACACATTATGAGGTCTGCCTGGAAGCACTAGATTTCTCTTTCTCTTCTGAAAAAGAAGTCTAAGTAATCGTAGAGTTATAAATGTTCATATTATCTGATATATATATATATATATATATATATGTGTGTGTGTGTGTGTGTGTGTGTATATATGTATATGTGTATATTTAATAATAATATATTAATTAATTTAATAATAGTGTTTAATTTATAAATAAAACAGTAATAAAATATATAAAATTAAATTTATAAATTTATAAATATACTGTACAATAATAATAATGAACAATATAAATCAGTGTCTTAAAACTGGTTTTATTCGACATTTTATATATATAAAATGTCAAAAATAAATAAAATAAAACCAGTTTTAAGACATTGATTTATATTGTTCATTATTATTATTATTATTATTATTATTATTATTATACAGTATATTTATAAATTACCTTTCCCAAACTCAAGGTCACTGACCTTGATTAGTAATAATATAATATACACAGTTATTTACCGATTTTGTTTTTTATATCCCTCTTTATTTAACAAACATTAAGGTTAGAAAGTCCTGTTTTGTGTTAACTAATTCTTAACTAGTTAACTAGTTATTTCTCACACAGAAGAAAGGTGCTGAAAAGATGTGGATGTAATTACAAGCTTGTCTGCTGTTCTTGAGGAGATTCTGGACAGATTGCATGTGCTTGAATGTTCTCTTATTTTCATCTGGACATTTTCCACCACTCTCACTTTTAACTACCTTCATAAAACTGAATCACCACAATGAGCAATCCAGGTAGTCTGCCAAAGTAGTCCTCCTAGAATAATTTTAAGGCACTGTTAAATAGTTAATTGGAAGCGATAACATTTTATATAAACTTATCAATACTGCTTATTTAGCATAAGTGAAATTTCTTACAAAAAGGTGACAAACGTGGGTTGAGAGTTTTCCTTTGATCTGAATTTGCATGCAAATAGCTTTTGCCTTGATATGTCAGCCCTTGTCCCGAAGCAAGACGAGGCCTTAAGCCAAAGAGAGAGAGAGTTTTGGGGGAAGGGACAAGTTGGAAGGGGGGTTGAGAGATAGTGGGAGATGTTAATTAGCATGCGGAGGAAAAATGCTTCAGACAAGTGGTAAGTGGCTCCTGATAATGTGGTGACTAAACATTTCCCTCCTCCCTTTTGTCTGTCAGATCCGTAGCTCGGGAGTTAAAACTCCTTTCACCTGAGAGGAAATCAAAGATAATCCAGAGTTTGATGTTGGAAAAAACTTTTCAGTTTCTGGAAAAAGGGGTCACCAAATGTATAGGGCAAAGGGTTTAAGCTGTAAACCCCACACAAAGGCCGCTGACAGCCTGCGTTTCCCTGCGCTTCAGAGGAAAGTCTTTGGGAAGGTCTAAGCACCTTCTCTGTGCATGACTAAACCTATTGAGGGATGGAGAGATAAAGGAAACCAACGGCTTAAAATCAAACTTTAATTTTCTATAAAAATAAAATCCACAGGATCAATAGACGAGAAAATGCAAGCAGGCAAAAGTTGGCTATACAGGTGCAAAAAGAGAAGGAACTAAATTTGATTGATTTTTTTTTCATGGCTGCTATCTTACAAAAGCTACTGTTACCATGGCAATGATGAAAAGAGAGATTATTCAATGTTTACTTACCAGAAATGACATCCTATTCTACTAAACAGGCAGCAACGGTCTTCGATTTATTTTTAAGTTTTTTTTTTTCTATAGTTGAACAGTAAACTTTAGACAGATTTCCAACCCTGTGGTGTAGCCAAATACAATGATTGCATTACATTACAGTTTGAACTGTTTTATGTTTGTCTTTAGTCTTTAAAGGGTTAGTTTATCCAAAAATGAAAATTCTGAAAATGAAAATGCCATCATTCACTCACCCTCAAGTTGTTCCAAACCTGTATGATTTTCTTTTTTTTCTGCTGAATACCAAAGAAGATATTTTGAAGAATATGGGTAACCAATCATTTGATGGACCCCATTGACAAATACTATTGAAGTCAATGTAGCCCATCAACTGTTTGGACATTCTTCATAATATCTTCTTTTGTGTTCAGCAGAAGAAAGAAATTCATACAGGTTTGGAACAACTTGAGGTTGAGTAAATGATGGCAGAATTTTCATTTTTGGGTAAACTTCAAACTTTAATACCTATGATTGGAAGCAATATGTACAATACACCAACATTTGGGGTTTATTTAGTCCATAATGTTTCACATAAAAATTTAATTCTACTTATTTAATTATTTCTCTCTATTCTCTTGTTATGTATGCAGACATCCCACCACTCCCGGAAGTTCCGGGAGTCTCCTGCATACTGATAGCGGCTCCCTGACACCCGCAAATTCACAATATCCTGAAAATCGAGCAAGCGAGGGAGAAGCCCTGTTTACACCCGATGTTAAGATGCGTTTGCAGTGGAGTGTGCGCTGCCTTTCAGAAATGAGTTTTTGCTGGCTGGGATGTCTGTATATGAATGTATGCATGCATGTATGTATGTATGTAAGTACCTAGAGATAGAAACCATACAAAATTCCTTGTGTGTTTGTGCACACTTGGCAGTTCTGATTCTTAAAGGTTAGTAGCTTTTAAAAGTAAGGAAAGGAGAGGCTATAGGTTCTGCATTGCATTAGCTGCTTGTATAACCGTATTAATGTGTAGACATGCATTCATTACATTCGTCTAAACAGACCAGGCGTTTTGACTTGCAGGGTCATTCTCAGAACGAGTCTTCCTTTCCTGACTCTGAATAATGACCTTTTCCAACTTCCTCTCTGATAGATTCATGCAACTTCGCTATTGCTTTACTGCACATTTGCTTACCATAAGAATGCAATTTTCAGCCATAAGGTCCCAGGACTTGGCAGGGGACCGGGGGGAAAATGGTCCATTTCTTGCCAAAGCAACAGCCCTGGATGATCTAGAGGTCTGCCCTAGGGGATGGGTTATCCACATCAGGCCAAAGTGCTGTCACGCTGTGGAAAAATGATTAATTTCCCCATGCTCCCTTTTATCCCTGAAGGATGCGGGGTTACACAGCAGCACTTGTTCGGATAAATGCTTCATTGATGCATATGCAGATCTCCATATGCAGATCTCCATTTGATACCCTCTGATCAATAATTGACTGTGTGATTATCATTTAAAGCAGGGCGGTGGGAAGTGTGCCTCGTGCTTGCGCATATGAGCAGATTGTTTGTCATTTTGGATTGGGTGAGACATAGTCGTCAAAGCAATTTTCAATGAATTTATTGCATTTTATCACCCCCTCCCACTAATTTACACATTAAATTGGCAGCCCCAGTTTAAACCTGTGACTTTGATTGGCTGCACAGTAGACACTGCACTTTCTGAAGTTAGTAATGGTTAGACAATGGGGAAAAAGAGACGACACTGCAGGGATAAATGGGAGGTGCGCAGGTCTGTAACAACACGTTTAATAGCGTAAACTATTCAAATGTCTGAAAGACGGCCGTTCAGGACCCTCTCCTGTACTGTTACAAAACAGAAGACAGTACCAGTTTGACAGCTCCAAGTGTCTGAGGCCAGGGAAATAATTGATAGCAGGCTGCCTGCATCCAAGGTCCTTTAGCAGTAATTGCAAGCAGAATGTGGCTCTCTGATCTCACCAGTGGTATTTGCCATGCCAAAACAGCCCAGATTTGACAGATTGCCTTCCTGCAGTAATAACTTAGGCATGTTCTCCGCTTTCTCACACAAGGCCACGCAGCCTTCTTACCACAGAACATAGCTGAATTATTATTTTATGCTGAGTTTTGATTTCCCTCTTTCCCTGCTTTTGACAGGCCCCTCATGAAATAATGGTTTTATTTTATAACTGCAGCAAATGCTCAAGGCATAGTTTTGTCCCCTCACTTAGGATTTCAGTAGCAACTAGAAGTACTTAAAATCAAAAATAGTGTTTAAGGGAAGTTAAATGTGTGGGTGGGTGAACTTTTTTTCTTTTCTTTTCTTTTCTCTTCTTTTTTAAAACATGTACATATTTATACATGGAAAAGTGATTAACTATAACCATTTTTCCCATAATTTTAATAAACTAGTTCATTTTAAATAATTCTGATAATTCTGCAGTATGACAAATTAAAGTTCAAATTAAATAATTACATTATATTATATTTTCTCCCAAAGTTTCTTTAATTATTAAGAATATTAACTGAGGCACTACAACATTTGGGTGAACACATGCACAATATTTCTATAATTATTGAACCTAATAATTGAATAATTGAGATATATACAATAGAAATACATGTTTATAGTAAAATACATTTTACAACAATGTACATTTATATTTATATATATATATTTGTACAATTTCTGTAGATTTTTTATTGATTTATTTATAGCGGCAAATTGCTGAAATGACTTGAATCTAACATGTCTCATGATCAACATTTAGCGCTATTGCAATGTCACTTTAAATTTTTGACTCTGTTGGACAGGTGGACAGTGACAGTGCCTGCTGAGTGACAGCGTTTGAAGCTGTGAAGATAGTTGGACTCCGCCCCATATCTTCCTCTGTGTCCGCATCAGAGAGCACTCTGGGATTTATTGTCAGCCAGAGTTTCCTTGATGGGGTCTAATAATACTGAGCCTCTTTTCCCCGCCAAGGTGATAGAATCTCCCCTCGCAGGGCTGAGAGGACCCCTGTGTGCTCCTCCGCAGTAGCCTGTGTTCTCTGGCAGGGCTGGAAGCCTGGCAGCTCCACCCTATGGCTGTCCAAACAAGGTTTCACTACAGGCGCCAACATCAAAAAGATCAGCTCAGAGGCTGCTGGAACGCCAAACTGCGGGATGTTAGCTTTATTTATTTACACCCTCCTAAAAAAGCGCACTTGGCGGTAGCTGCTCCTTTTTACCTTCATGGGTATTTTGCTCTCTGTCATTACCCGCTAATTTACGAGCGCGGCCCTGATTAAATGAGCTGGTATGGCCCAACAGACGGCCATTGTGAGCTAAAGAGATGAAAATGTAAGCAAATGAAGGTGTTTTTTGTGATTTGAATAATTAAGGGGTGAGAAATATAAATAGACAAAGATGTGGCCTGCTAGAAGGAATGTACAGGCTGAGATGTTACCTGGTCTGTCTGCAACATTAATCATTAATTTAAGACTAGGGAACATCAACAAAAGAGCACTTAAGATAATTAACATTTTTGTTAGTATTTAAGACTGAAATTAAATCTCGCACAAAGCATGAAAGGCCTCAATGCTTCACTGCTCTGGTTCTGGGCAGCTTAACAACAGAGAGTGAAGAATAATTAGAAAGCCTCCACCAGAGCACACAAAATATAAAAGATCCTTTCAATTCACTATGCAGTTATGGATAAGGATAGGCAAGTCAATAGAGGATAAAGTGTATTCAACCACCTACCCGTACGAGAACCAGACGGATCATTGCTTCACGTCGCTTCAAATCATCTAAACATAGAAGTTTTAGAAGTGGACGCGATGTGAAAATGTAAATAAACTTTATAGGGGCTGTGGGTCAAGCCCAGTTCGATTTATAGTTTTGGCATTCACCCCATGGCCATCAGTCATTCCCCCCTCCTCCGCTAACTCCAGCCAAGCCCCTGATCACAAGACCTTCAGCTGAACTACAGCTGACCTGCTGGATCTGTGACCAGCTGCGCCTCAGATGCCTTAATGAGAACCATTCAGCCTTCTTAATAATTGTGTGACTATTGAGCAAGTTCTTTCTCCATCTCACTCAATTTCTTCGTCTCTTTTTCCCCCGCGCACATACAGAGCTGCTCTGGGCGTTTCTGGCTGCGCAAAAGCATGGCCGTGCGGGACAGCTCATGTTGAGGATGGTGATGTCACCGAAGAGCCTTAGAGAGCATCTGTATTTATTTACGGTCATGCTAATAACCACAAATTCTATACACGCAAACAATTTTTGTCTGAATAAATAACCTTAAGAAATGACCCAGTAGCAGGAATAACAGCTGGATCTGTGTATATTTAAATATCCAAAAGTTCGAAGACTCTGACCAAGAACAAGGGTCCCAAATTAACAGCAGAATGTGAGTAAAAACTGGCTCTGACAACTAAATAAATAATATATTATGCAGCTGTTCCAAATAACAGCAACACTCAACTGGTGAGTAACTCATTTTAAGACAGATTGATAGTATGACCCTCACTGATGTTTCAAATCTGAAACATACAAACCATTTACCTGTTGTGACTTGTGCTGCTTCTTCTTCTAACATGCCCTCGCAACACTAATAATAAAATAATCAGTATACTTTAATATTTCATATTGTTTGTATATAGCCTGCATACCTTCCTTTCAGCAAATCATGCCTAGAATGTTTTGTCACCTAATTAATATTAATGAGACATGGCGATAATGTTCCTATTATACCCTCTGAACTCAGTAAGTTTATTTTTGTGACATTTATACATGTTTTGTTGTGTAGTTTCAGCGAAGTTTGGCTCAACTTGAAGGAAACTGAAGAATCAGCTAAAAATTATAAATAAATAATTATAATAAAATAAATCATTATTAATAATATAAATAACCCAGCTTTAATTATAAATGCAATTATAAATAATAATAAATAAATATATAAATAAATAAACAGCTAAATTTCTTTTTCACAACTTTTTCAATCATCTTTTTAAAATGATTTAAAAATACAAAATAAAGTTTCATGGTTAGTGAAAATAGTATTTATTGACCACAATGTACTGCCATTGGTCAGTGTTTTAATTTTGGACCCTGCCAAAAACTACTCTTAAGAAATAAATATTTCCCTTTGAAGCTTCCTGGCTGCAGCTGTTTTACCCAAACGCTTAAATACTGAGTTTAATATGAGCTTGTTTTTCAATCAACCTTTTTGAAACGTTAACTGTGCTGCATAATCTGTTTGCACATGTTTTTTTTTGTTTTTTTTGTTGATAGGCTGACATATGCCTCATTCTGCATTTCTAATGCTTCACTTATGAAAGTGATTAATGTGTAGAATTATACAGGAAGCTGTGTGAATGTATATTCCTGAAGGGTGAAAATGTGCTTAATGTTGCATAAACATAATGGAGTTGGCAACCTTTCAACACTTCCTTCTGGAGTGTATCATTGAGCTGTATAAAATAATGTGGAGTGCCGCAAAGGCTAAATCAAACCTTTAATAAGGGGTATGGGCCTGTTTAAGCAAAGTGACATTTTACTTAATTTTACTCACACCAGTTGCAATAACATTGCTTCGATAAGTTGTTTGCTTGCCTGACATCTTGATAAATGACCAACTGGCAGGGATGGAAGCCTCACTCTTATAGGTATAGATAGTAGGATTGTGGCTAAATTGGCTAAATCTTATTTGCTTGGATTTGCTTTTTTCCTTATTGAGCTTGATAACGAAGATATCGGACAGATAGATGTGCTGTGGGCATTCACAGTGGTTCACATGCACCACGTTTAATAAGGAGGGAAGCGAATGGGGATGTGGCGGTAACTGCGCTGTCTCTCTGCCGATAAGAGTTCATGCACTTGTCTTGGCATTAGAATAGGAGGGGACACCTGCCCGAACTCCTCTCGATCCCCTGCAGGGCCCTTTGATCTGGTTGACAGTTTGACTGCATTAGTGGGAGTGTCACCCTTAATCCTTGGGCTTCCCACCCTCCTTTTTTGGCCTGAGAAGACGCCTGTCCTGGGAGCATTCAGTGGGCTAAATCTCAATCAAATAACCACACCAAATCACTGAGAGATTTAAGAACCGTTTAAGAGGGGTCACCATTCTGATTGACAGTGGTTCACACAGATAGTGTTTTAGGTCAAAAGTAGAGCATTTTGAAAGGCTTGTGTGTGAAATAAGATCATCAAACAGCCTCACTTAGAGGTTAACTTCTTTTGAAACCTCTGCAAATGTTTTAATGTCACAAAGAATAGTGTTAGAATTAAAGTATTGACTAGTCTTTGAATAAGTGCTATGAGCTATGTTGGTTTAGTGATTTAAGTGCGCTTTCCCATTGATTTTTCCATACATAATGACCAGTCTAATAGGTTGTACCTCAGAGAGCGACATACTCGATGCATTTCTTCACATCTATAATCTTACTATCATTTTCCTGCACATCTCTTTCAAGCATTGTTATTATTATTTCTTTTTTTGCACTGAGAGGAATGCTGGTTCTCCAATCACAACATCACACGGTAGCCACAGGATCATTGTTCACTGGGAGTGTCTCTGTATGTTTACCAAAGTTCAGAGGTTAAGGGTCATGGAGAGAACACACTGGAGCTTGTTTATGAAGCCTGGCTCTCATAGAAGGCAGATGACTTGCATGCACTAACATGTTTATCTCTGCTCTCGTCTTGCCATTGTTTTCCTAAGCGCTAAAGTGTTATCAAGGCCTGAAATAGCAACGCAAAAAGAAAAGCGCCTTTGTTTGGAGTCTGAAGTGTCTGGGTTATGTTCTCAACTCTGGAAATAGTGCAAATAACAGGGTTAGTGAGATTCATCCCATCAACTATCATCTAATGGTTTACTTTACATTGAAAATATGTTATTTATGGCTTCCACATATGCCTTGTGTTATGTTTTACAGAGTAGTTCTCAATGAGACAAAAGGTGCCTGTGTTAAAAAGCCCCTTTTTTCCTCCCAATACACTAAATAACTCTAAAAAAACTTTCCTAAGCATGTGTTTGCATTGCATAGTTACAAAGGTTGATATTTTTACTTATTACTTAAGTTCTAATAGTTATTCATTTAAAATCTTGATTTAAACTTTTTTAAAGTTTACCAGGAACTAGTAATTGAGTAACAATTTAGTATTTTGGATAAAAAATATTCTTAGGTTTCAAAAAGAGCAAAATGCAACGAATTGTTTTCCATAATGGGGAGGGAATTTTTTCTAAAATAGCATTTGGGTAGTTAACTTTCATGTACTGTAACAACTGTATAAAGGAAAGTGTATATTTGGTCCTGTAACTGGCCACCATTTCTCATAGGTTTTCTCTATTTTTAATCAGTTTTTGCATTCATTATTTTATGTGCATACTGTGACAAATATGTTTCTATATGTTTCTAGCTCTGTAGCCTTGTGGGTGTGTTAAAAGTGTTGGGTTTAAAGCCCCATACCTGCCTTTTTATTTTCTAGATTTTTTTATTGAAACAAACTTATTTTACCATTTAAAAAAAAAAAAAACTATTATAATTGTCAGTGCAAATAAATATTGTTTTGCTCATCAAACACTTGAGACCAGAACAAATAAATAAAGGGGCCTTTTTAACATAGGATAAAACTGTTAGAGTTATTTATGTGTGGCATAACATTTACTTTTTCCCCTCTATATTGTATAACTTGAAGCAACTATGATGGGTTGCAGTTTGCAGTTTATTTTAATTTAGGCTTGCAGCTCATATGGCAGCTGATGCCTTCAGATCTTCGCAAACAAGAAGTGAATTTCAGATGTTATGATTTAGAATGCAGATGTCATCCCGACTGCATCCTCATTAATATCAATCATTTTAACGGCCTCCAACTCATACCGATTGACTAACACAAATGAGCCATCAGACACTCAAATGGCAGAGACAACTCAGGCAGAATTATTAACCAGTTTTCTGTTTGTCATTCCCTATTGATTTTTCTACCTGGTAGTTTATTTCTGGCAGTAAAAATACACCCTCGGAGAGGATTTACAGCTTCTGAAGGCCTTGCCTGCCGGGGCTGCCATTATGAACAGATGAAAGCTTGGAGGGAGCTGCAGTCCCGGTGCAGTGTGGGATATTGTTTAAATAGCGTAAAAAAGGGCCCGCTCATTTACACAGCCAGAACACAGGCTGGGAAAAATGATGCTGTTATCCTGCTTGTAGCAGGTGGCGCTGCCTTTAATATCGGGTGTAAAACAAAAGCGATTCTCCGCCTGACCTCAACTTTTTTTTTCCGCTTTAATCTTAAAATGAGAGCATTGACTGCCTGGTGGCCACAAAATCGGAGCGGGGCTTTTATATGAAGTTTAACCAGAGCAAGACTGCAGGAGTTTTCTACCTTATTTTGTGTTTTTGAGGTGAAGCTGAGGACTGATCCAGTGCTGTCGAAGTGGAGCTCTCTCGCTCTATCTCTCTCCCTTTCGTTCGGTCTATCTTTCGAATTACCTGCTGGGTCCGAGCTCTTTTATGCTCTTGTTGTGACAGGTAGATTTATAAGGCTTGAAATTTGTACAAATCAGTTGTCATTCACCGCGAGCTGTCAATGTGTCAAGCTGTCAGGCCTGCTGTGAGGGGCTGTGAGGGGCTGCCTGTGGGAGGGAGGGGGGGGATACGTGAAGGGGGCAACTGCAGAGAAAAGAAAATGAGTTCAAACAGACCTGAAACGGAGCTCCATTCTTCCTTCTCTGTGCCCCTGCGGAGGCGCCATTGATTTTCCTTGATGTTGAGCAACAGTGTGCCGAAAATGACATGCCTCCTTCACCAATCTAGCTTGCTTGCTTATTGTCTTTTAAATGTCAGGAAATCATTTAGAGGAGAATGCCGGGTCCTTGAGTTCTGCGGGGTCTCATTGGTGAGCCGTGAACGCTTCAGAGCCGCATCCTGTTTGTGTGTTTGAGCGTACGTGTGATAGTGGAGTCATGCTGTCGTGTTGATGGGTCTGACTGTCTCCCTCGTTCAGATGTCCCAGCGTGAGACGTGGGTTCCTCTGCGAGGGCGGCAGAGCCCGGCTATACGGTCTCTGACAGGAAGTCTCTCTCTAGCCCTGCTAGATGACTAAAAGCTCCCCTGTTTTCCTGTCTAATCGTGAACGGGACAGTCGCCTGAAATGCGAAACTTCAGATAATTTCCCTTCGGTTTGTTTTCCACTATGCATTTGACAACAGTCGCTTGGCAGATGTTTTTCACGTCAAACTTCAGTCGTGTTTGTTTTCCCCCGTCAGCTGTAACTTATGAAAGCGTCTCTTTGAGTTCACCTGTGTAACGCGGTGAACCCCGCTGCCCCCAAACATAAACACAGTGTGAAACATTTGTCACGTTCAATATGATTTAATTGTCGGTGGCATGTTTTTGCTACAGATTTACAGTAAGAGGCTCAGATTGGGGTCGGTGTTTTGAAAGCCTTAAATCATACAGGACTCTGTTTGACAGCGCCAAGCGTTTCGGTGAATATTAATACTATAGTGTTCTGCCAAGTAAAATTTGTCCTGTCAACGACAGGATCCTTTACCGTGCATGTTTTTCTGTTGATAGAACAAAATCCACCCGGATGACTCCTCAACTGATTATTGACGTGACAGACACTTTATACTATCTGGCTCCTTTGAAAAAGAGCCCTCCGGACCACCTTTGCTAATGTTGTCTGAGAAAACCGACACAAATGTTCACCGAATTTAGTTTGAGAACCGGCTAATTTGAGCGATGAGGTCTTGATTTCCCCCCGCACGCCCAGGTTGGCGAACATCCAGCCTCTCCTCCACGCACACACACACACACACATCTGGGTTCTGTTGTTTTTGCTTTAATTAGCCCTATGATATTCTTTTTTTTTTTGGGATGTGGTTAACTGATCTATCATCGGTGGAAGCGAGTCTAAAAAAGGTGCTGTTCGGGGACAGAGCGGGAAGGTGACACTTGAGCAACAGTCAGTACCAAGAGGTGAAAAATTAATCAAAGATTTCCATATCGCCGTGAGCAGCTGGTCGGCCTGGCCCATGTGCCTTTGAGCGGGAGGTGTCCGCTGAGAGAGGGGCATGACGCAGCCCGAGTTTGTCTTGCAAAAGCGCAGCTGTCCAAAACATGACAGCTACAGCATTAGCGAGGCCATTAAGAGGTGTAGAACATTTCCAGGGAAATGATTTGAAAAATGACAATGCAGGCTCCTGTGCAAAATTAATTACAACAAGCGAGCGCCGCAAATAAGTTAAAATCTGCCAGTGCGGAACATAAAGAGATGGGTTATTTTGTCCCCAACTGCCTCATGTTAGAAATTTGTGGGTAATTTTCACACATTTATCTGTTAAAGATCATTTTGTTGATGGTTGTACTGCTAGATGTTTCTCTTCTTGTTTGGGTTTAGTAGTTTCAGGCAATTCGAGCAGTTGTTATGTAGCGTTACATTTATTTCCAAACTGACATCAATGGTTTTGATCTCATTGATGTATATGCAGTGACCTTTTTGATCTGAGGAAGTTTACCGCTTTTAAAAGGCTCAGTCTTTATTGTCTGAATGCTTTGGGTTGCAAATACCCCTTGTTTTACGCCGAGCTCCCATTTACTTGTTAATGCTTGTTAATTGTTAAGAACTTCATTTACACATCTTAAGTAAAGTGTGTTGCACAACAAGGATGTTTTAGATGTTATACATCTTAGAACTCAGTTTGTTTATCCACTCGCAATAGTTGTAGCAGAAAGATCATATCACAAATGTGGCAGCCCTGTATCTGATTTGGGAATAGTTCACAAACTTTATTTACTCATTCGTATGTAGTTTAAACCCTGTATGTCCGCAGGCTGTCAAGCTCTAAAAAGTAGTAGTAGTCATCCAGTAGTGGTAGTCCATTTTATATTTTTGTAGTCCATTTTATATATACACTACTGTTAAAAATGAATGATTTTTTCAAGAATGCAAGGATACATTAATCTATTTCAAATAAATGCTGTTCTTTTGAACTTCCTGTTCATTAAAGAACACTGAAAAAAAAGTATCCTGGATTCACAAAAATACTAAGCAGGACAATTATTTTCAGCATTGATAAAAATAAATGTTTCTTGTGCAGCAATTCAGCCGATTAGAATGATATCCGAAGGATCATGTGACACTGAAGACTGGAGTAATGATGCTGAAAATTCAGCGTTGCCATCTTATGAATAAATTAAATAATACAAATATATGTTAAAATTGAAAACACTTATTTTAAATTGTAATATTTCATAATATTACTGTTTTCACAGTATTTTTGATCATACAGTTTGTGTATTGTATGTTTGATTTGTGTGTATATTTTAGAATTTGTATATAAAATGTTTGTCTGATCTTTGCTGTAGTTGATGCTTTGAATGTTGTGCTCATTTCAGTAAAATATTAAAATTCAGAATATGATCCACGTGCTGCTTTTCTGTTGTCTCGTGTGTTTGTGAGCGTGCGTGAAAGAATGTAGACTAAAATATGTGGTTATTTAAAAGGGGGAAAACCTCCTGAATGTGAAGTGTTGGGCCATTAAAGTCAGACACCCAGTCTGTGGTAAGTTCTTTAATGGACAGAGAAACACAGTCTGATGACAGACAAGCACTTTAATGAGGTGATATACTAATAAATCAAAATGTCTGCAGCAGGACCATTTGTTGCTCTGTAATTCCTTTAAGTGAGTAAAAGCCAAAGCAAAAACCAGGCAAGATGGCGTAATCGCATTGTTTGTTTCCATCGCACCCTCTGCGAGTTTTGTTTCTTTGGGAACCAGCATCTGCTGTTGATGGGAAATTTATTTGCAAGGCCCCCTTGTAAATCAGCCATGTAAAACAAAACCTGAACACACCGACTAATTAGAATCAAAGGGGTTGAAATCCATAATGGTTTGCCTTCACTCAAAATGGTAACTTTAATTGGTCGTAAATAAACTCTTGCTGTTTTTGTGTGAGTTGTAAACAGCTGAATGCTTCAATTAAGCAGAAATCCAGCGCTGATGTGATAGGAGCAGGGTGAAGGAGAGGCACTGACATATGGAGATGATCTGTGCTCTGCCGTTCGCAGTCAAAGCCGCCTTTTGCGGTGTGCGTGAGAAGGGGAGATAAAACATTTTTTGCCAGTGTAATATTATAGTGACTCATAAATAAATGGTTACCCCTTCGGTACTAAAAGTTTTCATTAAAGTGGCCTGAGTTTCGTTATTGACACTGTGGGTTGCCTACGCAGCCAGAACGAGCTAAAATTTATCAGAGTGCTTTTCTGCACATAATAAATCATCTAAACAGGGGAGCCATATGGCAGATAAGACCTTGAGAATGGGGGCTTCAGCCGAGGAAGAGTCAAGTCGCCTGAAATCGGAGCGCTGTTTTCTCTCTCTCCTCTTTCCTCGGAATATCTCTCGCTTATTTTACACGCCATTTTCTTGTTCACCTTATCACCCCTTTGTCACTTGTTTTTCTACTTTTTGGGCGGGGGGAGAGAGGCAGAGTGCTGTGAGAGAGGGAGTGTTCAGAGATAAGGCGGAGAGAGAGGGAGCGAGGGAGAGAGTGAGAAAGAGGGTCCAGGGAGGTGCTCTGACTGATGGGGAGGGATGATGTATGTAGCGGCTGTGTCCCCGCTCTCCTCTGGCCCTTTGTCATTAATCATGGCCATTAGCTTCTCTCTCAACTGCCTTGTCTGAGCGGCCTATCAAAAGCCTTGCTTTTCTCTCTCACAGCCCACACTAGCAAAGGCCTCACACTTTTGCCTTTCTGTCAGGGGCTTTTTTTCTTCTCTTACTGTGCCTCAGACACTAATTCGAATGTAGAAATAGATTCAGACTGATAATAAAGCAGGGTGTCTCCATCCAAAGTGAAAGAGCTGCAAAAAGGTGGGAATAAATCATCGCCGTTAGTCTCACCTGATTTTTCATTCGCTTGCTTATAGTCCTAGATACATGTTTTAAGCATAGTAAGCATAGTAGTGTGGTTTGCTAAATGATATGTTTTTCAATTCTCGAAAACTCATACATTCCCGTGCATAAAATATTAGATGTACATACATGTTATCTTCTTTTATTTATTTATCTTTAAAAATGCTAAAAATGTAAGTTAACACTGTTCAATTAAATATTTAGCAAATGAATACTATACATTATAATGTTGTGATGCCTAAATTCACGTAATAATTTAAATTAATTGATGTTAAATGTTTAAGTGATATATTTATTTATTTTTGACAAAATAGTGTAATTTTAATATTGACTGTTTATTGGTAATTGGTCATAATGTGAACATACTCATTAGCTTGTCTGTATTATTAATGAAAATTCAAACTATAAACAAACATGTTCATTTCTTAAAAAAAAAAAGTAAAAACAAAATGAAAAAAAACAAATAAACTTCTAAATTTAGAAACTAATAAATAAAATGTATATAGACTATACAGACATCGTTAAATAAACCTAATAAAAATGGCAAAAACAGACAAGAAAATTACTCAAACTTTAAATTTAAAGTGAAAACAGAATATAAAAACAAAATATTAACAACAATTATAATAGTATATCAATGTTATAAAAATAACTGCATTGGCCAATGGATGGTATTGCTTAGCCATTCAGAAAAAAATCTTTATGTTTCACCATAGAGTTAAGACAATCTCTCAGAAATTTCATTTTATTTTATGGGATACAGTGAACTACAGCTCAGAGAATGGGCTGTACACAATACCGACTTCAGTAGGGATAGATATGTGCCCCAGATTGTTCCCATTGTCTGAGCTAATGAGAATAAACAACAGGCCAGCGGAGTGACCATCAGATGTAATAGAGATATATAGCACGCTGCTCCCCGAGAGCCTCTCTTTCGGCCTCCCAAACTGAGACTGACAGATATACTAAAGCTCCATCAGCCCCGGTCCCACTGCCACCTACTTTACCACACCTGACCACCTCTTTCACCATAATATTCCTTCGCAGGGAAATTATAACTGGCCGTGAGTCACCATCATTATCAAGACATGGGGCTTTTCAAACGCGAGATTTGCCGTATTGATTTGTGCACGGCTGACGAAATGCCTCTCTATTTAGGGTGGGTGGGGGTGTTTTATTTACCTCACACTCACTGTAATTGACAGAAAATAGATACAGAATCAGATATTACACTTCAGTTTTAAATCTTGATTATATTTTATTTCTGTTTTTGGGTTTACTGTCATATTTTCCTCAAGTTCATTATTTATTTATTTTATTTTTTTATTTATTACTGCAAAAACTGATTTTAGTAATTGGAAAAGTCTTTGTTCAGCAAAAGCTCAGGTAGCAGTTCAATTACAAAAAAGCTATGTTGTATTTTATCACCGTCCGCAGAGTGAGGCGTCTGTCTCCGAGGGTTTATAAAGGCCAGATCAGCACTCGTACTCGGCATGCATAAAGTGGCTCTTGTTAGGGTACATGCATGAAGATGACTGATTTTGACAACGCAATCTACATTTTTGTAAAAAACAATCTGTACCAGCCTCACCGATTTGGGCCGGATTAAGCTGTTTGTCTCCGTCAACAGATAACCGTTGCAATCTATCCCTGCTCTGAGTTTTCCAATATCGCATCCCTCTGTCCTGCCCAGGGGACTGGGAATTGATCGGGAATATAGAGAGCAAAATTGCCGCTTCAACTTCATAGAGAGCCACAATTACTGAATCATGCAGATGTCAGTAATTCCATAAAACTGATATGGGGTAATGAAAACATCTGACTGCTAGACGGCGCCTGGATTTATGGCTGCATTAGCGGAAAGAGGCTGAGATGACAGTTTTGTAGCATTGCTCCTGTTGTTTCACACTCATAAAGGGCCAGATCAATTAGCGTCTGCAGGCCGACGCAGCCGCTCTGACAATGCTTTTATAGTGGCATGAAAAATGCATGTGTTTCAGAGGGAGATTTTGGAGCCATTAGGCGTCCACATATATGATTTCATGCGAGTGTACATTTACCATGATATATCGCACAAGCGTCATGTTGCTCCATATCAGCAGTAAAACATGGCCTTTCTCATAGTGCCATAATAAAACTGTTCAGACAGCCCATAATGTTTGTCCTCAACTTTTGAACATTAAAATGACCAAAGATTGATCGCCTTTTAGATCCGCGCATATTGAAAGAGCAAGTCGGTGAAACGAACGCCATTAGCGGGCTAAGGAAGTATTGTTACAAGTTAGCCTTATATCTTCTTTATCAAAAAAAAGTCATTTCCTGCTAATGGGGTTTGAGCATGACATTATCTGTAAGGAATATGTTATGAGTGGATATTTCGTTTTTGAGATGTGGATACGGTGAGCTGCACACCCTTATATGAGTGATTTATGTGAAGAGACGGAGTACTCTTTTAATATTAATCCTCAAGTAGTGAAATGATCTCATTGTGTCTCCTCACCCTTCTATTTTCCCTTGAGTCATTACTGTCTTAGCTATCGTCTCCCTTCTTCCTTAAGCCATACGTCTAATTCTAATTAAACAGGCATTATGTCGGCCGCCCCCACCCCCTCCGATGCTATCGGGCCTCTTATTACAGTAATAAGTGTGAGTAGAGTCTCACACTGCCTTCTCATACATGGTCACTGGCAGAATGAGTGGGATTTGCATAACCTGTTAAGGAGATGCGTACGGCCCAGCCTGATTGAATTTCACCTCAGCGTGCTGTTAATTAATAATGCTGTGGATGTGACAGGCCTTTATCATGTGCTGCGAATTGGTGATGATGTCTGTGTTAGCGGGGACTCAGGCGGGCGCTGGCATTATGCCGCCAATGGGCCGTGCTCTAATGAAGTAGTCACTGGGAGAGACTCGCTCCATGAACAAATCATTACTGGAAAGCCCTGTGATCCTGCCGAAGTGGGGTGAAGGAATGGCTACTGGTGATCTTAGAATTAGTAATGCAGCCATGTGGCATATACTACGGTACAAAAGTGTCAACCGATAGAGATCCTGCCGTAATACTTTTTTTAACCACAGCATATGGATAGTACATGGATATTAGCGGGCAGGACTGTTTCACGTTATTTACACGTGAGAGCAAGAAAGGAACATGGAAGAATTTGAAAGTACAGAACACAATGTGCCAAACAAGTCAAGATGATAATTGTTGTTTTTATTTATTTTTATAAGATGACGAAGTTCATCAGGGCTGTTTGTTTGGCTCAAATCAAGTTAATATAAGCAATGTCACAAATCTGTGTGTTAATATACACTTAAACTAATGTGTAGTCACAGTTGTGTGTATATCAGCATCATATGTAACCAATCAGAATTAAGATCTGTTCTATCCTTTTCATAATATTAGTTTTGCTGTTTTATTTTTTATATATATGTAGGTTATATTATGTGAGACCTATTATTCATTTCTTATAAATAATAATTTATTCAGGTTTGTGTACAGTATTCAAGTGCAAAGAGAAAATAATCAAATGCGATTAATTTCAATTTATTTTTTTATTAGTTAAATAAATGAATTGTAAATTCACTGCATATATGCGTGTGTGTGTGTGTGTGTGTGTGTGTGTAAAACTGCAAACAAAATTTAACCCCCAGAGACTGTATAATTTACAAATGTAAGCTTTTCTGAAAACTTATTTATTTTATTTAATCTATCTCATTTTAGTGGCATAATAAAAGTGTTAAGGTCAATACATGATTTGTATAATTTAATTTTCATAATTTAACCTTTGGAAACTCTAGAACAACTCTTAATTAGCCTTAGCTGTGATGCATGCATGTGCTAAAGTTGAGTAGCATATATGGCCAAGTCAAAAGAGCACTCACAAAAGCTATATAGAGAAGTAGTAGTTTCATTCCATCAGAATGGCTACAGCTACAATAACATTTCCTAGACACTAAAAGTTCCTGAAAACACAGCTGGCTTAAAATCTCAGCAAACCAAAGAGGGAGTTGAAAAAAAGCACAATATCATCAAGGGGGAATAAGATGTTTGATCCGAGCTGCTAAGAAAAACTCTGTTTAGTGCCAAATACATACAAGATGAAATGATGATGAAAGGAGGAAAAAACATTTCAATGCAGACTATAAAAAGAACACTAAACAAGAATGGCCTTCACATTCGAACACCTTGCCGAACACCACCCTTGACCAAGAAGGACATAAAAGGCTGACTTAAATATGCTAAAGCAGAAGCAGAAGAACACCATCTCCATGATCAAACGTGGAGGTGGGTGGGTCTTCTTATGTGGTGTTTTGGTGTTGGAAGGGTAAATCTTGACTATATGAAGGACATCATGGATTTTTTTGATGTATCAGGCCATTTTGTCAAAGTTTGTCATGCCTTCTGTGCATAGACTGAAGCTTCACTGGATCATTGGACTTTCCTGCAGAACAATCATACCTAAGTATACATCCAAATCTATTAAAGCTTGGTTCAATTGGAAGCAGAGACCTACTGTAGATTGTTTAGTCTCCAGATTTAAATCTCATTAAAAATCTTTGGTGGGATTAAAAAAAAAAAAAAAAAAAAAAGCAGTGACAACATCAAACCAAAGAAATAGGCCAAGATTCCAGTAGATGTCTTGTGGATCTTTAGAAGCCTTTATAAGCATTGTTGGTGGTTATAAAAACTAAAGGATTCCAAACAAAATTTGAATTTTGTATAAAAATGTTTACAGGCAATTACATTTTTTTCATCAACTTAATGTTCTCATGATCACTCAAATGTGTATTAAACTTTTTGTTAGAGTCTGATGCCTAAGTTGAAGAGTCTTTCACTTCACTGTTTTCAAAATTTTGTTCACGGCAGCAGAATGTCTTTCAAGTCACATGCAAAGCACAAATAAATGTTCGATTTGGGTTTGAATTTTTGCTGCTTTGATCAAGGTTACCTCTGAAGCAAAAAATATGTATGCAAAACATCATCCTCTTCTTTTAATGTCCTAGCTAGCTCCATATGCCTGGGAATGTGTGTATGGGGGCACTGCCAGCTGCCGTTGCTTAATATTCTACCTCTCTCTGCCGTCCCTGTCCTCTTGGCCTCTCCCAGTTTTACAGCCAAATTAGGGACCTGTAATTGGCAATTATGTTGATTCTTTTATGATATGAACTCAATACTGAACTGGACTGAAAAAGCATATTTTATGCTGGCCACAGATGGTTTGAAACATTTAAAGCTGTAATGACACAGCAGTCAGCCAAGTGTTAGAATATAGGCAAATCCACACTTGTCACAGAGGTTAAAAAGATGACACGTCTCTTTTAGAGGGTGGATGTAAGTGTCCTCGACCGGCTATTTTGAGGAAAGTTGTTAGTTCACCCAAAAGATAAAATTGTCATAATTTACGGTATTCACAGACAAGTCATTCTAAACACCTTGTTTTAACTCGCCCTTTATGGTGATTTTTTTAATGCTGCATTTGCTTCCCTTTTAAAGATTGAATGCTTCGGTCTCATTCACTGTAATTTCATGGAGAAGAGAGACCAGGACATTCTTCAGATTTTCTCCTTTTGTGTTCCATAGAAGAAATAACATAATAAGGATTTTAAAAGACATTAATGTTAGTAAATGATGATAGAATGACAGAATGTTTATTTTTGGGTGAACTATCACTTTAACAGTAGGTACTAAGGGTCCTCCTTTCATCTGGTTCCCGATTTCCTCTGTAGGCCACCATGTTTACCCTAAATGACCTCAGATTTTTAACACAGCCAAGCATCACATCAGCTCACATTGTTTTACTGACAATTGTTGTGTTACTAATGATACCCCACAGTTCAGTTGTGAGGAAATGACATGCGTTAAGACCTTCTCGTCGGGCAAATTTCTATGGGATTAGATACTTTTAGTGCATATTGGTTTTGTTTTAGGTCCAAACCACCTTGTGGAACCTACTTAAGATGTTTGTGAATGGAAACCATCTCACTGCAGCTGATCCAGGATTAGATACTGCAGTTCGAGTACTCCTGGAGCCAAAGTTAATAATATTAAATAAGTTATTGCTGCTGTTTTAGCAGCAGATTGCATTGTTGCCAAAAGCAATTACCACAGCAAAAACAACCTAACTATGTGTAAATGACCAGAGCTGCTCTGTGAATATCATATTGCAACGCATAAATTATTTAACCCTCCACCAGACGAATGCAGATGAAAAATGACATGTGTAAGTGTTCTACTGTTAGTGGAATTAGAATTAAATTCCAAAAAACATAGAAATCAGAAATCCTGTGCGTTCATGCTCGATAAATTACAATAAATATTTGCGACTCTGCAGTTTTCACGCCGCCACCTTATTCACTCAAATTAGTCTCAATTTAAATAAATAGAAATGCAATGGGTGTTTTATAAAAGCAGCTTTTTATTTAAAAAAGAAAAAGAAAAAAGAAAACAAACTAAAGCAGGCACTTTAGGATATAGTGATAACAATGCACATCTCCTAGCGTCAGGGCTTGCTAACTGCTTAGAGAAACTTATGTCCAAATATAAGGCACCATTACAGTGTTTTATAGCTTGTTTGCTGACATTATGTAGCGTCTTCAAAGGTAATGTTGGATTCCTCCGGCTTTAAATTGGTTCTACTAAATCAGGTGCACCCTCCATAGAGGACACCGGAGGCTCCTCTACATCTTTAATGTTGCATACCATTCCGGAGCTGAGGATGCCTGAATGCTCTTAATCTTGACTGAAATGGAGGAAACGTCGTGGCGCAATAGCGCTGTCTTCATTTGAGGGTAACTTATGGAAGTAATATATTCCAGCATGCACCAGATCATCTGTGACGATGTAAACATACTCAAGGGGATGGACGGGTACACAAAGATATTTGCTTGCGTTTTCTCAGGGATATAGTTGTTTCCTCTGCAGCTGTTTGCATTTAATACTTGTCATATTTGTTTTAGGTGAATTACAGAGTGCGATTTGTGTTCTTACAAATTTACCTCGGGCCTCGAAGCAGAGAGGAAAAAACAGAGTGGCCGTCTTCCAGTTTGTTGCTTCAGCTGATACAATTAAGAAAGCGCTAGGACTCGCTTGGCTATTGTAGATGTTTTGAGAGTAAGAGTAAGTTAATATGCAGGGATCAAGGGAAATGTTGTCTCCTTTAATACTCTGGTATTATATTGAATTCAAATTGCGGTAATGGTCCTCCCCGTGTGCAATTTGTCTAAATGAGCACGAGTCATTATTCCAAAACCCCAAGCTCTCCTTAAGCTTTTTTCACCATTATTGGTCAGATATCTCTTTAAACACAACAAATAGGTGGCCCGTGACAGAAATAAGGTGTAAGCATTCAATACCGCTTTTTTTCGCTCTTTCCTCTCCCCCGATCCCTTTCTCTCAGCAATACAAAGCCATGCATAATGTGCAGTCTGATAAGTGTTGTGGAGCACGCCAGCCCCCCGTCCTATACATCACGGTGGCGAGCTCAGCTGTGCCGTGAGAGAAGTGAACTCTGGGATTGGGCTGGCTGAAGTTGATTAATCGGTCGGTGCGGGTGAGAGACTCCAGGGCCAAGCAGTAGGTCCATCCTCGTGGCATGTGATGTTGATTGGCTTTGTCCTGCGCGGCCGCGCTGGAGGAGCGGACATTAAGATTAAGTGATGCTGTCGTGTCGGCGAGTGCTGCACTGCATCATTCGGAGGGAGAGACAGCTGCGGTGCTTAATCCTTCATCGCCAGGGGAGGCCTGCCAACCCAGAGATATACAGCCAAAGATAACCCTCCATAACTTCTGCTAAAGATCAGGAAACTTTGAATTCACATCCATCTGCTCCACAAGCTCCCCTTTAAAAATGAGCAATCGCTCCACTGCAAAATGGAAAAGATGGAGAGCGATGGTGGTATTAATCGGGAAACAGTTGGGGACAGTGTGTGTGTGTGTGTGTGTGTGTGTGCAGTGCATGAATAACCTTTACTGCTAATAGCCTTCATTGCGCTCTCTAAACTGTGGCTGTTTTTCCATGTTTAAATGCCACAAGTGCATCCAAGCACATTCGCTACCAATATACAGCAATGGTTCGATGTATGGGATGGCACCATTGAAATCAGCTTTTGTTTCTTGCATGTAATTACATTTATACACCCATTAAGATGCAGTCCATTTGCTTCCACCTCTGACCCAAAGGGCTTCAAATACATGCCGCATGTTCCAAAGTCACCATATATGTCAATATGACTGCGGTGACACTGAGCTTTTCTTTCCGCGAGCGGAACGTTATTGGCTCGCGGGCCTACCTGATTAGTTTTAGTCATCTTCGCTTTTTGCCAGCCGCATAATCGTTAACTCTACGTGTGCCAATCGAGCGGCTTGTCCCGCCAGCGCCCTGCACATTGTTCCAGTGAAATGGATGGTATTTATTTTACAGTGGCTAGAGGAAGAGAGAGGGTCGTATATGAGAAAATAAATCTAGTGTGGAGCTTGAGCTGAATGATTATTTTCTATGCAGCGATGGGTGGCGTCAGCATGTTTCAGACTGCTGGCCTTTGCATGTTTGCAGCTGGCTTGATGCAGCTGTCAGCCAGTGATTGATGAGTATCATCATTTAAAGTGTAAAAGAAAACGTCTCTGTGAAGGCAGACATGATGAACTGCCGCCTGCTGGCTCTCACAGACACGCTCAACCTTTTCTTCCCTCCCCTTTCGCTCTCTCGCCAAGCCTCTCCTGTCTCTCTCTCTCTTTTTAGCTGTCTCGCTTTCTCATGCTTTTTATCTTATTCTTTGGCATGAATAGTGTATACTTTGGTGTCTTATTACTTTTACATAAACAAACTTGTCTGTATCCAACTAAAGTTATAAAGTCTAAAATGTAATAATTTTGACAGTCTGTCGATTGAATCAGTTTTTTAGATTGTAAATTATTTATAATTTCTATATATCAGTTATAACAGCTAATTTCATATTTATTTTGACCTCCTGAAGTTGACGATTATCATTTTTCACCTCCTTTTGTTGTAAATGAGAAAAAGAAAAGAAAAAAGATTTAGATTTTTCATTATATCAGGCCTTATTTTGTACTACCACTATCTATCTCTCTTTTTCACTGTCCTTACCAGAATGTGGAAGACGACAACAGAAGCGGGGCATTCGTAGCCCTCTCAGGCCTTTCTCTTTGATAATTGTCAGATCATATGAAACGTCAAAATTCAGCCTGTGCAAGGGGATATATTTAGTGTCAGCCACTGCATACCTACATAGCACCTCTGACAGTGACATATTACTTGTGCTGTCTCCTGCAATCTGATATCTTTAAATTTGCCACCTTGTTAAGTTTTGATTAATGCGATTCCATTTCGGCAGAGTAATTGGCTGGGCCTGTTGGTTGAAAATACCCGGGCTCTCGGCGGAACAAACGCCGGCACATGCTAATGAGGGAATGAGCCTGTTATATTGATGACACCGAGTGACAGTTATTAATGATTGTTATGATAAACAGACGAGTGCAAATCAGGATGAGTCTGGCAAAAGTGACAGTTTAAAAATAACCAGCATTGGAAAGTACTAACGAAGTAATATACTGTTAGGAAAACAATCATGCAGGTTGTCAAAGGAAGAAGTGTAATTACTAGGCAACACGGGCTGCCAGGGAGGACTAGGACCTGCACTGTAATGAATCAAGAGGAATATGTTGTGACAGTGTTAGCAGATTGATATGCTCTATTAATTGGATCTTTTCTTTTGCTTCAACCATAAAGGACGCTACATCATGAATGGCGCTGCGTTTGATGCCTCTAAACATCCCAAAGGAACCGGAATTACAAGCGAACCGGTTTTGTTTTGTAACAATTGGTCCCGTAGGAACTCCAACTAAAAGCAATATTTTTTTTTTTGTATTTTTAACAATTGCCGCTTTATTGTACATTAAGAGCACGATGTCAACAACACAGATGGAGTATGTGGGTTGGATGACGTTGGGAGGGGAAATGTTAGTTTAGCTGTGGCACATTGTTTGCTGTGACTTATTTGTTGTAGTGCTATGAAACCTTTTTGTGTTGTCTTGAAAGTTGTTTAAAAATTGAATTTGTTAGATCTACCTTAGACCACTTGGCGCTAGGAATCACATAACACACCTAGCAGTAATTACGTGCTCGCTATGGCTGTGTTTACATGTGATTTTTCTCTATGGATGTTCATGAGTGTGTTGTTGGGTTAATCATGCGCTGCCTGGAGAGGTGGGAAAAGGTGCATGTTTGGTCTGTAATCGTGCAAACTTTGCATGACAGGGGGATAGCAGTGGGGAATGACTGTCATGAAGTGGCATCTTCTGGAATGGATGATCAGATGACTCCGCTGACCTGTGTGTGAACTTTGTCTGTAGTTGATTTAGGAGCCTGAGAGATCAAAGCAATCGCCGGACCTTTGCCAAGAGGATGGCGCAGCGTTGGGCTGTCAACAAAAGCAGTCAAAATGAGCACTTTTGGACTGGCACCACCCCTGCTGCTCACAACAACAGCACATTCTGCCTATTATTCACTTCTGTTAGTGTTTTTTAATATTGCTTTTTCAGCCAAAGCTGGTTTAAAGTTATAGTTCACCAAAAGATTTTTGTTGTTCACATGCCAACCAACCCGAATGCTGTTATTTTTTTGATAACATCTATTTTAAGATGATTTAAATCAACTTTGTGTGTGTGTTTGGAACAACAAGAGGGTGAGCAAATAATGACACATTTATCCATGAAGGTCTAAACGACATGTGTCCTTATTATTATTATTTTTTATTTGATTTTTTTTTTTTTTTTGGAAGTGTAAAAGTTGCATTTAAAAGTGCCCACAATATGCTTTCCTTTAACTTCCAGAAGTCATTCGTAGTCCTTTATTTGACTTTTACCTAATCTAGGGCCCATGAACTTTTAAGGTATCATTACTGAAAGGCCTTAATGACACTGAAGAGTAATTTGTAAAGGAACAGCATTAATCTCTTCTCAATTCAGACACTCCTGCTACACTTTTAAGGTTGATTACCTATAAAAATAGATCAGAATGGACTCATAAATCACACGATTATTACAGTGTCACAAATTATAGTGATTAAACTGACTCCTATCTCTGCTTTTAAGTTTAGTGGTCTGGAAACGCACAAATGTATGTTAAATGTGAGTCATTGAGCTCACTCTTATTCACAGGTGTGCTATGATTTCAACAACGGAAATCATCTGTGTAAATTTAAAACATTATTTCAAATGACTCTCAGACTGTAGGATGTTCATCATTCAAACTCATCAGCAATTTATATACACAATCACAAAGTATCTCTCTGGTCTTATAATGAATAGCCAGAGTTTTGTGTTTATGGAATCGGTATATACTGTATCGGTTTGGTATGTTTAATTTTACATGTTCATTTCTCCTATTTATTGTTTTGATTACCATCTTCTAACAATCACTTAAAGTTAACTTTAAAAATATGAATAATTTAATAACACTGTTAAATGTAATCATTACCAAATCCCAAAATAAATATACTTTATATATTATGAAGTTGTGATGCATAAATTCTCTTGTAGCATTTAAATTGATTTTAGTTTTTAGTGTTTTATTTTCAATTTATTCAGTATAAAGTGTCTGCCATTTATCTGTTGACTGGCTGAAACAAATGAAAATAATTATCGGCTTGTCGGGATTGGGCAGAATTTTAATTTCGGTGTATCTCTACTAGTCTTCAGCATGTTTTCTAAAAATTTATTTTGAAATACTACAAAATAAATCAAATCGAAGCAAATTTCGTATTGCCTGATGAATTGCATCATTTCATATTGAATTATAATTATATACAAATATTTACATGCTTCATATAATCTTAAAGACATTAAAGAGATTTACCTAGGCTAAACTGGTTTATTGTTTTTGGTCATCTGAGAGAAAATCATCATGGTGAAGTGCTGACAGTATGCAATACAAACTTAGGCCTCCAAAACTAATACTTTTGGCCCATTTCTATCCGGAGAAAGAGATATTTCATCATCCTGTGATTTTTCTCTCATCTGGGTCGAACAGTTTACAACTCACATTTTATTATTTTAGTTTTCCAGTCCCCCCCATCCCCCCCTCACTGATGACAGGTGCATAATAATTTTTCTCCGGCAGAACAATTGAGCTGACAGCAGTTTAAAAAACTTGGACAGGACAAAAGGACAAACAGTTTTCCAAGTGAGACACCCAGCCAACATTACTGCAGACTTTTTATTAGGAAGTGCAAAGCCCTGGTTTTCATCATCCTTTGGAGCATCGGGGTGATTGCCCCCAAATGCTCCTTGAGCGGCCCTTCTCTTTTGATAAATGTTCTTTGTAATTGTTCCTTTTTTCTTCCCAAATCAGCATCCAAGAGGTTCAAACTGAAACTAAAGCATTTTAGCACAATTATCTCGAGCTGGAGGTGGATCGCATATACTTTTAGTACCGGCGCTAGCCAGAATCCATGGTGCATGTGATTGTTTGCACCCTGGCATCTCTGCGAGGTCCTTTGCCTTGTTTTTCTGCTTTGAATTTTGCTATGATTCCAGGTCATCTGAAGCCTATCTGCTGGTGTCATTGTAGCCGCCCCATTCTTCTCCTCCTAGCGGCCCTTATAAAGACAAAGGCTTTCTGCTTGGTGGCTGTCAGACCTGCTCCAGCTCAGGCCCGTTGATGTGTGGAACAGCACTGGCCTGATGTCTAAACTCACTTACAATTAATGTGAAGCCAAGCTAATTCGAGAGCCGGGAGTGCTGGGAAGAAAGACACTTTGACGGTTCCAACTTGAGCCTGATTTGTTTTTCCTCCCATCATAGGTGTTGTTGATTTATGTCCAGCTCAATCCTGCTTAGATCATGAAAATGAATCAAGATAAATGTGGATAAAAAAGGCCGTAATGAATTTGACATTTGCAGAAATTAATTCAACAAAAAAAAGATATCTGAAATTAAAAATGTAATGCATGTCAGAGCGAATCAGCCCACATGCGTATGTGATCTCCAGCTGGTGAAGCTTTTAATAAGCTTACATATCCAATGCCGAACACCTGTTTCTAATTCATGCTTTCATGTTCTGGGAACAGATTACCAGCGCTGTGAGAATGAAGGAACGGTTTCATCCATATGTAGTGTAAAAGTGGTCATTTTGATGTACACAATGCGTAATGGCAGCCCCCGTTACATCCTCGCCAGGCCTGCGCGAGCCCCCTGTTCTGCACTGACTCCTGCTGGGAGATGTGGGACACATATTGGCCCTGAGTTCACCCAGCTGTTCTTTGTCACTCCTCGCACACCTCCGCACTCCTCTTCCCCAGATCTGTGCTTTGCTAGGGTGCGTCTCCTCTTTCCTGTCGGTTGACGGCTTACTGGAGTTGATTTGTAGAGTGGGATCTTACATGCCTTAGTTTAACTATGCCACTTTAGTGCCAGTTGTCAGTACAGCATTAGAAACTTGGTCAGCTATTTTTCTGGTTGAACTGGATCATTTTGGCACGCCATCACACATCTTACACCATCTTAATTGAGTGTGATGTGATAATGTGTCAAGCCATAAATCATGTCTCTTCCATGGTAATCTGATTATTTGTCCTAATTAGCCCTGATTGTCGACATTGCTGTGTGTCAAAACATTTTTAATAATGCTTTGTTTGAATATTTGACGTCGTACTGGGTATCTCCGCCAACAGTTAAATCTCATTGAAAACGCCAACCAAAAAATAAAACATATGTTCTAAATGGATCTTATTGACTTATTGACAAAACATGAACCTATTTAAAGCTCAAAACTGCACGATATATTGAAATGATCGAAACATTGAAATTGAGGACACGCAACAGGAACAATTGACAATGGAAGGTGACGAGCCTTACACTGTAAGTTGATTTATCTGCGTTTTAATATGCCTCTGGTCATTAAGCTTTTTAGATGGATGCCTATGCTTTTTAGGTCGGGTAGAATCTGCGATCTCTGACCCAGTTCGTTTGTTGGCTTGCATGGCTGTAATACGCTGTGTTTTACACCAACTGGCAACCTGGGTGTCGAAATACTAGTGGGTAAATTGGCAGTGGGTGGGATCACACTGACCAAAACAAAAACAGACATTCCCGAAACGGAACCCGATTTCAAAGTAGAATATGTACAACTTACCGTGTTTCCTAAATACCTGCAAACATATAATGGTATTTTTATGTTTTGTACAGTCCCAAAAAAAAAAACCCCAAAACATACAGCATCTTTAATATTATTTTATTTATTTTTTACAAAAAGTCAGTTTTAGGTCGACGCAGAAAGTAGAGTATAGACTGGGCATGCGACTGTTCTTTGGGGTATGTGTGTAAGTGCATGCGCTCCAGTGACTTATGCGACATTAAGCTATTGTTACACTCTCATAGCAAACTAGTCTGACATGCTCAGAATAGTGCCAAAAATAACATGTTTTGGTTATGTCATTGTCAGGTTTTACATATATTTAATTATAATTAAAATATTATTTATAAAATATAATTAAATATTATTTTATCACATTATGTAACAAGTTATCGCATATTGCGTTTTACTTCAACATTGTGTAGCCTTATTATATCACATAGTTTTGACAGGGTGTTATTCTGAAGGTGCAATCACATTTACCAACGATCGGAAAACTTTTGTGGGGAAAATCCAGTCATTCAAAAGGAATCTATCCCATTGAGATTTAGTTTGAAGATGAACGATTTTCCCACACAGGTTTCACAACTTGTTCAAGTTGGTCACGTGGTTTACTACATTGACCAGCAGAAAGCTGCTTGCTTTAAAAGTGATCACACCTTTAATTTCTGTTTCAATAGTAATGGTGGTATTATTATTGGCTGCTATTAGTATAATTTAAATTGACTAAGTTTCAGCATTTAAGCCAGGCTGATATGGTTAGTTGGACTCCCAGTCTGGCCTAATCTATTTAGGCTTTTCTGTTTTGGTTGTATTAGATGGGTTTTGAGCACAGAAATGACGGCTAACCAGCTAAACACCAGCTTGTCCAGGCTGGGAGACTTTTATTTCAGCTGTGTTTTACATTTTGTACCTCGCTTTTTAACCTTTAGCATTTCACAATATAGTTCTGAAATTCAGCTCAAAGGTCCAGTTTTCTACAGGCAGGACTTCCAGTCCTGTGTTCTGGAGCTGTGATCTTGTGTGATTAAGCCCATCATTGCCTTCTATCAACACACGTAGACCGACAAGGAGCTCTGTTGCTGTCTCAAGACTGACTCTCAGCCTTTTTTCTCTTAAGCACTAACATTTACACGAAGAGACGGTTGAGTAAGTACACACTGAACTTCAAACCCACCATAATTGTGTTTCATGTGGGATGAAACTTGTGAATTGGACGTGGATTGCAAGAGAACAACAGAGCTGATTAGCAGTCGTTAGCTTTGCTTGCTGGAGCGTTTTGACACCTGTCTCCCAGTCTTTCTCTCTACATGCAGGAGCTAATCCCTCTATATTGCTGGTCACATGGCTGAAAGACTGCAGGCGAGACAACGGAGAGAGAAAGAGCGCTTTACGCAACCTACATGACAAACGTCTAGGAAAGAGGGTCAGCGGATGGATCAGAACTGATGGGCCACTGGAACGCTAATGATCACTGATGTGTCATCTACTGTCAAATGCTAGGTAACTACAGAAGGCGCCACATTAAGACATGAAGCATTTCTTGCCTTGACATTTGTTCTCCCTCCGTCCCATCATTACCTGTAAATCCCACTCACCGACGGCTCCGAGGTTAACTTCTCGAAGTGCGTGGTCATATGAAACCAAGGAGGTTCGAGCAGGGGGGGCCTAGCCACATGCTTTCATGTAGGCGGTCTTCCATCTCGGTGTAAGATGCAGTACGTGGCAAACCATCTGGTTGCCTCTTGTTTACAGTACACAGTGTCAGCTCAGGCTTATTAATCATGCTTACACAAATGTCTTAATTACTCCCTATGTAGCTGCTCTGTCTCCAACCCAGAAGTTGACCTTTCTCTCCCTGTTTCTTTAAACCATTAATCATACACAATCAACGCCAGCCGAGCCAAGGAGACGACTGCACTCATTCCCAGGCAAATAGAGGCACCGTACAGCAGCCCAGGCCTGTGCCAGAGTCCATATCTTTATTAATGACTCCCTTCCTGGGCCAGTCACAGGCACATGTGCGCAAAAAAAACAAAAACATTTAGGACGGTCACCCTATGTGCTATTGAATCTGTATGTGAGGGGGAAATAAGTGAAATAACGATTAGAATTTGAATATTTTTTGAATACATTTTAATTTCATTGTTTAATTTCATAAATTTTTGTATAGCTTAATTTTTTTTAATGAAATAAAAATGTAGTTTTATTAAAATTGTATTACATAGGAAAAATAACACGAGTTTCAAACAACATGAGTGATTAAATAATAAATGTATGTATCAATCAATCAATCAATCAATCAATCAATCAATCAAACTTTATTTATAAAGCACTTTAAAACCACCGAAGTGGATCAAAGTGCTGTACAAAAAAAATATATATAGTTTTTTTTTACATAAAATACATACTTTATACCGAGCATATAAAACAAATCAAGAAACATAAAACATAAGAAAATTAGCCATACCATAGAAACAATAAAATAAATAAACAAAATGTATGTATGTGTGTGTATGTGTGTATATATATGTATATGTGTGTGGGTATATAATTTTTTTTTATTAATCAAAATTACATTTCTAATTTTTTATAGAGATTTTCCCATTATTATTCTTATTTTTATTAAATTTCGAATCATTATTTTACGAATTTATATTTATTTACGAATACATTTTTGATAAGTGCACACAGACTATCCCGACCGGATCGCTCAAGTAAGCCACATGTCCTTTCTTCATATCCACCCTTTCCAGGCAACGAGCAGCTTGCAGTCAAGTTTTCCTGGACTTAACAAATTTGTTTCACCTCCAGATGTGATATTCAGGCATTTATTGCAGGCAGTGATTCATGTCTGTCACATGGCTTGGATGTATAGCCATATAGCTCAGTGTGAAGCTCTGATGCAGGAGGGCTTTAACATTTCAGATCTTGTTTAGCCAGGCGCACAGTAGATTGACAAGTGGAGCTTCTTCTATAGCAGGTAACTGACATGCCTGGCTTCCCCCCACCAGACGAAAGCTTAATATATCATTTGTCAGTCAAGGGTAGGCTTTCATTCAATCATGCCATGGTGCTCAGTCAATGCAGCAGTAGAAGCTGTATAGTTTTATGCATAAGAGCACAAGCAAGCACATGAAAACAGGGTGTTGATTCCTTAAACAGCCCCATTGATTACAGTTTTCACTAAATGATACCCTGGAAATTACTTTTCCATATGCTTGATTATAGTTTTTCTGTTATTTACTTGCTGTTATAACAAAAGAATTTATATATTTTATTTTAGGTTTTCATAAGATTAAGTCATCTTGCTTCGCTTAGAGACAAAAGAGCTGAATGCAACTCCAAAGTTCTGTAATAGTTTTATGGCTGCCCACAAATTGCAGTCATAAATTTTTCATTCTTTTTAATTCATGTCCATAAATCAGTCTCTAACAGCCTAAATGGCGTTGCTGCATATTTTTGGCATGTGCGTATCAGCAGATCTCAGAAAAAACACAGACAAAAACAAACTGAAAGCTCATGGAAGGTATTGCATTAATTGAACATCATAAATTATACAAGCTTTTATAATGGCAAGTCATAAATAACCCTGATGCATTGGAAACTGTAACATCTGTGCTGAGATTATATATTTGGAGTATATGCTGATTTCATTATAATTTCTCTTAGCGGGGTTTACTTAAAGCACATTTGACAAGATGAAAGGTGGGCTAGAGCTGTATATTAAATGTTATTGTTCACATAGGCTTTTACTTGATCAAAAACGTGCGACTATAAGTCTTTAACTGCATTTTGAGCCATTCATGATGCTATAATGCATGTTCATTGAAGATACTTCATCACAATTTTTGTAAAGGATAGCAGAAGACTGTATACAGTATATTATATTTTGAACTTCATAATTTAAACATTTTAATATTTTAATAATAATAATAATTATAATATTATCTCTCTATATTTTTTCTGTTTTTCTTTGATGAACATGTTGAGCTAGAGCTAAGCCGAGGTCGTCTTATTAGTTATTTCAGTGCACTCCCAGGAGTGTGAAATGGATGATTAAGTACAGCCTTTTACCGAAGCATTTACAAACACTGTACACATTGAACTCTTGAATATTGTGTATAATCTACCATTAGATGGTGATATTAGCGCTGCTGCCAGAATAATTGAATTGGCTCATATGCTTTGGTTCAATTGCTCAGGGAAAGAAATGCAGGGGAACAAAAGCAAATGCACCAATGGCTTTATTATCGTAAAAACCAAACCAAACCTAGCCGATGATTATAGAGAGGGCCGTATAATTCACATAATTCCAATTTCTGACCAAGCCCAGATGGAATCTGCTTTTGTTTGTTTTTTGTGCTGATATTTGACTAAAATTGTGCAAATTAGATTTGAAAAGTGAAATGTGTTAAATAGAGCTGAGAGTACTACACTCATATTGAGAGCAGAAAGCACAGTCAAAAAATTAATTTTATAAGCACACAAGGGGAACTTTGCGAATGCTAGGCATTTAAATGTAATAGAAATCTGCAGTGCTTTCTGTTCGTACCTGTTTGGGTCTGGTTATGACATACAAGCTCATTATCTCAGTGAATGCAATTGAGAAATGAATTTGTTTTGTGATGATTTTATCGACATGGCTTTCTTTTTCCAAGTGAGGTGAAGAAGTGGATCAATAGTTAGCGTGAGATAGGTTCATCTTGATAATCCCCGCCTGTGAGAACGTGGAAACGGGTGGGAATGGAACTTACAAACAGCATCCACTCTTCCTCATCAATCGGACTATAAAATCTATTTCTATGATTTGATGTGACCATCCTCTCTTGATCCTACATTGTTCCTCTGCCCTGCCTGCCTTTATCTTGGTGCACAATGACCTCTCAATCAGGTCAAACTCTGCAGGTCTTTTGGAGAATGTTTTAGAAGGTTTCCTATCAGGTTTGCTTTGAAGAACCCACACCTGCCTTTTCATCATTATCTGAATGCCATCATCCCCACAAAGACTTTTTGTTTGTCCCCACTGAAACTCTTATTCACACATGTTTTCTGACACAGTACATAACAAGTTGGCACAAGCCACCGAGACTGCTTTGATGTCATTTCGCAAACGAAACGCCCACTTTGGTAATGAGACGTAAGGGACTCTTTTGCCATTGTATTTATCAGATGACAATGGGGTTTGTATCACAGTAAGCTGGTCCTATTCATTTCAGCTCGTTGCATTCATGGTTGCCCTGTGATGTCCTATTCTACAGTCTCAATTGAAACTGCCCAAACTCATTGAAAGGAACAGGACACTCTATTTTTCTTTCTTTTTGTTTTGTGTTTGCGTTCCTTTGGCCTTTCAGCCAATAGCGTCTTGAGAAGGCCTGTAACTTGGCTGTGCATATGAGATGACACATGGAGTTTATTTTCAATATCCAACACTAATGTAGAGTGGTGCCAATTTGTATTAAATTATCAACAGCATAGAATTACAGGATTTTAAAACTGGTGTCTGAAGGTTCTACTGAGGGGAAAATGGGCAAATGCACTGTCCGGCCAAAGAAAAGGTTTCTGTTTGGATTTAAATAGGCAAATGATTCATAGTCTATGATTGGATCATTATTGCAGTGATTATTATGTTTCTAGCATGTTATATGTTTGGCAACAGTTCTTCTAACTCTTAAACAACCATATAGGAAGACACATCGTGGTCATATTCTAGGATGACAATGGCACTATTCCTCAGGCTCAAATTGTAAAAGAATGGTTTGGAGGGAGCATGAAGAATCATTTTCACAGAGTCCAGACCTTAACTTCACTGAAAGTCTTTGGGATGTGCTGGAATAGACTTTACAGAGTGCTGGACTCTTGCATTGTCAAAACAAGATCTCGACCAAAACTTGATGCAAAACTTGATTGAAATAAATGCTTTGATGTTTATTTTATTATTATTATTATTTTAAGTTTTATGCTATTTTTATTGACCAAGGGTCTTGGGTGGAAGTTCATAAAATTATTACATTGATTTAGTAAAAATGTTCTGACTAAGCCTTCTGCATTGACTGGGTGTAATGCATGTCAGAGCATACCAATCCCAGACAGTCAAGGTGTGTTAAAGCGAATGCATATTATGTCAGAGCTGGTTTCGGCCAGATTGTGGCCTATAGGCAGGAATGACCCCTCCAAAGGGTCAACAGGTGAGAGGTCAGAAGTTAAAGCCTCATCTCTGTGATTTAGTGGCACTCTGAAGGGAAGAGGACGAGACCGCTCTGTTCTGAAAGCTGTCACTCCCTGTGTAATTTGCTTCAGTGAGAAGCGAGTCAAACCATGAATAATGAAGGGTTGTTAGCCTCTGAGATGGAACAAGCAAAGCAAAACACAAAACACTCTAGCAAAATAGCTGTAATTACCAACAAGGCAGTGTACTTCTCAACAGAGTGTTATTGTGTGCAGACGACCTCTCAAGTCTTTGGCAAGGGGGACTGTAGCTGAGAAAATTTCACATCCTTGTGGCCTCTTTAAAAGGATCTAGAGGCTTCAGAAGATGTCCTTTCCTGCCGTTCACATTTCATGAGCTTTAAAAATTGGGTACAATAGCCTATGAAGTGGTCTTCCATCTTGTTGGTAAACTACCTACTTATCTTCCTATGTTACCAGCAACATGAGGCAGCTGAAAAGTACGCATGAGGGTTATTAGAGTTTTGAAAATTGGATTTTCAATTGATTGAAAATCAATCCCCCCCCCCCCCCCCCAAGTCAGGCTTAGCAAATTAAGTGCATCAGATAAAAAATAAATTACTTGTAAATTTAGATCTTTTTTAGGTTTAATTTAGTTTCTATTCATATTTTAGTCTGTTTATTGTGGTATTATTTTAGTAGTTTTTTAAACTTCCTGTTTTCATTTTTTTAGTTGAGTTAACACTGCTAGTTTTCATAATAGTTGATGTAGTGTATGACTAAAGTCTTTGAAATAGTCGTAGCCAGAAGAAAGTCATCATCTCACACTCTGTGTTTGAGAAGTTACAGTGAGTCATCTGCAAACTATGCATGCATTAAATTGAGAGTAATAGCTACTTAAATTGCTGGCAATATTTCAGGTTTTATACTTTAAAATAGTCATTAGCTAGAAGAATAATATCATCTTACACTGTTGAATTCATCGGCATTTGTTGAGAAGTTGTAGCGAGTTGTTTCTATTCATGTTTTAGTTTGTTTATTGTTGTATTTTATTTTATTTGTTCTATTATTTTAATACTTCCTTTTTCGTTTTTATTTTAGTTAACTGTTCCACTGCTAATTGTCACATTTTTGTGACAGTTTCCATAACCTTGTTGTGTATGACTAAAAAAGTCTTTGAAATAAAGTTCAGCCAGAACAAAGTCATCATCTCACACTTTGCATTGAATTCGTTGACATTTGAGAAGTTACAGCGAGTCGTTTGCTGGAGGAAATCTACGCGGCAAATGATTATTTAACATTGTGAAGTTTGCATCTGCATGTGAACCCTGCTCCCCACTGATCAAATCTGTGTTTGGGCTCTTTTACGACGGCAGGCTGCGCAGACCACCCAGGGAAAGATGGATGAGCTTAAGCAACCTGTGTCAGCCCCTCTCAGTCCCACCGGCTCGTCCAGATCCTGGGCAAAAAACCGCCCTCTACAAATGGCTAGATTAAACAGTGACTCGCAGATGACAAATAACGCAGAGCAGGCTAAACTGCAGCACGGGAAACAGGATCTCGCCTTGACTTTTCAAGATTTATTTTATCAGTCAACTAATTAACATGATTTATGGCGCGGGCCGGCTGTGACTGAAAGTACAAAGAGACCAGAGCCACTCCCCCTCCCTGAAGGAGATTCTATCAGGTGCTTTCTGCTGTGCTTGCATGGAGTCAGCATGCAGTTGTAAATTCAGGCAGCTCTGCATTGAAGTGCCTGACCTCCCTTCACATTGGGAGGTCAGGAGTTCACATCCCGGCCTTAACCGTTAAAACCTGGGGTTTGAACTTCTGACCCTCCTACTGTAGAGAGTGCTAGTGTTTATCGAGGCTGCCAACTCAGGCAGGGCTGCAAAGCAGACAGGAAGCTTTCTCGTAGGGAGCACGGGCTGGTAATGCAACACTTTCATGGAGGGATCTCATTATGCTGTGAGGAGCACAGGCAGCTCTGAACACGTCAACCCAAAGTACAGAAAGCTTCTTAGACTTAGTCTAATATGTTATGCTTGCATATGAAGGTTATTCAGAGGCCCAGAGGACTGCTTGAACCCATATATACAAAATTAAGCACATCTATCCAGTATGAATTTAAGTCGTTGTTTTCATCTGAAAACCACAGTTATCATTGCGCTGCTCTTGCAAAGTTGTCTTGACTGATCTTTACCTCAGAGAGCTGTTTTTCTGTCTAAACTAGGTGGGGAAAAAACTAAATGCCTACAAGCAGATTTAATCTGATAAAGAATACTGTTTACATGCGTGTGATATACTGCCTGCCAAAAGTTTTTAAGTGGATGCTTCTACAACACTGGGTTATTTATAAGTCTCTGACTGCTTGAGAGGGGTTTTCATTTCTCAGTTTGTCTCCAAGCATGGGTGTTCACCATTTAAAACAACATTACAACCTACATCATGCTGAGAAGCTTCATAGCCATCCAAAAAAAAAATGCACCTCATGGGTTGTAAACAGTCATGAGGAACACCTTGAAAATGGTATTATGTTGATTAAAAAGAGCCAATAAATGTGTGACTTGGGTTATATTTGGCTTTGTTAAAGCACTCAGTGTTCTCCTATTAACACGTTTTTTTCCGTTCTTGATTCAAAACATGTCGATGGAGTTTTTTTTAGCTTTACAATAAAACTTTTACGAATCAAAAAAAAAAAAAAAAAAAAAAAAAAGAGTGAAACGGAATTAGCTAGTAATTGCGTTACGTTGTTATAGTGAAAAAAAAAAAAAAAAAAAAAAACTTTTACGAATCTTAGGTCCTGTTTCTGTTTTTTTTCCCCCCACCATTTTAATAATACATATTATTAATAATAATTTAATAATAAATATAATTTATTCAGCAAGCATGGTACAGTAAATACATTTATAATGTTGCAAAAGATTTGTATTTAAAATAAATGCTGTTTGAACTTTCTTTGAAAAAAAGTGTCACTGATTACACAAACATATTAAGCAGCATAACTGTTTTCAATAATTATTTAAAAAAAATATTCAGCAGCATATTAGTATGAAGGATATATTTCTGAAGGATCATATGACACTGAATGACTGCTGAACATTCAGCTTTGCCATAATAATTTAAACTGTAAAACATATTAAAATAAAAAATGGGTATTTTAAATTGTAATAATATTTCACAATATTGCATTGTTGATTTACTATGTTGACTTGTCTCATACTTTTGAATGGTAGTGTAATAAAAAAGCTAAATGCATAAGTATTATTTTTAATTATTATGTTTCAGATGTTTATTGAGTAAATGTCAACTTCTCAAAAGCAATTCATGTCAATTATCCAGTTGTTTTATTTAAAAATAACAGAAAAGCAAACTCTTGCAAGAGCAAATCCCTTGACATGGATGTATCCAGCTGACACAGAGTGCACCAGGCCGGCATCTGGTATAACACACACAAGTAATTTATCCCAGTCTTTTCCAAATATTAGTTCAGCTAAGCCAGCGTTGCTCAATCTTTAATCGGACAGAGAAATCAGGCTTCTCCATGACAGCTTGCAGCTCTTATAGAAAGCTGTTTACATTTGACTGCAGGATCCTAACATAAATTCCTTTAAGCAAAATAAGCCTCTCCAGCATGTGTGGAATTTAGTTCCCGCTTGCCACTCCAGCAGAGCATTCGAAGAGAGTATTTTAATGAAGGATTTATGAACTAGAGGAAACTTGTTAATTACACATTGTAGAGGGTACTTATGTGTTTCTGATAATAACAGTATGGAGACACCGTTCCTTTGGCTGTCTCATTGGATGCAGTTGTTCTGCAGGTGTTAAGTAGTTGTCCTAATTAAAAAGGGGCTGATGAAGAAATACACAAGTGAAAATGAACTGAAAGGAGTCTCTTTAAGTTATGCGCGTCACCTAGAATATACAAATGAAGTTATAGGAGACAGGCCTATAGTTTGAATGGTAACACTTTACAAAAAGGTTTAGTTCGTTATCATTAATGCGTTAAGTGTCATGAAATAACAATGAACAACAATTTTTCTGCATTTATTAATTCAGATTGACTTCAAATTCTAAATGTAAAAAAATTTTTTTATATATATTTAAATATATTATAAATGCTGCCTTGTTGTGAAGTGTTAGTTTGCACATCTACCTTATTTTTCCAAAAATGTGTCTAGCTTCCGGTGTCTTCCGCTTCCATTTATTTTAGCTGCACAAAACAGCTTGTTATGCTGCTTGATATTGCAAAATGGTATTTCTTACCAAATTATTTTTCTGTATTGTCATCTTAATTGTAAACACACTGTTTGGTAGCGCAAATATTTTTAACGTTTATGGCACTTTGTTATTCTTCTAGTTATTTGAATTGGAAGTCTCACACATTCACAGAAAATCACTTACTTCCGCATGGCAAAATAAGGTGGATATAATGGCAATTATGTGTATATTTCTATTTACAAACATAAATGTAACATTTGGATCAGATCGGGTTACATGGACAAGTATATAATATTTAATACTTGTGGTTAGGACTGTGAGGTTTGATTTCCCCAGAAAATGTAGTCATCTAACAAATAAAGTTGGTTAAAGTGAAGTTCGTTCTGGCCTGGACAAATGTGCATTCAGAAAGGCTCAATGTGTGCCAGCAACTCAATATGGCCTGCTGGGGCACTAAGTGCATATTTTCAGAGACATGATAAGCATCACTTTTGGAGTTCACAAGATGGACGGGGAGCTGCCGTCGGTTCAGTTCATGTTCTTTTTGCTGAAATTGCATTACAGGCTCTGTGAAAGAGAACATTTAGTTCCATGGTTAACCTTTTTAGGCCCTTATATCTGAAACCTCATTGTGTTTCTTCTATGATGGCATACCAGTTGTCGATGTCTATTTGCTGTTTGACGCGTAGTGAGAAGTCAAACAGGGTAACCTTCAATCTAGCCATCTATTGAGATTGGTTTTTCTGATTTGTTTTGCTTTCTGTAATTTCATTTCACTCCGTAGCGGTCACTCCAAACCCTGTGTTATGCATTATAGCGCAAAGTTGAATGATTTGGTTTTGGACCTGTCTACTTACAATTATTCATGGAGATGTTGTAACTCTTTGAATATTTCATATTATGTTTGAAGAGTTGGATATTTTTTGAATCTTCATTTTTGAGCTACACTCTATGACTTATCAAACTAAAACTAGTTGTACAGAAAAGTACTCACCTAGTCGGTTGGTCAGTGTTTGCCTTGACTCACCTTACCCCAGAGTCATAAACAGTGTCATGAACCACTTGCTTATAGCTTCTGTCAGTTTTTGGCTGCCTCTTGATTTGTTTCAGGCTAATTTTGACTTGCATTTGAACACTCCAAATGAAGTCAGACCATCTCAGATGTCTGCAGCGTGGTTCAAAAGCATATGTGCTATAATTTGATTTTCAATTTCAGTTTGATTCCAAGTATATTTGCAGTTCAATTGCAACTGAAGTCATGTGATACACTGGCTGACTAGTTATTGTAAACCCTACACTGTCACTGCTGATTTAAGATACTTCTCAATTGATAATAATGTTTAAGTATGCATGTGTATAATATGAATACAATTAATTCTACATCCGCCGTGTTGGTATTGTCAAGCCCACAGTATTCTTCAGTTTTGATGTGAATGCGTCATGTATACGTACAGCCAAATGCATAGCCTTTCAAAATATATGAATTTTGATAGTATGTACGAACCATAGACTGTAAAAATAGATGGACGACGCACCTTCAAGCTTTCAGTCTAAACTGTCAGTCTCAAATTTCAATCATGACGTCACACCCCCTTTTTTATAGCATCAAATAACGAACTAAAACCAAACTTATGTAAAAAACGAACACTTGTTCTTACATCAGTGTGATACAAACTACCTAAAATGACTGAAACCATATTTAGAAAAAGTTAAATTTGATTGTTTAGTGTGTCTCACGACCCATTAGATTACATGGAGAGGGTGGGGTTTATCCAGCCACCTGGGGGCGATCAGAACTTTTTGGCTTCACTATTCAGGGCGCGTGCGGCACACTTGGCACGAACACATGCTTACTAAAGTTCTTTAACCAGTGTCTGCGCTATTTTTCTTTTGTTATGACCGCTAAAAATGTCTTTGCACTCGTTTTAACTAGAGATGTGTGTACTCACTCACATATGAACTCAACAATGACCATTTCCAGTAGCTTGTTTTTTTTCTACATTTCTTTTTTGAATGTGAAAAAAAAAAAACGAAAAAAAAAAAAAACGGTCTGTGTCAGTGTTGCCACCTAGTGGGCAAAACTAATTAATGGAAAAAAAATGTAAGGCGCATGTGCGAGTTGAGTGTTCACAGTATGCAACTTTAGAGAAATTGGTTTGCACATGTACACTATGTGTGTACTATATGCTGATTACGAAAATTACATCACACGCACAGGCGTAAAAAACGATACCCAAATACTTTGGGCTCATGTGTCGGTCATTTACACTATGACAACTCCTGTCACATGGCCTCATTGGATAGTAAAGTGCCCATTGGATATGCACTTCAGAATCGCAGTAGAATTGGAAGGTCATCTGAATATTTTTCACACAAGAGTTATAAATACCACACATTTGGATGTCATGCTAATTTGAAACTGCTTTTAGGGCAAGTAGGGAAATAGGCATATTGGCTTGTTTATTATTGTACTAGTGTGCCACTATTTAAACATTGCAATTTCTTTTGTTTCGATATTGATTTTACACATTACTCAAACATTTCTGCTTCTCTGAATGTGTGTGACTCTCAACACAGTAGCAAGGCTTTGTTGTTTGACCTACAGGGGGAAGATTGAGGTTGCATACTAATAAACGTCCCAAATTGAGATGATTGATGTCGCTAGCCACTCCCCTGTACTGCCTGTGACCTTCCCTAGAGTGTCCCACTCCCTGTCCCTTCATCATGTCTCCGCATCTCAAATTTAAACGCATTCAAATTTGTTTCACTCGCCCTGATCCGGTAACACAAATGACTAGCGTGAGGAGCTAAATTGTCACTATTAAGCACAGTCTTCACTCTCTCCTGTCTTTGCATGTGGAAATCAAAGGTGAAAGAAGTCACATCCATCCTCTGTTCTTCTCTGTTTACTTTGTTCTACCTTTCTCTCACCCATAACCGCCTCCCGCTTGGTGAACTCTGAACGCACTTTGACTCTTTGACAGGCACTTTTCAGGCATTTGGCCTTTGTGTGTGTGTGTTGAATCCCCTTCGCATATTCCGACAGCATGGTGACTGCCACCCGGAGGTCAGGCAGTTTATGGCCCGGTCTCTACTGCCCTTTGCTGTGATCACTGGGTCGCCCCCGCAGGGTTCCGTCAGCTTGCGGCCCAACCGGTGCTACGCTGTGCTGGAGTCAGTCAGTTTGCAGGATTGATGTCTGTTTTACACAGCTCTGGAAACCCTGACCTCATGCTGCTATGGCCGAGACCCTACCGTTGGGCACTCATTCATTTGTATGGACACAGAACTGTGATTCTGAGGTCAAAAGGAATTTTAAGAATAGAGATTATTGTTTTCGCACTTTACTGGGATTCACAGTTTGTGGTGTACTGTGCGACATTCCATTGTTAACCAACGGAAATTTTAATGTGGAGCATGTAGCGTTCCCTAGATCATGGAAAAGCTGGACATTGCAAGGAGTTGCAATTTTATTGTTCCTATTGTTGTGCAATTTCTATAAAATAATAAAAAAGAAATAGAAAAAAACCCCTCATAAGCAGTCACAAATGACTTTTTAAAATCCATTCTGTGGGAACACTGAACAGGGAAACTTGAAATAAAAACATATTTTGGACCCTGTTTTCTGTTGAGTGTTTAATCTGTTTCCCAACCTTTTTGTCTTATATGCCATCAAGTACCCCTTCACCAATGCCAAACCAGAAATGTGTTCATTTTAACTCATGCTAGATATTTATTGCTATTAATAATAATAATAGGCCTAATCAACAATAACAATACTGTAATACTACTAATACTAATAATGATTACAATACTACTACTACTACTACTACTACTACTACTACTGCTACTACTACTACTACTACTACTACTACTAATAATAATAATTGTGTTTGTTGTTGTATTTCTTAAAGGGAAATCAATCATATTTGCTTTTTTATTAATATTTTTGAGCACCCCCTAGAACCAGGCACACTTGATAGGGATTCACTACTTGGGACTTTTAATGTTTAGGAATGTGAACACATACTAGACAGTTTCACTAGAGTGTTTGCTTGCTCCTTACCACTATTGTTGAGATTGATTAGTGGAACCATGAGTATGTATGCATGTTTATTTTATTTTATTTTATTTTAATTATTTGTTTGGCAAAATTGTCCCTTGACATATTTACCATGAATGAATGAATGAATGACAGCGGCTTATCCAGAAAAATAGCCTCTTTGCATTCACATATTGCCTTCTTGCAGAACTGTTAATATTACCTATTGGATCCTTTCTTGCACTTTAATGAAAGCTGTTGGAGTGGGATTTTGAGTCAATTGGTCTTGACTCTGCCAAAACTGAAGTCTTGACACACAGTGACATTTATTTTCAGGACAGAAATTCAATCATTGGATAAGCACGATCCAGCTAACTCAGTGAAAACTTGTCTGAATATGAATGCCATAATCAGACCTAAATAGCCAGACCTCACCATGTCTGATTGATTGAATCTGAGAATTGATGAGTTGGGTTTGAGGCTGGTTAACGCTTCAAAAATAGTCGTTGTGTTGCGTTAATTAAGAGGTTACAGTACACTTCATTTTTCCTTGTCAGATTGAGGGAGGTCCCAGATGTGCGGGCGGGTTCAAACGCAAAACACCCTACATCCAAACGCAGAAATAATGACTTTCCTTCCTCTTCACCCCTGAATTTCGCTGTGATATACAACTTGCAATTAAGCATGGCTTGGTGATTTAGTGATTAATGTCAGAGTGAGTCCTACAGGAGCAGCACAGGAGTCCTGATCAGCATCTTGTGCTGCCTAACAGCTCTTCTCCTATTACCGGCAAGATGGAAGACTCCATTTACCATTCCCTAACCTTTATGACAGCCAACTCTTTAATCAGGGCTTTATTTCCTTTGTAACACTTCAAGTCATACACAAATGTCAGAGCGCAGGAGAGGCTGCCATGCAGAAGCAGAATGTGGGTTTAGTGATTTATAGGCCTCAGCCTCCTTGCATGTTGTGGGGGGCTTTTAATTTTTATTGAAGGACAACATTAAGTAAATTGTCTAGCGTTTAAGAGCGAGGTAAAATGGAAAAGCATGCAATTTCTGAGTCATGCACGCCTACATGCTAAAACAAGGCCTTTCGCAAAAGGACCTGGTGAAAAATCTCTCGGCTGAGGTGGTTCTAGCTGGTTTCTACTGGTTTATAGAGGGCTTTGGGTACTGTATGTATGACACTCATATTTTGTTTATTTGTTAATTTATATAACACCCGTTTCCCCGGTAACCCCATAAACAAAGCAGCTGCGCTATTTTCTGTTTCTGAACAGTATTTCAATGTTTTAAACAGCCATTCAGATTTTTGTATTCACAGTGGTGTTCATCACAGCACCAAATACTTAAATAATTAGGCTTAGTAGGTTATTTATTTTCACACTTAAACATTTTTACATTTTAAAATTTTACATTGGAATTTATATAAATCAGTGACTACAACATGCCCTAGATATTGTTTGAAAATGTTCTTTATTGTTCGGTCACACTTAACATTAAGGCTCCATTAGTTAATTCATTAGTTAACATAAACTGACGTGAAAAATACTTCTAAAGCATTTATTAATCTTAGTTAATTTCAACATTTAATAACATTATTAATATCAAAAGTTGTAACTGTATTATTTAATGGACCTGAGCTAACATGAACTAACAGTTGTATTAACTAGTTTTTAACTAACATTAACAAAGAATAATAACTTCTGTAACAAATGTAGCTATTGCTCATTGTTAATGTTAGTTAAATGCATAAGGTTAACTAATGAGACTTTATTGTAAAGTGTTAACTATTTTTCTTTATAATTATTTTGCACTTTAATCTGTTTAAAACATTTGTTTACTTTATACATTGTTGCTTTAATGTATTTAAATGTTCAGGTCTTTTTGTTATAAAACCTGTTGCAGTATGACAACTTATTTCAATATCGTGATAATACTAACATGGAAATTTGATATAGTCACATGCCTATTTATTAAATATTCATAAGTTTGTTTTAAAATATATTTAATTAATTTACTTAATATCTGCTTATAAATGTGTGATTATGAGGGCCTTAGTAATATTTGATGTGAAAGTATATGAATTAAATTAGAGCAAGCCCTTGTGATATTCTGAGCCTCCTTTATGATCCCTGCTGACCCTGAATTTGATGTAATGCCTCCAATTTGAACCCACGTTCTCCCGTGAGAGTGGTGTTTACATCCTTAAACCTCTCGTGTGTCCCACAGTTAGATCTCTTAACAGAGTCAATATTTCATTTTTTCATTTATGTTCCCCACACAGTATCTGTTTTATTTGGCCCACATCAGTGCTGCGTTGTTTCGTACGAGTGTACTGAGGGGCTCTTATGTGCATTAATAGAACTATTTGCTTTGGTGGAAATTGAAGGCCTGATAGGGTCCTAAAACGGGCATGTTGTTTTGCTCTCTGTTTGCTGTTTCTGTTTAGCTGTGAAAGCTTTTGATTTAGCCTCGTTCCCCAGGGTGCTATTCAGTTGAATAAGCAACAATGGTTGTGTAGTGCACAAGGGCACCCTCTTTTCTTTCTCTCTCTTAACCCGAGATCAGTAGTGGACAGTAACAAAGTATTTTTTACTTTGCTACTGTACTTAAGTACATTTTTCAAGTGTCTGTACTAAAGTAAAGTTTTACTTTTACTTCACTGCATTGCTAGCATAATGTCATACTTTTTACTCCACTACATTTTATTTAAAAAAAAATTGAACTGAAGAAATCGTCACCCTCTCAGTAGCAATGTCCAAATCGTGAATAAACCTGTTCTTTTCAATGAACCAGTTAAATCGGTTCGCAAATCAACGATTCATTCATGAATTGGACTGATCCGACTGTTGTCGAGTCAACAACTCACTGATTCAATGATCTGTTCAGAGCAAGTCTCCTGTTAACTGAGTACACAAGTCTGACTCAAAATGAGCCAAGAACCGGGAGATCTTCAGAGCTTGAGTGTGCGTGCGACTGAAGGTGCAAAAAATAAGATTCTAATTTTAGGATTGATTACTGTAAATGAAAATCAGATTCAGGTCACAACAGTCAGTTGTTTGTGAACTAAATCTGCTGTAATTGGAGTGTGCTGAAATGCCCACTGAAATGCTTAAAGGAACACTCCACCGTTTTTTGAAATAGGGCTTATTCACCTTCTTTCCTACATTTAGATAGGTGGGCAAATGCATTTTTGTCTCAGTGCATGCATTGTTTTAGTTTGACAGGGTCGGCGCTAGCTTAGCTTAGCATAATGAATGGAATCCTTTGTTGCCAGCTAGCATGTCCTGAGTAAAAGTGATATAAAAAAAAAAAAACCCACCTAATTACTTCTTGTGGCCTGCGTATTCACAACGAGTACAAATAGCGATGCAGATTAACACTAGGCGATTTCCTAGGCAGATATTGACTTATATATTAAGGACTATATTAGGGGGAAGCACAGGCAAAGCACTGCTACTTGGGCGAGATATCTCTGCGCCCAAGTAGAAGTGCTTCGCCTGTGCTTCCCCCTAATATAGTCCCCCTTCCCCAAGTCAGTATCTGCATAGGAAATCACCTAGTGTTAATCTGCATCGCTATTTGTACTCGTTGTGAATATGCAGGCCACAAGAAGTAATTAGGTGGTTTTTTTTATTTTTTATATCACTTTTACTCAGGACATGCTAGCTGGCAACAAAGGATTCCATTCATTATGCTAAGCTAAGCTAGAGCCGACCCAGTCAAACTAAAACAATGCATGCACTGAGACAAAAATGCATTTGCCCACCTATCTAAATGTAGGAAAGAAGGTGAATAAGCCCTATTTCAAAAAACGGCGGAGTGTTCTTTAACATAAATGCAAACATGGCAACATCTCTGTCTCAGTGTAAGCTTTAGGTTAAAAAAAACACATCATAACATTAAAATAACACACATTAATGCACATGCTTTAATATTTTCAAATGATATAACACTTGAATATTTGCATAGCATTCTTCTTAAAATGTTATGCTTTTAGCACTATGTGACGTCTGTTTTTATATTGTTTGGTAACACACATTACATATTATGTATCTGCGTCCACTAAACTTCCTTACTGACTAGTGCTGGCTACTTGAAAATACATAATAATTAATAATGATGTTAGACCCAGCCCCCTCCCCCAGGTATCGTGAGCAGTAGGAGTATATAAAATAAATAGTATATAATTAATAAGTATACAAGTTTATTTGTCAGGGACAATGCAGAATTTGAAGTATTTGCAATGCAGTATTTGACAAGTATATTAAATGACAAAATAAACATTTCAACTATCAGTACTTTTTACTTTTAATACTTGAGTACATTAAACATAAAGTCCTTTTGTACTTTTACTCAAGTAAAATTGAAAAGTGGTACTTCATACTTTTATTTGAGTAATAATGTATTAGCGTATCTGTACTTTTACTAAAGCATTTGATTTGTGTACTTCGTTCACCACTGCCCGAAATCCATCCAGCTCTACCTGGATTGTTTTCCCTTTCTAGCTGCTTTTCCTAGTACAGTGTCATCTTACTCTTCCTCTCTGTGGCCAACACCCTTTTCCTCCTCAGCAGCTTTCATAAGCTCAGTAAAGCATGGCCTTCAATTCCCTTGTTCTAGTGTTTTCACTTAAGATCTGGAGTGATGAGCAAGAGTGTTTCTGGCTCAATCCTTGAGCAAAGGCCTGTGTTGACAGGCATTATTATTTATTTGTCATGGTGGATGTAATAAGCTGTAGGTACAGCATGGAGAGCCCTTGATTTATTGCTCTGTCGACCACCACTAGCGGGACGTCTGCTGTAGCGTGCAGGATGAATACGCCGCTGTCAGCGCTGTCCATCCTTCTCTCGCGCTCCACTCCCTCCTAACACCTAACCCATTTCATGCCAGAATACATAAACAATCTTTCATTATTTTGACACCTTTTTTCATATTTGCTCTTCGCGGAACATGAAAATAAAGGGGTTTTCCTTTTGGTGTTATTTTATTGCGTTTGCACATTTATCTGAATGTGCATCTCAAATCGGCTGACATGTCATGTGGGGTTGGATTGATTTTTGCCACAGTTGTCTTTCCCTGGCCTGTTATTGACTACAGTTATTTTAATGGTATTGTTCAAATAGGGGAAATCGGGGATAGTTATCACATTTTACTCTTTGTGTAGGTTAATTTATGTGGGGCAAGTTGTCACAAGAGGAACCTGCAATTTAAATTGAAAATGTATACAGCAAAACAATTATGCAACCCGAATCCTTTAATGAAACACCCAAAATGTAAAGGGATACATAAAAATGGTCATACTTACAAAATTATTAAATTTGATCAATTAATTTTTTTTATAATAATAGAATGTAATATATAATTGTAACAGTGGTCTTCAGCACGTACAATGATAGAGTTCACACAGTCTTTATTTAGAATAACTAACACTTAGAACACAAACAAGAAAATGCAAACATAAAACTGAAACGAGAACCGACAAGGGACTATAATATAATATAATATAATATAATATAATATAATTAGTGCTTTCAAAACGATTAATCGCGATTAATCGCATAAAACATAAATTTGGTTTAGGGTTAGTTGCATGCAATTATGTATAATTTACTGTTATTACTACAGTAAGTACATGTAACATATGTAACTGACAAAACCAAAATGTACTATACATGTTTAATTGTGCTTGTGACTCAAAAACTTATAGATACTGTGACAATTAACCTACACAATGTCAAATCATTCATTCTTGAATTATTTTACATTATCTATGTATGTATGATCTCATCTGTTGGACGGATATGGATATTTGATCCGGGTGTCTGAGGAACTATAGATGACGGAGGTGAGGGCAGTGTCTTGTGGGTTTCCGCTGCCGTATCACCCTGCATTAGTGTCGCAGCGGATCTGATGTTTGGACTATGAGTGCCATATGAAATATCATGCCCTCGCCGCTGTCAAAGGCACAGCACCAGACCTATTCCATCAACTTAATATTTCATGCTAAACCAATCACATTTGGTTAGTGGCTCAGTGTAATCTTATCGCGTACCATTAAAAAGCGACACCTCCCCCCTTCCCAAGTGCAGGACTCCTGTACAACCTGAAGATCTGGATGAAATCTGAATGTTCTGGAAATATGGCCTAATACGGCTGGTGGAGAGTGACATGCCTTCTTCCGTCTTCACAATGTCCTGTTTTTGGCAGACTTAAAAGCTTTGCAGGGGTAAGAGATTTACTAAAGTGGAACTGACTTGGTAAATAGGGCTTTCGTTTATTAGTGTTTTTTTTAATCTACTAACAGGACAGAGGAAGATACTTAGCTCGCATATCAGGAAGGAGACGGGACCGTAGCAGTGGCGTGGGGTGGGGGAGAGCAAGAGACAAGAGTTAATTAATATGAGAAATTTGTTTTGTGTTCTAATAAAAGGCTCAGCTAGGGCGGCTTGTCACTTAAGCCCGGCTCAGCTGAATGTCTGAAGGGTTTTCTCAGTGTAATCTGTGAATAACATTACACTCGGCTTCACAAACCTAACACCAAGCGTGTAATAGCTGAATTAATGCTGCCGAATGCTGATAATTATACATTACAATCCGGTTTTTAAAGGCACAAATAAGTGTTAATTATGTAGAAAACAAGATCTTCTCAGTCCGCGCTGCTGGAGCCAAACTGTCATTTGTTATTCCCTGCAGGAGGCCTTGCCTTCCTCATGGGTTAATTTTGGTATTTTTCTTTAGCGTAGACTTTAGTTAGTATGTTTTTTTCCCTTCTTGATTATCATCACTAACTGTATGGTTAATAGCAATCATTAGTTGTCTGGCAGGGTTGGGGCGTGCTCAGATGTGGGCAGTGAACTGAGAATACTCATTTGGTCGCTGAATGCAGGTTTGACAGGCCCCATTTATAACTAGCTCATTCTATAATATCCATCCTATTCACAATAACATTTGGTTGCTGTCTAATTAGAAGTGTTGAATCCAAACAGCTCTGGACTGAAGATTAACTGAATCTGTTTATCCATCATTGTGTGTTTTTTTGTTGTTGTTGTTTGTTTTTCATTCAGGTTAACCCTCTGAGGTCTGAGCTGTTTTCTGGGCCCTGGAGGTGTTCTGACATGCTCTGACATTTCTGGTTATTTCTGTTACTTGTGACATTTTCATGGCTAAAGTCTAATTACACTGTATTCAGCACAAACTCTGCTACAATTAGGGATGTCCCGATCCGATCACGTGATCGGAAATCGGGCCCGATCACGTGTTTTCAGACTCGATCGGAATCGGACGTTACCTCCCGATCAGGACTCGGATATATATGTATATATATTCTCATTATTTTTTAACACATCTATAGTTATGCGGTGGCACAGAGTTACGCCGGTTTCACACTGCACGCGTTAGCAGAGCGTAAGCAGCGCAGGAGCAGTGCGTATGGTGAGCAGGAGCAGGACACGCGCGTTTTGCTTTCACACTGGCAGCGTTTGTCACGCGCGGCTGAACCGCGGGTTGTGTAGGCTACAGACACTCTACTACAGGCTACAGTACTCTATAATGGATAAGTTGGCATTGCTTTTTTTCGTTTTCAAATACATTTAAGAAAAAAGACTTGTCAAGAAGCTTATTTTATTAATAATTTCATATAACTTTTGGTTCATCTTTGTTTTTATTGTTCTGGCAACAAGTTTGTTTTTGGACATTTGTTTTCTTTTTAAATTGCTGTTGGTCATTTGATTGACTGTTTAAAACACAATAGATATCATCAATGCACTTTTTGGATAAAACTGCGGTGTATTATGGCCATGATCAATGTATTGTCACTTTAATTCAGCAAAAGTGGCGCAGCAAAAATAGACTCGGCGCCGAAACGATCGCGGCACTTCTGCTCTGCTACGCACTGCCGCGCCACCTCTGCGCGCGGTGTGAATGCTCTAAAGCCTGGTTTAATCTGTTAACATGGGCGGCGAAAAAAATACGCGCTGCACGCTCTGCTGACAGTGCAGTGTGAAACCGGCGTAAGAGTTAGGAGTGCAGTTCCTAAAAGCACATTACTGGCTTTGCAAACACTGTAGCACTTTTATTTTTTATTTGTTTACATGCCTGCCGGGTATTTTAAGTTGAGGTGCCATTTGTTTATATATTAGACTTTTTTATATATTTACTGTTGCACTAAAGTCCAAAAGTGAAGAATTTATGTATTACTTGATTGTTCAAGCTACCTCACAGAAGTGCTCTGTTTGTTAACAGAGTTGTTGAATGTTAAAATAAGGTGAATTAAATAAAAAATAAGGAACATCCTGGATCTGTTTTTTCGCTCTTCTTTATTCTTTTTTTATGTATTAAGTATCGGATCGGGACTCGGTATCGGCAGATACTCAAAATCAAATGACTCGGACTCGGACTCGAGGGCAAAAAAACCTGATCGGGACATCCCTAGCTACAATAATATATCAGCAGCATGTATGTAAAAGTTTGTAGTTTTGAGATAATGACATTTATGCGTGGTTTTTGAAAATACAAAAAAAAATTCTCACTGAAATAAGGCCATGAAACCCATACTGATTATTTCTTCACAAGACTTTTGAAAATTGTATGACGTAGCCTAGAATATTTGCTGCAAAACTATGTGAAAATCACCCTGACTGCTCATTCAGATAAGACAATATATTGATTTAAAAATTTTACGACGTGTTTTGTGTGAAAAAGCCTTATGCGAGAGCTCATTAATATGTAAGCTTTTCTCACCTGAGAAAGACAAAGAACCTCCCCTAACGGCCCTATTAGGAGCTATCAGGCCCCTATCATTCTGAGCAACCTTGCACAATACTGTAAATGAGGAGATTTAAAAAATAATGGCTTTTAAATTGTTTGGATTTATTTACAACACAACATAATCCAAAGATACACAACAAATGCCAAAAAAGCACTTCAAAGACAGAGACCTTTGTGCCATTCCTAAAAACATTGTACATACCTTTCATTTCCAAGATTTTCACTTTACCATGTTCACGTACTGAGACTCATGTGAATGTTGAAGTCCTCAGTGGCATCTGGGACCTGAAAAAAAAAAAAGTGAACATACTGATATCAAGAGAAAGGCCTGCACGATTTTGGAAATAAATATTAGATTTTTCTGGTTAAAATTGCTTTTTAAAATTCCTTTTTAAAATTCACAGAATACACACACACACACACGTTTCCAACGATATATAATATAATGAACACCAGGTTTGTTGTGCCTTGTAGGCATAAGGTATATGCGCAGTGCGGATAAAATAATAATAACAATAAATAACCTATAGCAGCCTATAAATCTTCCAAAAGAAGCTAGAGAAAAATATATTGATTATCATGTTACTTCAAATGTTTCCATCCGTTATGATGATATGAAATGAGATAATAATAAAAACATGAAGCCGTTTGGTGCGTTTTGCTTTCATCCAAAATATGATACATTCAAACGCGATCGCTTGCAAAATATGATACATTCAAACGCGATCGCTTGCAAAATATGATACATTCAAACGCGATCACTCTCAAATATAAAACATTATGGTTACCATAAACATATCTATGTTTGAGCAGATATCCACAAACACAGTAAACAAGGGTCTAAATATTATAATATTCCCCATATATCTAGCAACAGTTCAGCTGCAACGTGACATTTATGCAACAATAACAAACTAGGCTATGTAAGAATTTCTTACCTTATCTTTCTTGTCTTCAAATCGCGTTCTTCTTCTTCTGAGGTAGCCTAAATCCAATGTAAGCTCAGGCACGTCTTTCAAACTCGACGAAAAGTGAAGTGAAGTGTTTTGTTGTTGAGGTAACGAGCGCGTTCGCGTTCCATGTGGAGATTTGCATGTGAATATCTTTTGCGCGAGTAGGCGTGGCCAAATTAACTGTAATGAGCAAGCGTTTGAGAAGCTGGACATCTTGTTGGTTTTATACAAATTACTTAAACAGAGAATATTTGTTTTCGTTTTGAATCCGATCATTTAAAAGTACACACTTAAATGTTTATAAAGGTATATGGCTCATAAATGTGTGACAAGTATTCGCTGAGTTTTGTTTCAGTTTATAGACGTGCTCAAGAAAAAAAAGTTCACCGCGACGGAGAGGCAGAAAGCACACCCTGTTTATTTTCTTTATTTTACAAAAGCACAATGTTTTGATTTGATTGTAAGTGGACACATACAAAAGGAGAAATATCACAGATTCTTTTTTTATATTTCTTTTTTCTGTATGACCATAAATGATGGAGTAATTTAAGTTTATAGTGCTACAATGTGGAGAAAATCCGGCAAAACGCGTCGGCGCGTTTGTCGACCTCAGAGGGTTAAATGGCTTTTCTGAGGCAAATGTAACATTATGTGACATTGTTTACAAGCTGTTTTTGATGTCTTTCCACGGTTAAAACACTGATTGAACGATTACATATGACACAGATGACAGTCAGTTGTACTGTATCTTTCAAAATACCTTCTGACGTTCATTCATGTTTATTTTGTGCTGTAACTAGTAGTAATGCGGAAGAGATTATCAGTTCATGGGCGCTCCACACTGCCGTTTTGCTTGAACTGAGGCGCTACAGTGATCTGTCACGCCACATTAAAGAGCGCCAAAATGGTATTTATCGTTTGAATTTCATAATAAAAGTGTCCGAATTTGAAATCGTTTCATATCAGAAGTAACAAAGCACAAAGTTTGTTGCGATTTATTGGATGGGAGGAGTGCTACAAATTTTGTTCATTCATCAACTGATAACAGCATAGACCGAAAGATTCTTGGGATTTAAGAATCGATTAAAATCGTGAAATCAATATTATTTTTTACCCAGCCCTAGTTCACACTGTCATTTTTAACACTGGACCTAAAGATAATTTGATCATTTGCAAGTTGCAACAGAACTGTCAGAACATCCAAAACAATGCTGTGTGTTGGGCTAAATGCACCCGCTGAAACTCATGAAGAGCTTATAAAATGTGTAAAGGAGTTAAAACAGTGCCAAGAGTTCCTCTGTTAAACACACAAACAAAGATCTGCTACAACGAGATGGTGTTTCCAACTACTGTAATGGTCAGCATGGTCAGCAGTGGTCAAACCTTTGAAAACGGGTTTCAAAATGCAAGTTTTTGAAAAAGATACTGTTATCATCTCAGTGTAAACTACAAAAGCAGGAATTTGTGAAAACATTGACGTCATGCACATGCATATTACTAGTTCAGTCTATAGGCAAGTGTTTCGTTACAAAGTGTCATCGCCAACTACTGGCCAGGCATGCATAATACATTGTTTTTAGTCATTTTCGCAGATCCGAATGAACAGGGATCGTTTTGATGCAAAGGAAAAACTTTTTTGTGTTTAGTACATCGTTGACAGGTAAACATACCCTCGGTCGCACAACAACAGAGTTTATTTGGAAGTGGACCGAGACCCCTAAAAAGGTGGGTCTCAGTCTGCTTGTTTGGTGCTAACCAGGGTTTGGATGGCAGCGTTCACACTTATTCTAATAAACCACACTAAAAAAACAATCACACCAAGAGCAATCACAGCAAGAGTTCATTTTAATTGAACCAAACCTGCCAAGAGTGAACACACCCTTAACTTGTTTTGAGGATAACATGCTTGAAGATCTTGCTGCATGTGCTCTCAGGTGAGAGGCTTCTTTAGAGAGCATTTGTTGAGAATGACGAAGGGCTGTAAAGAAACCTTTGTGCGGAAAAATGTCCTTATATGGAGATGGTTTGGGTGTGTTTTACGCAAATACTAAGCTTAGGCATGTGGTCACACATTTAGAATAATCCAAATTTATTAACATTAAAACAAGATTAAGAACAAAATTCATTTGCGTACACACGTGTTGTGAATTAGACCTTTTTTCTTTTTTTTCGTAAAAAGCTTTCCTGTGCATAAAAATATGAATAATCCGCAAAGATATTATTGAATGAGACCCAATACTTTTTCCCTTTATTAACCTCTTTTTTGTTTTGCAATTACGCTATAAATGTATTCCTAAAATTAGCTGCTGAATGAGATGTCCTACATAAAATTAGTTAAAGATGGTCTATCTTTAAGAACACTGTCTTTACCTTTAAAAAAAATATATCACATGATGTAACATAGTAAAGCTCCAGTCAAAATTATGTTTCATTGTTTGACAAATGGAACTACTGTCTACCTCTACCTTAAAAAGACTATGAAATAATATATTAACCAATTACTAGAGTGCCTGAGTAGCTTCCATTAAAAAGAAATATTATTTCTTCCTTAGAGCAAGACTTCATTAACCCCATATTTACATTTAGAGGCTTAAATGAAACTAAATAAAATGCTTGAAGCTCAGACGAACTATACATATTTTAATATAACGCTAATCATTATGAAAGTTATCAAAGAAGTCATAAATAAAACATCAGGCCACTAGAAAAGTGCAGCAAACCATTTTCATAATGGAACTGCCCAAGATCTATTTCATTAACATGCAGTCTTCAAATAAATGTATTCTTTGCCCTATGAGAGCAAATCCATTTACAGGACAGCAAATGTTAATATCCTGTAGCCTACAGTATAAGCATGATACATCAGCATCAATAGAGACCTCTGCCTTATCCCCCAAACTGTTGTCAAGGAATAAAAAAGGAGCCCATGCTAAACTGCACATATTAGCTGAGCAATGCATGATTGCTTTATATTAGCATAAGCTGCTAGAATTTGACCAAGCTGAATTCCTAAAATAACTCCTGTAGTAGAATCTAGTGGAGAGCAGGGTGAAAATGTTGTTTTACTCAACCCAAAACTAATGATACTACAGTGTATTGTTACACTAATGTGAACCCTGTATCCATGTCATGCTACTGCGCTATTAGCCTCAACACCACTGAGTTAAACTACACTGCTTAGCCGCACATTAATGGCTTCATAACATGAATTTCCACATTTGCATTACTGTTAAATGTTTAGGGCTGGTTAGTTGTTGTTTTCGAAGAACTTCTAAGTTTTATTCAGCAAGGATGCATTCAATTGATCAAAAGTAAAGTAATTTAGAATGTTACAAAATAACTATTCCTGTCTGAATTCCAGCAACACTTAATTAATAATGGCCAGGCAGCACAACAACAACAAAAAATAGCTTTGGTTAGTTTAAAAATGATTTAAAATAAATAAATATATATTTTTTTTATTATTATTATTTGTATTAATAAATAATATCATACCTGACCCTGATACTATTTCTGTTCTCGGACACTAGTTTTTAAATTAATCTTCTTTCAAGTAGGATTCCAACAATACTTGTTTGTCAAAAAGGTCTAAATTAATAATGAAGTTGCACCAGGCATCACAATACGAAATTTAGCTTTATATACTGTATATATATATATATATATATATATATATATATATATATATATATATACACATACACATATTGTGTGTATTTTGTTTAAATGCAATAAGCAGGGAAAAAGAAAGCAACTTTATGCACAAAATTTGCGGGAATGAGTCAAATTATGTGCAATATTTCATTATCGATATGTATTGAATAATCGATATTTTTGACGAAACTACATTGCGCTTAGTTTATTATTTCAGATGCCTACAATTGAAAATGTATATATTATATATAAAATTCAACCCACTAAAGCAGCTAGTAGGAGTGACTGCGTTACACGCCACCCGCATTTGGTGTTAATGTCAAGCCCTGTACATACATACACACAGTCAGTATTCAACTGTTGTCAAAGTGCTCCACAATTTTATTGAATTTTTTCAACTGAGAAACTAGTCCCATCCATTTAGCATGAATAAACTGTATAAGTGTCAAATGTTTGACCCACAAACAAAACATTGTTTCCAACTACATTCATTAAATTATATCATCAAATCAGTCTGCAATCTCATATTTCTTTTTTAGAAGTGGACATAACCCATCATCTGGCTCACCATGGCTCCCAAAATCAATTCACCATCATCGTCTGTACAACTGGCAATTCAACAACTTATTACATTTGTTATATTGAGCTCCATCTGGTCAGGGTCATTTGCCTTTTTAATTTAGTTGTCTTCTGCTCTCTAATTTCACATTTACAAATTGTGTCGACCACAGCACCAAGCTGCACCCTGTCAGCTGTGGGAAATATATTTTCATATGAATATGCCAGCAGTCCATGGCCATAAATTTGTCAGGCAGTGTTATTAATAGATAGTAACAGATGTTTACTGATTGTTGATTACCAGTCATGTTGACCAGAGAAATCTGTTCATAAATGGAGCGGAATATATTGCGCGGCTCGACGCAGTCCTCTTCTCTTTGGCAGGACACACTGCACTGCCAACACGTGTAGCGACAAACTTGCCCATTTTTTCCCCTCAAAGGTACAGAGGCATATGTTCCACCGCTGAGAATGACACAGGCATGCCGAGGACACAACGCCACCGTTTATGACTTATTTGTGCGCAGCTCACCGAGAGCAAGAGGGAACAACTGTTTGGCCACTGACACCTCGTCTAGCAAAACAAATAGTTGGGGAATTATGGCATGCCAGTCACTTGCCACTCATTATCAATGACTGTGGGAAGCACTGTGATTAATCTTTCAGTAAGCAGGATGGCCTGTTCGACTACCGAGCGGGACCTTCCGTATGGGCCGTGGTATGCCAAAACTATCATGCGCAAGGACGGCAAGGTACGTGCTACACATACATGAAGAGCTTGCATGCTATTTCAAAGTCACGGACGTTGTCGCTTTAAGATGGAAATCATAGCTGTCATGCGAGCGACTCATTTGGTGACCTTAATCTCAAGTTCACACAGACAGATAATAAATAAGTGGAGGAAGATGAGGAGCGGGAGCTGAGATATATTAATGTGGTAATGTGATAGCGCACAGACAGGAATTGAGACCTTCAGCCGGGGGCCGAACAAGGCGTACTCATTTAAAACAGACAGAGAGAGGTCTCTTTCCTAAAGGAGCAAACACATAACCAAAAAGCGTGAGACGTATAAAATGTCCAAACGGCAGTACCGAGACAGACAGCCTCTTGAGAGAGCGATCATTTCTGCACACAACTCCTATTTACAACCGCGACACACTCACAGGGAGCTCTGGACAACAAGCTGCAAACACTGACAAGTTATAAAACTTTAAGGGAGCTGTAAATAGCTCTGTCATTCCATCTCCAGTGTTATATTACCAGGACGCATTTATCCAGTCGGCGCTAAATCTTTATTCTTCCCAAAAAGGCAGTGGGAGACAACAAATAAATAGCGAACATATGACTAGTTAATCAAATGAGCAAAATGTGCATCACAGGGGACCGCCGTAAATATTGACAACCGGCATTTTCAGATTTAAGGAATAGAGAGAGAGAGAGAGAGAGAGAGAGAGAGAGAGAAAAAAATTGTTCGCTATTGCTTTCCTTTCACTGTTATGTTTATGTCAGTCCCTGGAAACAGTTTGCATCCTGCAATAAATTTTTACAGTTGCTTCACCTGCCTGATATCCTTCAGCCATTTCCTTCAGATGCTGTCAAACACGCCAACTATAATATATGGCCCTTCCAATGAGAACAGCTGTAGCCATTCTCTCCGCTGCCTCTTGTACCCCGTCCTGCATGAAATAATATATCAAGATTAATTGATTTCCTGTCACTCTCAGAGAAAAGAAAATTAATTTTCATGTATCTTTTCCCTCAACCTAGCATATGAATTTTGAACATGGCAAGTAATTTAAGTTTTTTAATTATTCATGAGAGCAAAGGGAAAAAAAAAACAAAAAAACATGATGGAGTGGGCTGCTCATAGCCCGAAGGCCGTGGTTCAAGTTTGAGTCCGTGCCTAGACAACGCTCCCTAATGCGTGTATTAATAATTGATGTATTTACATATATCTCAGTTCAAATCTGATTCCATTCAGAAAGACCTGAGAGCGCAGGATCAGCAGCTAGCAGTTAGACCCATGTGACTGCTCTGTTAGGCTTACTGGGAAATAATATGCTACACAGCCTGGCAGCCATTTTGAAACACCCTTCAAAGGGGTTTATGTGAGAAGCACAGGCCTGTTCACTCCAATTACCCAGCATTAAACATAAGAGTAGTGGTTAAGACTATAAATATGTAAATGATAAAGCAATATTATGAACTAAAAGTCTGGTAGTAAGGACAGTAAGGTTGTTACAATACTTTTCTCTTATGGTAAGTTACCACTAATTGTATTTGTATGTGTTATTATAGCAAGTATAATAATAGTTATGTTATGGCCCTGTAATAAGACAGAACAATAACATTTTGATCAAAATAATAATAATAATAATAATGTATTGTTATTAGTATTATATCTGAATGTATTTTATCAGGAATAATAATAATAATAATACTATGGCCTATAATTTATTATTATTGTTATTTCTGATAAAATACATTCAGATATAATAATAATAATAATAATAATAATTTATTATAATTATTAAAATATGACTCCTGTCTTATTACACTCAGCAATGCAACACAAGTTTTCTTTGCAATAAAATAATAAGCAAAATTGTTAGAATGTGTGGTCCCACACTCCACACTATACAATACCGACATCACAGCATATTCAAAATATCTGCAGCATGTCAAGATTTTTGACATTTCAGGGGTTTCTAGATTCTGAGTGCTCCAAACGTACCCAGAACACTCTAGAGTAAACCAAACTCATAATAATGTACATTAAGTGCACATAATAATGCATCCTTATATTCCGCTGTTACTATTTCTTGATCGTTGGTACACATGCATCAGATGGACATCTTTAGCCATTTGTTTGCTGTTTTTACCGTATTAATAGTTTGAAAGGCTTGGATCCCATATTCTTACCATATAGCAACCATGCTACATCACGCCACATGACAAGCAGAGATGTGTTAATATAAAATCACACTGGGTAAGTTTTTTGAAACCCCCAGCATGCCTGTGGATGATTGTGAAACTCCCAGGGGTGCCTAAGTAAAATACCAGCTGCTGCATAAGCAAAGAGTTTGAAAGTGCAGGCCCAAGCGGAGGATGCCATCTCCCCGCTGCCGGAGCCCTTTAGAAGACCTGTCAGCCAGCCGGCCAGAGATTGATGCGTGAGCCATGTACTGCTCCACAGCACTACATGTGACATGACAACCATGATGAATGGGAGCCAATTATATTCAGGAATGGGCTGTTTTTTTCTAATACGCTGCCACCAATCACCAGCATGCGATCTGCTGAGGAGTGCATGCCTTAGGAAAATAAACCCCCAGAAAAGTTCACAAACAAGTAACCTGGAAACTGCATTCGGCTTTGAACTTGCAGCAAAAAAAGCTCAGACTCGGCACAGGACGACTCGAATCGAATGGCAAGAACTGCAAATTGATAAGCAATAGTCAAACTACTGGAGCAAACTATGTTTGACCCTTATTTCGCCTGGAACTGTGGTTAGCATGAAGCTAATTACAGAGCAGTGTGTATTTCAATCTTCTTAATGTCACAAATGTGGGACTAGTTAAATTGGTCTGTCTAGTGAGAGGGTCTAATTATTGTGAAAAAAGTCTAATTAGCATTTAGTGGAACACCAAAACAACCGTGGCAAAAAATGTACTAATTCTCCCATAAACAGCGTTCACAGTGTGCAATCAAGCTGCTTTGCAACACAATGAGAATTAATGGCATCGCACCACAATGGTAAATCCTACAACTCCTGCTGAGAGCGTTAAATCATTTCTCACTGCACACAGACTGTTCCCATCAACCGCAATTCCCAGGAATCCTAATAAGCATATCTTTCCCATTAATATCATACAGCCCCAATTATCTGCAATTTCGGAATATGCTTTGGCAAATAATTAGCTAGATGACCCTTAGGATATGGGTGAAATAGCGCTGTGGGGTTGCACGAGACTTGGCCTTTTGTGTTCAACCGATATGCTCCATAAACCGGGCCTGCAGTCATTCTGAGGCCTTGCATCTGAACGCTGATTGCAGAGAAAACAGTGTCGTTTGTGTTGAATTGATGCAAATTCTGCTTATATACACACAATGGAAAGAATGAAGATTAACAAAACGTCTGAATTTATGTAAGCAATCACTTATTGTTAATAGTTTTCTTTTCACCAATCTCTGTGTGATCTGCTCCGCATGTGGATGGATTCCGCTGACCCCAGCTGGAAAATATGGAGGATATCCCGACAACATTTAGACCTGTGTGAATAGTGGAACGGATGGGGAGAAAAAGCACAAGCCTCATTTGCTTCTTCAACACATGGCATTTATTGTCGTCTACTGATAGATTATTTACTTTCTTTGTCATCTGGAGTTAATGTTCCTTGTCTTGGTAACAAAAACAGTTTAGAAAGGCAACTTCCACAAGTCAAACTCTGTAGTTTCCCAGACCGCTCTCTGCTATCTATCTCCATTCAAACACTCTCTATTTATTTTGGATAACTTAAACAACTTTTGTTATGTCAGACCTATGCTGGCACAGACCACAGCAGAAGATTCATCACTATAATACTTATAAGGAAGAAAAAAGAAAGAGGGAGGAATGCTGGGCTAAACCCAAAAGGAGATAACAGGAAAGTTAGTCTTAAAGGGAGAGGTCACCAAAAAAAAAAGTTCTGCCATCATTTAGCCTATTCATGTCATTGCAAACTTGCTTCTTTTTTTTCCTCTGTGGAACAAAAAATAAGACATTAAACATTTTTTTTTAAAGAGTTTTCTTTCCCATACAATGAAAGTCAATGGGGTCCAAAATAACACTGAAAAAAAAAAAAAAAAAAAGAGACATTATAAAAAATATCTTCTTTTTTTGTTTCACAGAAGAAAGAAAGTTTTACAAGTATGGACATAAGGGTGAGTAAATAATGACCATTTAAATTTTTCAGGTGAACAATTCCTTTTAGTAAAGATTTAAACTTCAGACACATGACAGCATGTAACATGTGTGGTGAGAAGGTTAAAGCTGAAGCATTTTATGAAGATCTAAACTCTCAAGCTGTCTGAAAAAGACAGGTAGGCGAGAGTTAATGATAAAATATTATATTCTCTGATCATCTCTTCTGTATTCATCTAAGAATGTGAGAAGAAGCTAAAAGAGTGTTTGCTGTGAAAACTTCATAGGTGCATACTAACAGGGGTCCTAATCAGTGGCCTTCTTTCTTCAAAAGACAACTTAGAATATGTATTAACCCAAAGAAATTTCAATTGAATACATTAGCTGGAAGACCTTCATACTACCGTACTCGCTCTTTAATGTGTTTGAGTGGCCTTGCCAGTTACTATATATATTATATTTATATAGAGGAATGTAGGAATGTATCGGAAGGCACTAGTGTGAAAAATATTCACTTAGCTGGCAGAGCCATAATGTTGTAGATTTATTGTTCTGCACTCTCAGGATATCAATGAGAATCATTTAAAATCTAGTGCAATGGCACAGAGTCCAGAACAAGAGGCAGCATCACAAACCGCAAGTAAATGATTTCATAATGCATAGTCAGTAAATGACATACATATGTCTATCAAATGCGCATTGCTGATTTCAGTGATCATCCAACATGTGCTAGGAGAGAAATTAGACTGGAGCTCTTGAAACATTGAATACCCTGATCCAAAGAGTCTGTAGTGGAGGAGATGGAGCAGCTGTAATGCACATGTTAAAAAAATTCAATACAGGGCCTTAGTTAGCTCGACAATGAGCCTGACTTTCCTCAGGAGTCCAATAAAATGTCAACATTTTCATAATGGACACTCTCCAAGCACCCTGTCACTGTGCTGACATCATCTCTCTCTTTATCCCGTCCCATCTAACTTCTCCTCACTTGTTCTTTCTTTTGCACTTGTGCAGAAAATACATTCTCATTTTTGCATAATGTGCGTGTGTGCTGGTGTGTATGTGTGTGAGGGTGTTTGTTATGTTTTTATCAGTGCCACACTTTGTCATAAATCAAAGTGATATGGTCTGACAAACAATCCAATATCCAAGGTTAAGAAAACAAAGAGAGGATAAATCACCCCAGTGTCATGTTCAATTTTTACAACAGCATTAAGCTGCAATAACCCTAACAGGAGCTAAATTGTTACAAGAACACTATACAATCAACTGTACTCCTGGAAGACATACATCGTCAGTGAGAAACAACTATCATATTCCCCTCTGTGTCCCACTGCTGGCAGACCCTCTCAGCACTGTGCAGATAACACTTCTCATAACACAGGCCGAGCTTCTGGAACTTTCTCTACAGCTGACTACTACTACCAGAACACATCATTGCCAATATCTACATTATTTTGCAATGTGGAAGTATACGATTTTCTTTGAATGTGCAAGCCTTCCAATTTATTGGTCACTATAGGTAAATAACTAGAACAACTACAAAGTGCAGTAAACTGTAAAACTATTTGTGCTACGAAACCAGTGTTTATGATAACGATAATAAATAAAATACAATAATAACAAATACCAGTACAACCAGTTACAAACAAATACTAATATACAACAATTGCAGGTTCAATTCTCAATAAACGACTGAGGTGCCCTTGCCCACCTAACCTCCAATCGCTCCCTGGGCGCCACAGCAAAATGGCTGCCCACTGCTGTGTGTGTGTGTGTGTGTGTGTGTGTGTGTGTGTGTGTGTGTGTGTGTGTGTGTGTGTGTGTGTGTGTGTGTGTGTGTGTCTTTCAATTTCACTTTAAAAATTACGGTTATTTTCATCAGCTACCACTCATTAGATCTAGCATTCTGTCCGCTTTAAATCAGACACAGAGATAAAGTAGTGCAGTAAGGTTACATTTATTTAATTGAATTATAACATTTATTTTAATGAATTATTAGCCTATCGAGAGAGAGAGAGAGAGAGAGAGAGAGAGAGAGAGAGAGAGAGAGAGAGAGAGAGAGAGATGCGTGTGTGCATTACCTGTACATGTGTCTCTCTATTAGCAATGAAGCTGTAAGTTTAATTACTTCAAAAACAGCGACGTAACAACCTCCTTGCAGAGCAACAATGTAGCGACTCAGTAGCCAAATTAATTTAATTTTAAAAGCCGCAGGACAGCATTGACAAGTTTCTGTGTTCCTGTTTCTGTGTGCGCAGCGCAATCTCTGTGTGCGAGTAACGTATGTGTGTGTGTGCCTCAATGAAAGCACTACAATAATGTAGAACGGTGATTAAACTGACTTGGAACTACCTGTGCATTAAATGGTTTTATTGCACACCTTCCAGCCAATCAGAATTGATTATTCAAAAAGACCAAGGTATAAAAAATATATTTGTCTAAATACTTTTGGGGGCCACTGTATCTGGGTACAACATCTGAGGAAAAGAGAATAGTTAAATTCATTCTAGATTTATCATAACTCAAAGTTTATAGGAACTATGAATCCAAAAAAGTCCCCAATGTTTATGATTTGTGTAATATACAAGATGAGTAGTATAACTGAGAGAACATACTCTATCCAAGAAACGGGTCAGTGATTAAACAAACACTTTATAATCTTGTCATATTTACATATTATTATGATTCACCTCAAAAACAGATAATTTCTGTCTCGTTGCCTAGACTGTGTAGCGTGTGGATGGTGTGACACTATTTATGTGCTCGGAGTATCGTGCATAAATGGATAACTGTAACCGTGTCTGTAAATATGTACATATTGTGGATTTATGCACAGTAGGAAATGTAATCTCAATCAGTGCAGCGAACTATACATCAAAATGCTCAAATGGCTGTAAAAGAAAAAGCAAAACTAAACTCTAATTTTCAGCAGCACTATAAATTCTGCAAAAGGGATTAGTTATGGTTAAACAGTTAACATTTCTTAAGGCCATTAAAAGTAGTAGTAAGTATAACTTTTTAAAAGGTTGTTTAAAGTTGTGTTATGTGAGACCATCCGCAATTTAAAATAAAAAGCATTGCCATGCTTTGCTACAAGCACCCTAACTTTACTGCATGAAATTTAAATGGTTAGTTCACCCCAAAATCAAAGATTATGTCATCATTTGTCGTCAGAATTTTGATCATCTTTAAAACACAAATGAATGTCAAAAGATGTCATCAAAAGAAAATTAAATAAAGTATATATATATATATATATATATATATATATATATATATATATATATATATATATATATATATCCAAAGATTATATATATATATAAAATGTAGCTTTATTAATTAACTAATCTTATGTACAAGTCATAAGATACAACTATGTCATATCTTGTTCGTAAGATTTGTTCGCTAAATTCATATGCTGAAAATGTAAACCACACAAACGCACAGACACTCACAAAGAGCTCAAGCTATAACCAACGTGCTTCACACTACACGAAGACACAAGCATTTATAACCTTAAAAATGGCTCCTGGGCAGCAGGTATCCAATTATTTGTTACCCAGGAAGCAGTGCTAAATGGAGAGCCTCGATGATTTACTCGCAACCTCTCCTTTTATTAAAACACTTTGTCTTATTGTTTTATTGATTTACAATCCGTCCTACTTTTTTGGCATCTGAAAACAATCAAGCAGCAGAGCAGCAGAATGTTTGGACATTAATCGTTAAAAGACAGTGTTTTATTCCTGGCCAGGGGTTTGCCGCACCAGCTGCTATGCATTCTGGTAAAAGCGAATGATTTATGGCCTCGTCGCCATAACGATGAGGCAGACTCATTAACATATCGACAGCACCCAAGATGGATCATCAGCATTGATTATTTCATGGCCTGTTGATGCCCATTTGTTAAAAAGAGAGAGGAAGGAAAGAGAGAGAGAGAGAGAGAGAGGAGAGAGGGAGAGGAAGGAGGCAGCTCACCAACGAAAGAGGATTTCTCGCTGTTTTATTACTGTATCTTCAGCACGCTGCCGCAGACAGACAGGCTGACAGGCCTTCTCACAAGAGCCATCATGGAGCTGTCGAGCTTAAATAAATCAACCATTGACAACTATTAAGCAATCTGCAGTGCTTTGTGGATCTATACACAAAGAGAATGGGTCTCGATGGACAGTGTGACACAAAGCTCCCTCTTTATGACAGTAATAAAACATTCCAGCATTTCTGGGGATGCATTAAACTATCAATGTCATGCTTTCTCCAGAACAGAAAAGTAGACTGTCATTTATGTTATGTTAGATTATAATGATATCTAACTAGCTTCGGTTTTACCACCTGCTACTCTACAGATACTATCTGACTACTGTTTTCATCATGTCTCATTATCAAACACAAGATATCGATCCAACCAGACTCTCATATGTCATGAAACTGACATTTGCTCTCACTGTGTGCCATTTTAGAGATGTGGCCTTCATTTCTAAAGAATGCACACTCCAAATCTCAAAAGAGTCATTAATACAATGTAAAAGGGTGTTTCTTCAACTAAATGGGCACTTCTGGCGCAGTGAAACACCTTAAAACAAACATCTGTGCACATTATGCATTTTGTCTGATAAGATTATGTGGTGGAAAGGATGCTCATGGAAATTACATTTTAAATATTTTTGGAAAATGTCCAACTCTTTTTTCTTGTAAAGGCTATAATTGCTACCAGTAAAAAGCTCAGAAGAAGAGACGATCGATCGATATGTTTACATCTCTCAACCAGTGTTTCAACTGTGGAAAGATATCAATAATACAGCTTGAGAATAACATCTCATGTAGCATTACATTTACCTCAGGCATTAAGTGTCGACAGCAGGTTTGTTCGCTAGAGAAATAAACTCTAGAGAGGAGCATTTCGTATATGCACTAAATTAGCCTATTCATTATATTTACTTAAGTAATGTCTTAGTAATGTCTTGATTATTTAATGCATGTTTGAATAAATTTGTCATGAAAACAAGTCGAATGGAGATTATTATATACAAAAATAAATAGCAACTGAAATTGAAATTCAAATTGAAATGTAAGAAAAAAAATATATATAAAAAAATTAAATAATAGAAAATTTAAATCATTTTAAAAATACAAAAAATAAAATAAACAACTCACCCACAGGACATAAAAGTACATGAAGAAACACTCAATAACAAAACTGCACATGACACTCTTACGAAAACAAAAGTTTTGCAACTGAACTGACTTCTTTAAAAAATAAAGTTACGCAGGTGCATATTTGCAACATTTCTAGGCCAATCACACAGAAGAATGACTCTCTATCTGCCTCTGCCCTGTCATTCATTTTCCATCTCATTCTGCACATTGGCCCTGTCAAACTGCCTCGTCAAGGTCAATTGAAGGAAATGATGATATGCAAACACTTGCACAGGCAATTTATCAAACAGCCCAGTTTTACGACTCAAAATTATAAGAGGAATGCTGCTTTTCCCAGACACAATCTGACATTAAGACGGTGCAGCAATTTAGCACGTAGCCGCATCTCTCATTACAATTATAGAGTTTCCACAGCGGCGGTGGCTAATTGATGTCCCGATCATTCATTATTGAATGGCAGGCACCTCACTGCTCCAGCTGATTGTTATTCTTTTGGCTGGCTGTCATCAGGGCTTCACTGAAACCGTAACCTTGCTGTGTGAGAGTGTCGCACACCTTTCTAAAGCGCCATCCCTGACAAACGGCTGACACGTATTGACCACATAATCTTTAGCGAGGGGTCAGAAAGTGAGAGTAGGCTTTTTAAGATCACGTTACATTTGTATCAATACTCCCGTCTTCCATTGCTTCCATCGCTGGCTTTGTGTTCAAAACACCGTTTAGAGTTGCATATGGAAAGCAGCCTGGTTGGGTTCTTCACCCTGATTAAGTAAATGAGAAGAAAAACGCAAAGCAAATTAGGGAAACGGTTGGCCTCAAAATGTCCTTGGTGGAAGCAGTCAAAGTAGTGGGGGAGAGAGCGAGTGTGTGTGTGCGTGTGTGACAGAGGTCTGCCCTGCCCCTTGTACAGTATGGACGAGGCCTTTAAATTGCTTCCGTCAGTGGCGCTGAGTAATGAGTGTGATTCTAATCGGAGTTCCTGAGGCCAGCAGTATTAGTCTTCATCTTGGAATGGCCCTCCTTGCCACCCGTGACATCTAATGTAGAGCAGGTCCAGGCGTAATGAGAATCCATTCCACAGCCCAACCGCTCACTTCTTTTCCCTACACTGCACAGGAAGGGTTTGGTCAGGACACCAAGGTTATCGCCCCCCTAGCTCTGCTTCCAACCACCATTACATATTCAAGGGCTAGATAATGACTTCTATTGTGTGCTGATCCCAAAAAGGTGAAACCTACCTTAAATTAGGGATGCAAATACTAAAATGTAATTGATGACAATTGATCAATCATTTTTCTGCAAAGATTAGTGACATAACTTTGCAAGCCTATATCAGGGTATTTCCTGGGTCAATTTTTTTTATTGTATTATGATTAATAACTTTGGTTAATTAACCTATGCAGCTGCTTCGAAAATGTGATCAGTTTTTGAATTTGAATCTGCACTTTATATTGTAACAGATTAATCAATTAACACAATAGTTGTCAGCTGTAGCCCTAGAGAAAATACTAAGCCATGGATGATTTACCTGAGCTTTGTGATGCACTGCATCACATTTAATATAAAGAGCCATCGAGCTCAACATTGAAGGGAAATGACTCATAAAATACATCATAACTACATTCTTCTTGTTTAGTAATGCAAGAGAATTTCACTCATTTTCACTTCTAGTACCGTTTGCTGAAAATAAACACTTCTCTCTTATACTTCCCACTAATTTAGCATATATAAAATCACATACAGCGCAAATTATGCAAATACCTGTATTTGTTTTCTTTAAATGGATTAAAGCATGTTATCATCCCACACATACACACACACACTCTTTGAAATTAGTATTTTATTTTATTCTATAAAGAAGTGCCATGATTTGTGGCTCCGTATTGATGACTCCATAAAATCCCACGGATACATCCGAGCCTCCATGCTCACCATTAAGCAGAAACATAAAATGCACACTTCTGACAGCCCTGGCTCAGAGTCTACGCACACAGCCGTAAAACAATACTATCTGAAATCATGCAGCCCCTGCTGGCTGTCAAAAGCCCTCATGCACACCGGGGCCAAATCTTTACAGATGCAAAGGATCCTGGGTGCGCTCAGTTAGCAGCGAGTAAATTGCAGTGGAGCTTTGCATGGCTGAATACCTCAACAGGTCATTCCTCTCTGTCTATCCCCGTTTGCCTGCGTTAAACTCGCCCCCCCCCCTCAGCCTCAACCATTCTCTCATCCACTTCCCGGCTTCGTCCATCCATCAATCACTGCACTTTGTCAGTGCCGACTTCATCCAGGATCCCGCAATCACGGCGAGAGGGAGCTGGCGCAGACACCTCGCCGCTAGGGAGCTGCTCAGCCCCCATCTGCATCTGCGACTGACGGGCGGTCGTTCGGGGCCCTGACGCACGTCACCTTCTATTGCACAGGCAAGCAAAAACACTAATGCCGAAGCTCGTCTCCTCACCAAACTACTCACTATCTCTCGCATGCACACTGACACAGACAAACATATGCAGGCAAGCACACACACATGCAAGCACAATAGACAAAGTCAGGTGGAGAGAGAGTAAGCGCGAAAGAACAAGAAAAGACAGGCAGCTAGAGAGAGAGGGGGAGAGAAAGGAGGGAGAGGGAGGTGGAAAGTAAAAAGAAAGGTAAGAGAAATCGAGGGTGGCATTGAGAGAGAGGGGGAGGGAGAGAGATGTTTACTGGATTTTCTGAAACAATTGGTACTCAGGTCAGGCGGCAGCTCAATTTGTCTTTTCTTGCCCACACATCAATAGAAATCACACAGAGAAAATGTATCACTAATTAAGGGCTCATCAGGCCCGTGTCAGCTGTGGTTTAGCTGGAGAGCAGCGGAGCTCTGAAGAGACTTCTAGTGTTCTGCGCTGGCTCCTGCAGAGAAACACCACTGACAGGAGCCCGCTAGACTAGCTATGCTAATGTGCACCATTTACTCAATAGAATGGAAGAAAAGAGTTGTGTTGTGCTTTCAGGAAGATAACGATAATGAAGCTCGAGAAACAAAATGGATTTATTCACCACATAAATTACTTAAAGGAGAACTCCGGTCAATTTTAACATTGAGCTCATTTTTTTGTAAATTTGGAGTGCTGTCAATACAGAGAACAACGACAAAAATTGGTGTTGCCTACACCATGTTATCCTCTTTTTAAAATTTGCACCCTGTTGACTTCAATGGGGCAAGTTTTAAATCTGCTTTTAGCCTCTTAACATCCTTGATGTGTCATTACAAGTGCACAACCAATGTGAGTGATTCCTTCAGAGTGAACACGGGTGAATCTGACTGCAGTAGATGTGAAAGATATGAATAAAAATGATGTTATTTCAGCCAGCGCACATACCTGTATTTACATCCTGTTTTCGGTCGAAGTCCATAGTAATCGACTGTCGAGTTCACGCGCGTGATCAACCTATGCGCGTGAACTCGACAATCGATTACTATGGACTTCGACCGAAAACAGGATGTAAATACAGGTATGTGCGCTGGCTGAAATAACATCATTTTTATTCATATCAACACTGATTTTTGTCGTTGTTCTCTGTATTGACAGCACTCCAAATTTACAAAAAAATTAGCTCAATGTTAAAATTGACCGGAGTTCTCCTTTAAAGAATAATGCACCAATTCACCAGAAAAACTTCACCTGAAAGTGGCTACTTACCAAATAAATAAATAAATAGACATGAAATATTGGCTTGAACTGAATCGACTGTGGAGAGACAGAACATGAGCAGCGGTATAAGAAAAATAGTTTTCCTGAATGAGCAGTCACATTTAGACAACGGTCATTACTCAGAAATATCTGACCACTGAGTGACAATCTAGTCCAGAGATTTGTGTAATATTAGCTAACATACATATACCTGACATATGTACTCTTGCAATGTATAGGCTAATATGCTAAATGCTACATTACATTTGTAAACCATAACAAAAAGTACTATGGTAATATCATAGTACAGTGATGGTATAATATGCTAATACCATGTTACTTCAATATACACAATGGTACTGAATAAAAACCATACTTGTATACTATGGCATCTACTTTTGTACTCTGATGTACTTCAAAGGCTGCCATTTTATTAAATCAAATCAAATCAAGTATATTTGTATAGCGCTTTTCACAATACAGATTGTATCAAAGCAGCTTCACAGTATTAAATTAAAATAAAATAATACAACAAGGTTTGTTTCTAGTGGAATTTATTGATTGATAAAATAAAATTAAATATCCCCAAAATATCCCCAACTGAGCAAGCCAAAGGCAACAGTGGCAAGGAACCGAAAAAACTCCATCAAGTGACCTAATGGTGTCCTAAAACTCCATCAGGTGACCTAATGGAGAAAAAAAAAAACCTTGGGAGAACCCAGGCTCAGTCGGGGCCAGTTCTCCTCTGGCATTTATGAACTAGAGGCCGGATTGTAGTTTGAACTGTAAGATTAAAAATATTATATGAATGCCTGGCCGAAAAGATGCGTCTTTAATCTAGTTTTAAAATGGGAGAGCGAGTCCGAGCAACGAACAGTATCAGGAAGACTATTCCAGTGTTTCGGAGCCAAATGTGAAAATGCTCTCCCTCCTTTGGTGGATCTGGATATCCTAGGTATGACCAAAAGCCTCGAATTTATTGATCTTAAAGAGCGCGATGGATTATAGGGCGATAGAAGATCCGTTAAATAGACTGGAGCTAAGCCGTTTAGGGCTTTATAAGTCAGTAGCAATACCTTCTAATTAATACGAAACTTTATAGGTAACCAATGCAGTGATGATAAAATCGGTGTTATATGATCATATTTTCTTGATCTAGTAAGAACTCTAGCAGCTGCATTTTGGACTAACTGTAGCTTGTTTATTGAGGATGCAGGACAACCGGCTAATAAAGCATTACAGTAATCTAGTCTCGAGGTCATGAATGCATGAACTAACTTTTCTGCATCAGAAACTGATAGCATATTACGTAGCTTAGCAATGTTTCTAAGGTGGAAAAAGGCTGTTTTTGTAACATATGAAATATGATTTTCAAAAGACAGGTTACAATCGAGTATAACACCCAGGTCTTTTACTGTAGAGGATAAAGTAACAGGACATCCTACTATGTTAAAGTTGTATTGTGAGAGGTTCTGTGGGCGGTTTTTTGAACCGATAAGTATTACCTCTGTCTTGTCTGGATTTAATAAAAGAAAATTACGCGTCATCCAATCTTTTATATCTTTAACACACTCTGTCAATTTGGATAATTTAGCGTTTTCATCCGGCCGTGATGAAATATATATTTGAGTGTCATCAGCATAACAATGGAAACTAATTCCATGTTTCCTTATAATATTTCCAAGTGGCATCATATATATTGAGAATAATAGAGGGCCCAACACAGATCCCTGCGGCACTCCATAGTTTACTGGAGTTATGATCGATTTTTCTCCATTCAAATAGACAAAATGGTAGCGGTCAGATAAGTATGATCTAAACCAGCTTAATGCTTGTCCTTGAACACCAGTATAATTTTGTAGTCGATCTAAGAGTATTGTGTGATCTATAGTATCGAACGCAGCACTAAGATCAAGTAAAACTAGTATTGAGATACAGCCTTGGTCAGAAGCTAAAAGTAAATCATTTGTGATTTTAACGAGCGCAGTTTCAGTGCTATGATGCTCATATGATATTACTGGGAAACATTTTTGTAAGTGACAAAGGTACAGTGCATCCAAAAATGAAAATTTGCTGTTAATTTACTCACCCTCAGGCCATCCAAAATGTAAGTGCCTTTAGTAGAACAGTAAAGAAGATTTTTAGTTGAAACTGTGGTCCTTGGTGATTCATATAATACAAGTCAATGGCTACCATCACTTTGAGAGTAAAAAAAAAAAATATACAGGCCAAACTAAAGTAATACCTTTGGCTGCTGACGATACATTGAGGTCTTATGAAGTGAAACGATCAGTTTTGCAAGAAACTGAACATTATTTACAACATTATTACCTGTAATCCACAGCACTGGCAAACGACCCTGAGCGCGTTTATGACAGTCTGGAGCGTGAGCTTCCTGTCACAGTATGACATATGCGTGGGAGCAAACGTTCATCAAAATGGTACTTGTGCTTATCCTGGATCTATATCAAAAATTAAGATTACATTTCCTTGAGGAATCTCACTTGGGAAGATTGGCGATTCCCAACGTTTGAGCCCCTGCGCATACGTCATTATGCGACAAGAAGCTTGTGTTCTAGACTGCCGTGAACGCGGCTGTGGATTACAGGTAATATAATGTTCGATTTCTTGCACAGACCAATCGTTTCGCTTCATAACACCTCGATGGATCATCAGGAGCCACGGATATTTTTTATTTATTTTTTTGCCTGTATATGTTTTTTGACTCCCAAAGTGACAGTAGTCATTGATTTCCGTTATATGAATCACCAAGGACCACGGTTTCAGCGAAAAATCTTATTTACTGTTCTACTGAAGAAAAAGGGTCACCTATATCTTGGATGGCCTAATGAGTATGATGAGCAAATTAACAGCAAATTTTATTTCGGGCCTGGATATCTGCATAAGAGCCATAAACATGGAAATTTATTTTTACTTTTGATGTTTTCATTGAATAATAATCTCCCTAAAGAATTTTCCGAGAACCAAAGTACTTTAATGCATGTTTTTTTTAATGACCAAAAACCAGTTAGTCAGCTAGAAAAAATAACTTAGAGAGGAGCAATTAGCTAAATGCATACACTATTGCGTATTTATTGTTTTTACTGTTCCTGTTCTTCAATATTTAATGTATGTTTGGATAAATCTGTATGTTTGGATAAATCCGTTTTTTGACAGCCATCATTTAAATGTTTTTTTTTTTGTTTTTTTTTTACGAGTAGAAACATAATTATTTATTTAAAAATTATTGTTATTATATGCTCATTAAAAATAATAAGCTCAGACCTTAAAGATTATACCTCTCGTTAGTTTCATATGGATTACTTGAACAGAGAATATTTGTTTTCGATATGAATTACTTAATTTTAAAGTAGACACTTCTAAAGACATATCTCTCATGTCTATGTGGCAAGTATTCGCTAAGTTTCGGTTAATTTTTGTGACGTGCTTCAGAAAGAAGTTCACAGAGACTGAGATGCGGACCCAGCTTGTTTTCTTTATTTTACAAAAGCACAAAGTTTTGCCTTTATTGTGAGTGTACACAAATGAAAGTAGACCCTTTACAGTTTTGAATTTACTCGTTTCTGTATGATAAAAAAACGACGGAGTATTTTAAGTCGATTTAGCTGCTATGTGATAAAAATCCACCAAAACGCACCGCCGTGTTCGTCGACCCCAGAGGGTTTAATGCAAGTAGCCTACAAATCATTTAATTTGACCCTTTAATATTATAATGATGTACCACCAACTGGGGTTCCCTGTATAGTAGGCTATACAGCATTAGTTGAGATATATTTTTTTTAATTTGGCATGTACTGTACCAGATAGGCCCCAATTAATCAATATCGAAATGATTGAAGCAAATTGAAACGTTTGTGAATCGAAATCGAATCATGAAATTTATGTTAATTCCCAGCCCTAGTGTGAATGCTATGTGAACTAGGACTAAATGTATAATTTTCTTTTTTGGTCCGGACCAAAAGAACCACGAGAATCTAGCCAGAATCTATCTAGAAAGTGTAAATACACCCTAATATAGACCCAGATTACAGACCTCTCATTAGCCAGCTGTACATATGCATATCTGCATTTTTATGCAGAGGAACTTCACAGCTCAAGCTATAGTGCACCTTTTCTTTATCTTTTACTGTATATGATGAAATATACAGTGTAAAGATTAAATATCTAAAATTTCATCTTAACATGTTTATAAGGATATCATACTTTTTCCCCATAAATTTAGAATAAATGTTAGTACAAAAGTTATTAATGAATCATGATTTGTTTTTATGATTTCATGCATACATTTTGTCCATATGTTGTTTTTATGAAACTGTCCTACTGCCCTATGCTGTTTTTTTTGGGCACCGCCCTCTTAGCGTCTCACTGCTGGGGGGTAAAAAAAGGAAAATGAAACCCAACCCACGACTGACAGGCTCAATTTGTTGTGTGGATGACACAGGAATGACACATAGTAGATTATAAAATGCAGAGATGTGCAGAGGTCAGATAAACAATTTGCCACCAAACTTGTGTACCCATAATGCTCTCTGCCCCGTCTGCTCAATATCAGGAAGGTGGGGGGTTTCGGAAGCACAAAAGAATGGCTAGGAAGCCTGGGAGCCGATGGCAGTCAGGTTTGCATTTTTTTTCTGGGTTAATTCACTGGATGAAAAGCTGCACTGTGAGATGTGTCATATATCAAAGGCAGGGCATCAGTAATCTTTGCTCAAGGGCATGGATAACAGACAGATAGACATGTGAATGAGATGGAAAAAAAGCAACTCATCCTTTTCTGCTAACACCACAGAGGAGATAAAGGAAGATTTATGAGTCATCTTGGACCACATACCAGCATGCGGCCCCATTTTTCACATGCTCCAAAAATTGGTGCTGGAAAGCAATCTGCTTGTCACTGTGTCCATCAGGTACTTCAGGAGGAAATTGGGTCCTTCGGGCTTTTTACTCCACAGTCAGCTATTTTCTTTATAGCGGTTTTGTTTTTAATGGTATCCATAAATATATGTAGGGTTATAAGTACCTTTATCACCCAAGCTGTTTTTTGTTTTTTTTGCGGGATGGGATGTCCAAATCTGTGCACCTCCTTTTAGAGGCAGCTATGCAGGGAATCATGGGAGCTCACGGCTGCTCAATGCAGTGATTGACACTGATAAGATGGTATGACTACCCTCTTGTTCAAAATGATTGGCAGACATTTCCAGTCGTGCCACGAGGAAAATGTGCGAGTGCATGTTTGCAAGTGTAGAAAGTGTGTGTGCGTTATGATATCTCACAAGCTGAAAGTTTCTTACTGGCATTTGTTTCAGTACTGTGGAGCTTAGTAAAAGCATCCCTGGTTAATTTAATGATGATTCTGTGGCACTTAAAGAATGTGTTTTAGTGTTATAAATAGCCTATTAATGCCAACATTTCTCAGGCTCTGAAAAGACTAACTGTTCTGTGTAATATTAAATGGTTAAGTGTAGAAACTCCAAGCTAATCATTAGGAGTCTTTCTGCTTTATGAGAACATGAGAAAATGGATTGTCAACAACTGACAAATGTTGCGCTAGCGTTAGTCATGTCCCCAACTGAAGCTTCTTGGCCGAAACTCAGAGTAATAGAGCTGCTTGTACACCCAAATTATTGTTCATATTATTTCAACAGTTAGCCCATTTACCATATTAAAAAACAACATGACATTTGAATTCTTAACATCTGGTTCCTTGTTCCAGCATTTCTGCATCTCTTCCCAAATTAAATCTTAATTTATACAGACTTTGCACTGGCCAGAAAGTTATTTTGAAATGATGGTAGTCTGGTTTGCATTTTTGAGACTGTTCAAAAAGTTTGTAGTGTCTTTTATGACAACAACTCATTTTTTTTGACATTCTAAACACCCACACCCACACCCACTCAGCGCGAGTAGAGGGTTAGGAGTGGAGTTTGTTTGAGCCAAAAATGTGTTTAAGTAAAAAATAGGTGTTCAACTTTGCTTTGTCGTTGAGGTGTTATTTTTCCTCGGAATGTGTTAATTGACTGGCAGCTTTAAAGAGGCCTGGAGTTACATCACAGGTGCTTGTGACCAAAGTTCTGAACTGCCATTAATTAGCTGGAAAATATCTGAAGTCTATAACGTAGGCCTATCTGAAACTTGTATAATTTTCTTGTTTAAGTAGAGTAATCTACTTAAACTATTATTTTGGATATGTGAATTTGTGGCATAATTTGATCAACGATGTGGATAGTGCGTTAAATGTTTCACATTTGCAAAGTAACATACAGTGGGGTCCAAAAAATTGAGACAACTTATGAAAATGCTTCTATTTTGCATTTTTTAATACTACTTTTTTCCCACCATAAATTATATTTAACAAATTGTGTGAAATGTACAACTGAAAACTTACTGAATTCTTACTTCATTATAGTAACATAGTGCAGAAACCTAAATATTTAATGTCCTTTTTTTTTTTTTTTTTTTACTTGGCATTTTAATTGTGGTCTTAGACATTTGCAACTCACTGCATTAGTGCTGTGTTTTCACTAAACATGGATGATTAATATTTTATGCCTCGCTCTCCGTTGGCCAGAGTCTTTAACATACATACCCCAAAAGCACTCAGTGTCAGCATCCATGTGTTAGATTTTTTTTCTTCCCCTCTCTTTATCTGGCGTATCGAGTTTCGTGTAAGGGGAAAGCGTCTCATGGCTCTGCTCGGCTCTCGTAGAGCTGCCAGCTCAAATGGGACAGTGGGATTGGGCTTAGCACAACAGGCATATTGACTTTGATATCCTATCTGTTACCACTACTTCCCTTTTACATGGCTGCCAGCAGAGATGACATTAGTGCATCAACCGCAGTGCTAGCAGAGGGATTTCTTAACCCAGCGGTGGGTGGGACATGTGTTCACTCCTGTCTCAGCCCCGGGTAGAGAGGACACGGCCCTCACACCCCTCTCACACTGTTACTCCCACAGTCACACAGACCAAATGAAAGGCGGGTCAAGGTGAAGGCACAAGCAGATGTTTTGATGGTAATTGCAAAGCAAAAAGGGGTGAAGACCGGCAGTGAGATGAAAAAAAACAAAACATGTATTTGTTGTGAGTGTTGTCACCGTCAGGGCCAGGAGCACATGTCTTTCAGCCGTTCGAGCTCCACCGTACCTGCTGTTGCTGTCAGGCCTCCTTGCCAACTGTGACATCTGTTCCTAAGAGCGCCTGGCGAATCTGAATGCCAATATCCTTGCCTTGAACCGCAACAGAGAAGTATTTGTCACTCAGCGACAATCATCCCTCAAATGAAAGGTTAGCAAGACGACGCGGGCCTTTAATCAGCCGGTTGGAGTGCGTCTGTCAGCAGTGCCTTTTAAGCATGCAGGATCCGAGACTAGCCACCAATGAGTCAAGTGATTGATCTGCCCAAATCATTTTCCTTTGCCACTGTCAGTGGAAAGCTGATGGCAAGTTTGCCGTCAGGGGAGATTAAATATGATTCCTCTCTGGCTCCTGATGAATCCTCTTCTTGGAACACTCATTCTTTGTCACCCTGAGGAACTGAGTTTAAGCCTAGTTGAGACTGAGGTCATAAAAAAGCTGTCTGCTCGTCATGTCATTAAGAGCCTCGCTCTAATAAGAGTTTAGATTCGTACGGGTCACGTTCTCACACTTTAATGTCAATCTACAGAAAACAAGAGGCTCGGGCTGTGGTCCAAAACCTAGTGCGCTACCTATGTAGATTGCAACTAAAGGCATCATATAGTTAGCCAGATTACAGAAGTGAAGGCAAATTCAAATAATTACAGTGCCTTCCAAGATACAATACCATTCATTTTGTGGTTGCTAAGATTTTTTTTGTATTTTTGAAAGAAGTCTGTAATGTTTTCAAAGGCTGTTTATTTATTCAAAAATACAGTAAAAACAGTAATATTGTGAAATATCATTACAATTTAAAATAACCATTTTCTATTTTAATACATTTTAAAATAGAATTTATTCCTGTAATGGCAAAGGTGAATTTTCAGCAGCATGCATGCTGAATAAAAATATTAATTTCTTAAAAAACAAATTTGGGCACACTTTAGTTTAAAGTCCATTTTCACCTAAATATTAACTACAACTTATGCCTCAATAAACTCCTAATTACTGCTTATTAATAGTCAAGTCAAGTCATATTTATTTATATAGCGCTTTTTACAATACAGATTGTTTCAAAGCAGCTTTACAGAGATAACAGGAAAATAATGCAAAAAAGTTTGTTTCCAGAAGAAAATAGCATCACAGTCCAGCTTAAGTAAGTTCAGTGATGTTTCATTTTTGTAAAAAAAAAGAAAAGAAAAAGTTATTAATTTAGTTCATTTATATACATATAGCCGCTCTGGAGTAAACCGTGATGTCATCGTCCAGCTCAGTTCAGTTCTTGTATAATAGTGTCAGTGCAGGCAGATCAATATTATTGTTGAATATTAAATTAAATGTTAAATTTAATGTCCCCAACTAAGCAAGCCAAGCCAATGGCAACAAAGGTGGAAAAAGGCGACTAACTACTAATAGTTAGTAAGGTAGTTGTTAAGTTTGGGTATTTGGGATGTAGAAATATGGTCATGTAGATAAAGGCATTAATATGTGCTTTATAAGTACTAATATGTGCTTTATAAGTACTAATAAACAGCCAATATCCTGGTAATATTCATGCTAATAAGCAACTAGTTAATAGTGAGAATTGGATCCTAAACTAATGTGTTACCCAAAAACCGTACTGACCCCCGACTTTTTTTGTGTACCTACTTTTAGCCAAATTCCAAATGAGCCTCAGTATCCCTCATGGAGATGGCAATTCCATAATGCATTGCAATTATATGTTGAAAGACTGTTGATTATAGGCTTACTTATTATCATTTATATAGAAAAAAATATTGATAAAACTATGAAAAAACTATGAAATATCTATGTGTGATATGTAATTTGATTGTTAGTGTATCATGTTTTTAGCTTAGCATCATGCTAACTCCAATACCAATTTTTTTCAGTCTCCCTTGATCTTTATGTGAAAAACTGTATTTTTATGAAACAGTGTTCCATATCAGTCACTAATATGGTTATGCTGACTATATAGACAGCAAGGCAGCTCACTAGGTTTCAGCCACTTTTAGTATCCTCAGTCAGAAGGAACAGTGTATGAATAGTCAGAAATGACATATTTGTGAACTATATGGAAGATATCCGTTTGCTGCCGCTGTAAATACGCATTTAGTATTTTGCTTGTATTATCAGTTAGTAGTTTAGTCAGCTGTAGAGTGAATCGAGAGCTTTGTAACTGGATAAGTAATTGCATAATGAGAGTTTTGCCCGTCATGACAAAATGAAGTGCAGCGTCTTTGCCAAAGCTCACACACACACCCCAAAACTATAAAAATGCTCATGCTTAAAACACTGTTGCATTGAGTGGAAAGGACAGGATTACCACATCATTTGATCGTTCAATTGCAATATGATGTTATTTTAGCAAGTCTCATTCCACTAACTTGGAATTAACTGATTTATGTGGTTATTACTGAGCCCACATCCACAATAGAAATGACACATGAATCAGAGTTTTACTGTAAGACAAATGTTTTTTCAATCAAAGAGCGAGCGCTCGCAGTTAAAGGAATCCTCATTAGGCTCTCGTTATTGGCTAAGTGCTTCTCATTTTCTTGCTGAAAGCTGGGCCTCACTGATCTTTATGCCCCTCTTAAGATTACCTCTAACATCACTCTGTTCATTTGCTCTTTGTGACGCGACAGTTACATTTATTTTTAATGTCCAGACCGTGTCGTTGACCTTCAATTCCTGCTGAGGCTAGCACCTGCTGACCCTGCCCTTAAATCTGTCAGGGTGGAGATATATTCAGGCCTTCTGTATGTTAGGCCGACCTGGGCCTGCCTGTCACGTCCCTCGGATGTTCTACATCTTGTTTGGAAAACATTCCCGACGTTACGTTCTACGACCTTTTCCATTGAGCGAGGTGGCCGTCGAGCGACTCCAAGAGGGGGGAAATTGAGCTGTTTCATTCCTCCCAGAGGAGACTCACATTTCATTCTCTGGCCATTTATTTGAAAGCTATCATTTTCTTGAATTCATAGCTGAAAATTGGCATCGATTTGCTGGATGATGGATGCTGAGAGTCCCTCTATTGACACTGCCATTGACAGTTTTCAGTAAATTCTGCATCTAATTATCACTCTTGGCTAAATGATACTCCTGGATGCTTTGGAGAGATGGTCGATGAGACTGGCTGTATTGTTCCTGAAGGCCCTATTGAGCTGTGTGTCAGGACTGTGTGATGTAGCACATTTCTCTCAGTTAGCAACTATTGTGTAATTAAACCGAATGCTGACAGGCCATCAGTGCTAAAAAAAGATAAGTTGCAGTGATTGATGTAATTAATTGTTTCTTTTTAGTGGTTTTATGAATTGTTTTCAAATTGGAAATGTATTTTTGGTTTAAAGGTTTGCTACATGTATTTGGACACTTAAGACACACCTGATGTATGAATATCAATACACTACTGTTTGAAAGTTAAGAAAGTGTATGTCTGTGTATGTATATACAATATGAATATACAATAGTAAAAAAGTTTTAAAAAAGATAACTTTTTACTTAAAAAAGTAATTGCAATTTTTTTAATGAAAAGTGGTTATATAAATGTTTTTTTTTTTTTTTTTTATACGATCTTATGACTACAAATAAATACCACTCTTAGTTTTAATTTGAACGCTTACAGCTAACACACTCTTTGACTGACACACTTCATTGACCTTGGGTGTTAGATGCCAGGAAATGGCACCTGCTGAAGGAGTCGAGGTGGGACAGGGCTTTCCAGGTGAGCTATGTAATTCAACCCTAAAGCAGCCTTCCTTTTCCCACAGCAGCTATGAATCGACACTTTAGCAGAGCTAATGGCTCACTCCAGCCCTTTCACAGGCAGACTATTGTTCTGTGAAGCGAGCACAGAGGGAGGGGGGGTATGGTGTAATCCTGAACGTGCCCTGGATCAGTCTGTTTGAATTTCACACCGACATTGAAGTGCATGTCCGTCCTCACTGAAGGTCCTCTATGTGTGCCGTTCCCAAGAAGACACGCCACAGGATCACATAACTATCACTGCCCCTACCTCACTGTGTCTGGTCACCCCTGTCAGGAGGTGAGGACCCGCTACAAAGTGTGGAACAAGAATAACAAGAATGCAAACTAGTGCATTTGCGATGCATTTACAGGGGCTCTGTACCAAACATAGTGTCCTTATAAGGATGCATACTAAATGAATGGAACCTCATAAGTGACCATTTTGGAACAAAGGCAGCAACTCGTCAGACAAATACATGTAGCGCTATAGAAATGAAGCCCATAGAAGTCTCTATTTTCAATATATTTCAATGGAGTTGGTGTAGAATCTTGCTAATGCCCGTCAACTTTATTTATATAGTGCTTTGTACAATACAGATTGTTTTAAAGCAGCTTTACAGTGAAAAACAGGAATGATGAAAACAAAATTCAATTGTGCTGTAAAGTTCATTGTTTAGCTGAAGACACTATTTGGACCTCATCGCCGGCTTTTTGGCTAATTGATCATGCTGAATCTGCGTTGGTGAGAGAGAACTCTGATTGGCTGTTTGGCTTAGAGAACCCAGTCAGTGCATGAGAAGAAAAGTAAAAGTGATGAAAGCCAGCAAAGACAAGTCAAGACTGCACTGACAGAAGGCTGTTCTAAAACATTCCAATTCGCAAATCCTTTCATAACATTGTGGCCATATGGAATGAAGAGAGTGATCAACATGATTCATATTCAAAATGGTACAAGAGCCCTGCTTTGTTTACAGTTTGTATATCCGCACAGTCCTAGTTCCGGTTTTCCTTTTTGAATGACGGATATGGACTACTGACACTTGGTGCAATGGTACAATGTGTAAAACAGACAGACAGAGTTTCTCTAATGTACTGTATGTTTCTGTTGATGGACATGTTTCATGTGAGAGTAGCTGTCCAATCAGCTGTTAGTATGTAAATTTGTTGTTGACATCACAGTTACTCATGTGCTGGTGTGTTGCAGTTCAGCATGGCAAGCGAAGGAGTCAAGCCGCTGCCTGCATCATATTGGCCTAAATCTCCTGTCTGAGAACATTCTGACTTCCCGATATGTTACAACAACAATGGTCAAAAAACAGGGCAAATCAATCACTCTTTGTAAACTTTGTAATGCTCCAAAATGACCAGTAATTTACTCTGTCATCACCCGGGTGTTGATAGCGCATGAGTACAGTATATGTGAGACCGAAACATGAGTCCAGCATGAAAATCACTCTGGACAGTTGACAGAACTGTCATTGTCCTTATTGGGTCAGTGCTCACAAAATTTGCCCATGTTTTTAAGCTTTGCCAATTTAAACATTCAAGCGCAAGAAGACGAGAAAGACAACTCTTGCACGCTGTGAGAAGTTTCATGTGTGCACACATCAGATCCGAAGCATGCACCGAAAAGCCACGTCTCAGACAGCTCGTGAATACTAAATTAAGTTCTCATTTAAGTCTTCTTGTGCTTAAATGAACAAATTCACACAAAAATTGTCAACATGTCTGTCTTGGCGAGTATCCTAAACATAGTCGAAAAAGAAATGTCTTAAATGCACGTAAACAAATAAGAAAAACAAAGCGTGTGTATCAGTATATTTGATCCGTGCATTATGTCATAAAGTGACAGCAGCCTAATATTCCTGCTGCTGTCTGTTTTTCATCAAACAAAAAAAAGACAAAGAAACCACTCACTGCTCCTGACTGAATTATGCGCTTGAATGTTTTGTAACTTTAATAGGGATTAATCTTTATTTAATTCTTACAGTGTAGATTAAAGGCAGTGTTATTTTACACTTGTTTACTTTATTCAATTTCTGTACCTGAAAACGACTGTTAGACCTTAGTGGAAAAGCACCTTTTGTTTTATTTATATCTTTGCTCTATTTTAATTATTTGTGCTATTGCTTGTAGTTTGATTATTTGTTCTTATTTTCTTTATTTGTATTTGACAGTAGTCTTTTTTCCCTGAACATAGCACACACCGAACCATACCGCAACTGTGACCCTAAAATGTGATACTGCTTTAGATAAAGGCATTGGGAACATCCTTCTGATACCTTACAATGCCTAGGCTGCTCACTAGGTTTTAGAACCTAGTGTATGTGCTATTTTACCCAAGCAAACTAAATCCATGTTCTACCTCTACAATCTCACTATAACCTGTCTTATTTATGTGGGTTTTTATGTGCCCACAACAGCAGCGCCAGCTGTTGTACGTAGTACTCAGGGCAGACTGGTGAGATGGCAGCAACGTGGCACTAGGCAAGCAGAGACCATATGGCCTGGATGGCGTGACACAGCACACTGAACAGAATGCAATACTGCCATCTCCCCTCCGGGACTGTCACCATGAGGAGCAGCCCTCCAGACACAAATCCAAAACTACATCAGATCAAACTGTATTTGTGAGCTAAGTGCCTAGGGGAGACTTGTCTTCTGAGGTGTAGCTTGGCAAATCGCCTTGAATGGGAAAAAGGGAAAAATGAGAATGGCTCCCCCCCCCCCCCCCCAAGGCCTTATACGAGCACTTTTTTCATTCCGTAAGTGACAAATTATCAAGGTTTTTGTTGTTTCGCCGCTCGAATTGTTTGTTTACTTCATCTGCCTTTTGAAAGGGGTATGTGTGCACTCAAGCACGATTTCACTTTTTTTCTCACTTTGCTAGGTGGTTGGAAAATGTCATAAAGTCAGATCCAAATCTAGTTCATGTTGGCATTCATTGAACTAGACAAACTCAAGCTCACACCAATGACATTGAAATAAATTGATATAATGACACGAGTTTATGCCTCGCTGTTGTATGAAGTGAAAATCTAGCCCTATGATTTCAGGCTTTGCACTTTGAATGGCATGTAATGTGATCCTGGACCTGTCAGGGAAAAATAAATCTACTTTTCCTCCTCCGTTTTATGTATGAGCAGTGCTTATGTGTTGCCATGGGTTATTTTAAGAGGCAATGGAAGAGGGTTGCTGGGGTCACTGGTTCAGAGTCCACCTATGTCACGGAGCACAGATAATTGCTCAATGGCCAGAAGGCTTTGATTGGCTGCGCGGCTGCTGTCTCGGTGGACACTGAATGCGTTCGGTTCAGGAAGACAGGAGTGGGCGGATGGGTTCATATATCAGGATTTTCTTACTCCCTCTCTCTCTTTTTTGTCTTTACCTTCACTGAGGTCATAAAGGCAAAGAGGGTCACTCAAAGTTCAGTTGAAAATGGGTCATTGCTGAACACAACAACTGGTCTGTTTACTGACAGAACAACCTTTAGCAGGCGTGGGTTAGTGCAATAATTCTCAGAGATGCAAGAAATGTTGAAAAGGTGTTTGTGTTGATGCATGTCAAAGAGAGATGTTTGTGAAGGTCTTAGTCTGGTATATTTGTTAAGACCAACTTTTTAAGCACCATATAAGCTGACACTGATGCAATGATTTCCTTTATCTTTCTTTTTTCATTTTTGCACTATAAGTAGGCACAGCCCGAAATCCGCTTTAGTAATTGAATCCATTCTGACACTCTTTCATGTTAGTCTACCCACCAAAGCTTTTATTTTACTCAGTACAAGTCTTATGTGAAGAAACTGCTCCAGGTTACCAGCATGGTGCTTTCCAATATTCAACATCTTTTATACCCCAGCCCCAGTCTGTCTTTTGATTGCATGGGCTTCCTCTCAAACCTCCAGCGAGGCTCCAGGTTGTGGCGTCGTGGAGGGAAAATCGGAGCTGCTGTTAGTGCCAGGTGGAATATTCCAGAAGACCTGAGGCAGATGCGCAGTTTCTCGTTTCGCCCGCAAAGGATCAGATCTTACCTTCGAGTATGCCATGGGTCCTGATATGACGCATGATAGTGCGTTAGTGACAAGGCAAGAAACGCCCGGCTCATGTATGCTGGGGCAGCCTTGTAGTGCCATTACCAGCAGTCGCACTGCAATGTGAGCCCGATCTGACGGTTGATCTGAGTGTCACGCTGCAAAGGCCTCTTTTTCTCCCACTCTCCCTTTCTGCTCTGTCAGGAAAAAGAACAAGCCGAGAGCGGACGCAGAGGTGTTTGCCATGCCAGACGGCTCAGGAGTCTCGGCAACAAATCGCGGCCCCTGGGTTGAGGAGCCGATTGTTTCTCCTTTTTTTCAGAGTCTTTGCCTCGCCTGCGAGTTTACATGACCCTTCAACTCTGTTTCCACACAGGCTGTTGAGTTGTGCTCACAGGCTTCTATGTGTGTTGTAAAAAAGGCAGCTTTGTCACAGGGGTTGCTCTAGTGGGATGTTGAGTTCAACAGTCTTAGCAAAAAATAATAATAATAAAAAAGTGCCTGTTTCTATGCTTGCCGGCTCGCTACTGTATATAAAGTGAAACTGTCAGAACGCCAACTTCATTAATCAGCCTGCAGATGAAGAATTGTGGTTTTGACTGGGTTAGTGCTGTCAGCAGGTCTAATGTTGAATAGTGTGTCCCAATGGGTAGGAATTATTCTGAATGGAATTTTAAATCACACTGCTGTCAGAAGTTAAGATCCTAAAAGCCTCACGTTGCGTTTACGTCTTCATCTTCTGAGTCATTTTTTTTTAAAAAGTAATTGTAATATATTCTGTATTCTGTCAAGTGACCTTTTCTTTTTACTATTATTAGGAATTAAGGAAAATCTTGTGTTATACTCTAGTATGCTCTCATTGTACCGAGCAAAGTGCAATGAATATTTCTGAATTCAATTTGAACAATGAACAATGAATTCAAAGAACTGAATGAAGAAGAATGAATTCAAAGTTCAAACAACTTTGAACAATGAATTCAAAGTGAGCAAAGTGCAATGAATATTTCTGTATGAAAAATATCCTTGGAACAGGGATCAAATTAAAGTTTTGCTGCATGCTGTGACCTCATTTCATGACATTTTCAAGCCAGTTTCTGTTTAATGCCTTAAATATATGGCTTTCTTGCAAGTTGTGATTTATTTTGCTATGAGACATATTTGCGGTCACAGTTCTCTATAAAGAATATACTAGTGTAAATGCAATGGCCATAGATCAAAATAAACAAATCCCTGATGGCTTATCAATGTCCTTCCTGTTGGGGAAAGAATCCCAACTTGCCTTTCCAAAAGGAAAATATATCATCAGATAAATGGTCCCTAGGAATTGGATGCCAAGGACAAGCTAAACCACTTGCAAGCAATGTTCCCCGGTCCGGGCGCGCCCATAGCGAGCAGTAATGAATGGAAAGTGTATTGTGTCAGTGAAAAACGGGAGAACCGTCAGGAAGAAATATGCCTTTCATCCCACATGGCATAATCAGAGCCTGCCATATTTTTGAGCAGTGGTTATAGTGTTCCTTTGAGCCTAGCTTTTATAGTAAGAAAAGTGTGGACAATAATGTAAAGAATAATACAGAGCAGTTTCCATTGAGATGACTGTCAGAGTGCTGTTAGGCTGTCAGGCCCTCCCATGGGGAGGCAGGGTCAGGCTGTCAGTCAGAGCTGATTGACACTTGAGAGGTGTGAGAGATCAAAGCCTCTATCAGCGAGACAGGCTAGAAAATAGGTGCGATGGGTAAAGAATTGCTGAGAGTTTTGGAATGAGTGATGTGACGTGAAGGTGAAGTGTCTGTAACGTGCTCGCTTTATTTCGTATCGTCCACAATCTGCAATGTTACATGCATTCCGGTTCTTAGCAACAGTTACAAAGCAGAATCACTTTAGGTTTAGCTGTTGAATGGGATATCGTGGTGCAGTGTGGGTGAAAGACTTTTCATCGCTTTTGACGGGACGCTCAGAAATGTCAAGAGCCACCCTCCCGTACCCCGCTGGAAAATCCAACTCAAGATAGGGGCTTTGTGTGAACTCAGTGTACATTTCCAATCTGGAAGACCAGGGGTATCCTACCCTCCTCCTAGAGGGCCACTGTCCTTCTAAGTTTAGCTCCAACCCCAGATAATCAAGGTCTTCAGGATGACTAGAAACTACCAGGCAAATGTGTTGGAGCAAGTAAGAGCTAAACTCTCAAGGAGGTTGGCCCTCCAGGAGCAGGATTTAGCACCTCTTTTATAGACCATCATAGACTAGCAAGGTGGTCAAGATGGTTTTGAGAACATGATTGACTAGCTTAACAGCTTAGACCAGCTACCATGTGCCAAAACACAGAGAATGTCTTAATTTACTTACCTTCATGTCATTCTAAACCTGGATGACTTCTTGCGTTGAATGTAAAAGATGTTTAGCAGAATGTCCAAGCCGCTCTTTTCTGTACAATAAAAATGAATGGTGACCACACTTTCACTGTATGGAAAAGAGCAGTCATTTTTGGATAAACACTGCCTTCAGAGCTGGATTTTCCAGCAGGCTAGTCAAATCTGATGGCTTTGTTAAGAGAAATTGCTCTGTGACATTGTTCTGGACTCGCTGTTAGGATGGATGAAGGCCCTAGAAATCGTGATCCAGCCTGTCTTCGCCTCTTAACACCACTCCATCTCTCCTTCCAGTTTTCTGTATGCCTGCTTCTTAATCCACTCTCTTGCTCCTTCTGTTTTATTAGTCTTGACAGAGGCTTGATTCAAATAAGACTGCAGTGTGGGCATTGCCAGCTCACAACGTAAATTGAATCACAAAGGAGAAGGATTTTCTAATAGGGAAACAAATTAGCACCCAGACCCTTCTCTATGCAATTATTTCTATTACTTGTTTCTCAAGGCACTGGGAGATGTAGAAAGCAGGTTTAACCGCCATTTGTTTTAATTTTTCCTTAAGGAAAACCAATTATGAAAGGTTACTGCTTATCACTGGCTCATACAGACACAATCCCTTTTGTCTAAAAGATTAATATCTCGTTTTAGTCCAGTTCTGCATTGTGTGTTGTTTTGAAGGTGAGATGCTTGCTTTCATTGAGCCTAAAAGTGTTTGTAATGCTGTTTTATACTGATGCATTTTTTTCCCATTAAGCTCTAATTGATATTAGGATTTTTTGAAGTCCATTATCAATCTTTATCTGTATGCTTTGCAAAGACATTGATCAATGAAAATGCTTTCCTTTGCTGACTGTATTGGACATTGTGGAACAGTCACTAGTTGGGCCATTAAATAGCCTCTGTAAGACCCCGGCACCAAGATCAATAAGGCATTGAAATGAAAAAAAAAAAGATGAAATTACTTTTTTTCTTTCCTCAATGAAAAGAAGTTGTAAGTCCATACTCTGCATTGCAACTTTTTCTTTCGGCAGAAATAATTCCTTAAAAAGTGAAAACAACCCTTCACAAAGTTTTTTTTTTAATTGCTTGAGCCTTATTAAAATTCCTCTGAAGTTTATACATATCACCACATCAAATACATCATAAATTATAAATGTTTCACATAGCAGTCTTGCAGTTGTAGCCCCCGGGTTCCTTGAAAACTGCTCCTGTCTGAGTAAGTGTGAATGTTTGTGAGTACATGTGCTTGTGTTTGTGAACTTTGTTAGACAGGCCAAGCAAAATTGGAGTAATGCGCTTCTCCATCTTTTATCATTCACATTGCATAGCGCTAAATGAAAACTAATAAACATCTCCAATCTCGTGGTCTACTTTGAAATTGTGAATGTTGTTTCAGTTATTGAATTTACTGATGTAATATTAATGTTGGGGAATGATTTTGTAGAGATCTTTTTAATTTTTTTATTTATTGAAACAAATGAATCAAATCACTGATTTCAGCATACAACAAGAATGCTTCACAGGACAGATATCACATATCCTCAAACAAATTAACAAGTAAAAAAAAAGAAACAACAACAAGCGAGAGAAAAAAAAACTAATCTGGAATGGTAAAGGGGGAAAAAACAAGCTAAATATTTCTTCCCTTTTCCTATTTCCTATATTCAATATAAAGAAGTCCTCCATAAAGTTTAACAACAATTTGTATTTTTAATGAACTTTAATGACTTCTTCAGTGATTCCATCTCTAAAGAATAAATTACATTTAGGTATGCATTTTGCAAATTTTTGTTCATGTAATATTTACCATGCAAAATGTAGAAGTTCACCACATATTCAAACATTTTGCTTCTGCGTGTGAAAGAACATATAATATCTTTTAGAGATAATTTATAATTCACCTTTCTTTGGGCAAAAAGAAAAGAACTAACATCGGACCAAAATTTTAAAGATAAATCACAGTTGTAAAACAAATGAGCCAAGACTTCCTCGTGTACAGTACAAAAAGAACATTTGTTGTCAATGTCCACATGAGTTTTGATAACGAAGCTTTACATGGGTAGATTTTGTAAAGTATTTTAAAATGTACCTCTTTAACTTTATTCAGAAACTTACTTTTGGAAGTTTCCTTTCGTTACTTCCAAAAGTAAGGTGACTTTTTATCAAATGTTTCAACCCATTTGGAATAGCTTTTACAACTTGCTGAAACTCTTTCAATGGAATGGGGAAATTGTAGATAAACATAAAAACTTCGTAAGACAAAATATTTCCATTTTTATCAAACAAATCCATGCCAAAGTATATATTTTTTTCAAACCATTTGTGTAAAAAGATTTATTCCTAGAGGTAATGAGACAATTGTTCCAGAGAAGCATTTTGTGTGGAGAAGAATTGTGATGGAAACCAATTTTCCAAGCTAATAACACTTGCTGGTAAAATTTGTATAGTTTAATTGGTAATTTCCCAGCCAGATAGTTACATCTCAGTAGAAAAGATAAGCCTCCAAGCTTTTTGAAAATGGACTGAGAAATAAAGAACCATAATGAATTTTCATTTCTTTGACAGTTTCTTAACCAATTAAGTTTAAAAGTATTGTTAATATAAAAAAAAATCTCTAAGCCACCATCAACTCTTTTGCCTGATATAATGTCCTTTTTTTAACTTGCAAGGTTTATTTTTCCAAATAAAGTCGAGAAAGGTTTTATTCATTTCTTTGGAAGTTTTATCAGTGACATAAAGGGAGAGAGCTGGGTAAACAAATCTGGAAAGACCCTCAGCTTTGGAAAGCAAAACTCTCCCAAACAAAGTCAGATCCCTTTGTAACCAGTTAGTCAGAATATTTTTAGTTTGTTTAATTTTAGGCATAAAAGTTCAGTTGTTCACGTGTATGTTTATTTTTTAGAAATATGAATGCCAAGGTATTTAACAGAGTCCTTTACTGGTATGCTTTTAACTAATAGATCTATAGAATCGTGTATAAATAATATTTCCCATTTTTTAAGATTTAACATTAAACCAGAGGATTTGGAAAATTTGGATATACATCCCAGGGCCGTTTTAACTTGCTTTTTATCTCTCAGAAATAAAGCAGTGTCATCTGCCAATTGAGACATTTTTATTTCTCTATCAAATTTTTTCAGTCCCAGAATGTTATGATTATTCAAAACGTGAATAGAAAGAAGTTCAGCCACTAATAAAAACAGAAAGGGAGAGATTGGACAGCCTTGGCGTATGCCACAATGGATCCCAAATCTTTTAGAGGTTCCCATATTAAGAATAATCGAGCTATTAATATCTTTATACAACATTTCTTTAATATCAATACAATTATTGCCAAAACCAAAAACTTTCAGTGAGTGGAGTAAGAAGCCGTGTTCGTTGGTGTCAAAGGCTTTACAAAAATCGAACAACACAATAAGGGCCCCTGAATCAATTTTTTTGCCCTAGGCAAAAAAATAGGCTGTATTCCTCTCTCCCTTTTCTATCCATCTAGCTCTTGTACGCACAAAAGCTCCACTAGCCTTGCTAATATACAAGTCATCAAGTTTTAGTTTTAAGGACTGGAGCTCACTTTCCTGTGTTTGAGAGAGTGTCTGAACTTTTCAAAGAGTATCAATTTTGTTTAATAGTTCTGTTTCTATGCAGTCTCTGTCTTTTTTTAATTCCTTACTTCTCCTAATAGCTAATTTGAATTGAAATAAGTCCCATTAAGATGCATAATCTGATTTCTCTGAATGAAAGATATTGGGCCCTATCTTGCACCCAGCGCAATTGGCTCTGTACACCGACACATGGATCATTCCAATTTGCACCCGACGCACGGCGGACTTTTCCCTCCACAGACGCACATCGGTAAGTTAGGGAATGAACTTGCGCTCCCGGGGGCGGTTCAGCGACAAGAGGAGGCGTGTTCTGGCGCAAACGTTCCCTGGTGCTACTTTGCAGTTTCAGAAAACAATTCCGCCACAGAAAAGGAAAAACCTAGTCTAAAGTCAGTGGCGCATTATTCAGATGCTATTTTAAGGGCACATGCTTGGCCATAATGTAGCGTTTGCACAATGCACATACACTTTGCTTCTCTCATCTACACAGACGCAGCAGTTCACATTTTTGCAAACCATACATAATTACAAGGAAAAATATTACCACACAAGGGAAATAATTGTGGTGTCCATGAAGATGTGAAAAAAATAGGCATAAATCTAGCTTACACATTTACCCAAATTATTATACGCCTGTTTAACCGAAGCTAATTTGGGTGGGTTTTTCCCATCCGCATACAATATCACTTCTCTGTCTTTTACGGCCCTGACGAGAACGTCGGTCTCCTCGGCTGTGAACCGCTCCTGGTGTGCGCCTGGCAAATCCGCCGCTATAAGAGCAATCTGCCATGAAACAAGCACGGCTGCTCATAAAGGGAATGTGAGATGACGCTCTGATTGGTTTATTTCACGTTACGCCCAAACCACACCTATGAGTAATGCAGCTACTTCAGACCAACCCATTTTAGATTTGCGTCGGGCGCAAGAGTCATTTATCCGAGATCCGCCAACAAAGTTACTTGCGTTTCGTGTTTGATACTTGCGTTTCAGATCGTTAATATAGGGCCCATTGGTGGCTAACGTTTCAATATTTATGGTAAAAATGTTATCTTCTAAGGTAGAGTTGTTAAGTTTCCAATATCCACAGAGGCAGCTGGGTTTACGAACAGTCTGTAAAGACAACTCAATCAGAAGGTGATCTGAAAATGGAAGCATAATGATGGGAGATATCTTGGACATGTTGTAGCAGACTGGATGAAATAAGAAATAGGTCAATTCCCGATTTTAAAGACTTTGACGCATTGCTCCATGTATATTCAAATTAATTATTATTTGAGAGTGGGGTCTTACTTTCCTTGGAAACCATTAAATCATCAGGGACTTCATTAAAATCTCCCGTGATTATTAACTAAGCATTTGGGGTTGTTTTCAGCAATTGAGATAAAATAAGAGATATGTCAGTGAAAAAAGAATTATTCACAGTGTGTGAGTTAAACCCATAAATATTACAGATAACAAAGATGGAATTATCTAATTTAACAGTTAGAATAACCCATCTGCCTTCAGGGGAGGACACAAAATTAAAAATATCTCCTTTAAACTTATGAATTAAAATAAGAACACCAGCTGAATTATTTTACCCATGACTAAAATAAACCATATTGCCCCATTGAGCTTTCCAAAATTTTTAGTCTCTTGCAAGAAAAATAAAATCTGCATTATAACATCTACAAAACAGAAAAATTGCTTTTCTTTTAATGTCATCTCTTAAGCCCTGCACATTTAAAGAAACAATGTTCAACTGGTTGAACTCGAATTTGTCCATTAACAAATAAAAGTATGATAAAAATTAGGATAAAAAAAGTATGATAAAAGTTAAATTCTAATTCTTAAAAAGAAAGAAAAGGAAAATGACAACCACAAAGTGGTATTGAACACCTAACTTGGAAGTTCTGTAACGCTGTTTCAGGATCAGGGAATCAGTAGAATAAGGTCAAAAAGCCCTTAGAAGAAAGTCGACAATTTGAACTGGGCAAACATGCAGTGATTCTCTTGTTATTGATAACAGCAAAGGGACCGCTGAAACCGGCCTTCTTTCCTCCCTTCCGTGCCGCCAGGACAAGGGGCCAAAGTTTATTCCGACTTTCAATGTCCGCTTTGGAGAGAGATTCCTTGACATAGAGAGCGTTCTCTCTGAGGTAGATAGAATTCTTAGCTTCCATCCATATGATGTTGTGTTACCTCCGTGTGGCGAATCGAATGATGATGTGTTGCGGCGAGCCATCCGGCCGTTGTTTGCCTACACGATGGACCACATCCACAGCCTCGTCCAGTTTGTCTTTGATTTGCAGGACCACCCTGGCAAGAAGATTGATGGTGATCGTTCGGACATTTTCTTCCTCACATTCTTTCACTCCAAGCAATTTCAAACACCATCTGCGGCTGTACCTTTCTAGCTCTTCCACTCTAGACTTGAGAGAAATATGTTGTATCGAAGCTTCGGCCTTACCGATCTTTTCGCCGTGAGTGGCAACATCTGAAAGGAGTCGATTGATGGTGTCAGACAAAGAGTTCACAGCCGCAGTTGTGATCTCAATGGAGCTCTCGATGTGAGTTATCTTTTGAAAAAATGCGTCTTGCTTGCAGTTCAGGGACTGAATACCGTCGAATATCTCAGTAAGCGATACAACACTATCAGCTTTTTTCTTTTTTCCAGTAGGACTTTTGCTGGGTGTAGCACATGCGTCGAAATCCTTTTCAAACTTATCTTGTGATCTAAGGGAGGCTTCTCCGGATTCAGGCACAGAGACATCCATGTTTTGGTCGAGATTCACAAGACATCAGGCTGTCCAAGTTCTACGAGGCACGCAGGTTCCTATTAACTTGTTTTTTGCCCATTAAACATTAAAGGCGGGTTCCAGCTTTTGTTTTTTTGTGAGTAAAACCATCTGCCATAGGAGCAAATTAACGACCCGTTGACCAAAACATTCCTTCTTAACCAGAACAGGTGCAAATAACAGATCTACTCAGCAAGACGCCATCTTGGCCGATCTTTTGTAGAGATCTGTCCTCTGCAGGGATCTTTACACATAATCATAAGTAACATTTGAGCAAAAGAGCAATTTTTCTAAACCTCCAAATGGAAACGGAGTTATGGAAATGCAAGCAAACAGAGACTAATGACATAAAACCAGAGTTAATAAACAAAAGCCTTGGACGAGCATCGAAAGAAAACCAAGTCTTAGTTCTTTAATGGAAACTAAGGCTGTTTCTTAGTGGAATCAGTCTGTTGATGACAACGGTTTTAGGTTGGATTTGTCAATATGACGTGATAACTGCACAAATGAATTATATCGTTATGAATCGTATTTGAAAGACCAGAAGACTAGACGAGTCCCCACTACAGTCCGTGTCCAAACATTTCTTTCTGTTTCCATAACACACATTGTTATTACTATATTATCAACAGATGTTATGTCAGCCATCAGAAGGTTAATGGATATGACATGCCTGGTGTGAGAGTTTCAGGGCCTCCCTTTGTGGAAACATGCTTGCTATAATACACTTAATATCATTTCATTATGTGAGCATATACAGCTTCAGCAGACTAAAAGAGTTCTGACAGATGGATTTGTATGACTCTTAAAGGAATCCAAAAATGAAAAGGGGAAAAAAAGCCTCATGTTGTTCCAAACCCTTCACTGTTAGTTTTATTATTATTTAGAGCAGGAACAGGTAATATATGATGAGTGTGTTTTTATTTTTTTAAATAAAATTAATTTGAATAATATTACATAAATATTAAAATTAAAATAATATTTGAAACTTTTGTCTATCAAAGTTAATATATACATAGAGACCCTCATCACTGTGTGTTAAGGTCAATACGCCTCTTAAAATGACAGATAATTAGACCTTTTTATGACAAGATGATATTAGTTTAGTCTGTAAAATATCATGTGTTGTGACTGTCTAAAAAACTTGTATGGCACCCATGAGACATGAGTGTGAGTTATAGCAGAATTTAAATTTTCTGGGGGAACTATACTTTTAAGGCGGACAGGACACATTGTAAAATCCTGATGAAAAGCTACAATCACTCTATATGCAATGGGAATAATAAACACCTCTCTTTATTTGATTTTCCTTCACAATCCCAGTCAATCCCAACATGCCCTTGCAGTTCAGTGTGTGTTATAATAAATGACTGTAGACACATGACGTCAGTTGACCTGCTCCAGGTCTAGATGGGGCGGGAGGAGTGTGGGGGCTTCTAAAACTGTGAATAAATAGCTGTTCCTCATTTATGCTTGTCAGGAGTTTTAGCTGAGGGCCGGACTTCACACTGTGTCTGTTTTGCCTTGTGAGAGATGATTTATTCGTCTTGGTCTAGCTGAGGTGCTGCAGCTGTTTATTGGACAGATAGTTTTACACAGGCTTACGTTAAATAAGCCTGGCTGGCTGACACGTCCATTCCCACCCTCGCAGATCAGCCACAAGAAAGAACTGCTTAGTATGATCCCTAAAAACAAACTCTTAAGTACAAAGCTCTGTCTACTTGGCCTGGAGTTCAGAGGGAACCATCTCAGGAATACAGCCAAACTGTTATACATTAAGACAAAAGTGTTAGGGTATGTATGTCAACATGCACACTCAAAGCCATTATAAAACCATTGGATCCATTTTGCATCAAATTTATTTGAATAAAGTCACTCATAAGACAAGTCAATTCATTTGGCAGTCATCTTGGCAACACCCTAATCAGTATGAACGAACAAATGTTAGTTTGTTCTATCATTCTATTTTTCGTTCTATCATTGGTTCTGTCTGTCTTTCTGTCATTCCGTCCCTCCGTCCGTCCGCCCATCCATCCGTCCGTCCGTCCGTCTGTCTGTCTGTCAGTCTATCTTCCTGTTTATACCAGCATATGTTGTTAGGCCATCAAATGTTTCGTTTTAGATGCTGTTTCTAGTATTTCTACAAGCTAAGTAGTTAACTAGAAAGGCTACGCTGATCAGGCAGGTTTACAAGACCATGTACAGTCGGTCAACTAGCTTCACCAGAAGAGTTTTGCTGATGAATAGCATGGCTGTGCTACCTAACCAGGTAAACAAGCACTAAACCAGCACTAACTATCCTCAAACAACATCAGAAAGAAATAACTAAATATGCTTTGCCCCCCTTTTTAGTTTTGAAAATGTTTAAAATGAGCAACACAAAGCATAAATTATATTTAATAATGCTTCTAGACAAAGTGGCTTATTTTAACATAAAACATGTGCACACTCACTATTATGATCTGGCCCTTTAAATGCAGCCTATAATTATAGTGTTGGATGTCAGTATCCTCTTCATTGTTCTGAACAGTGTTACCACGGCACTTACCACACTCTTTCTCTGTGGCTGTATCATACCTGCTGCCTCTGATTCTGCCTTTTACTGTAATGACCATATTTATGACTTATTTGCTATTTTCAGTTTTTCCTTGAGCTAATGCGAACGCTTTGATTCTCAAACTCGTGGAAAAAGCAGAAGGCGTGTCCTGGCATTTTAACTTGTGCCTGTTTGAGCCATTCACTCTCTGAATTCAGAACCAGCTGGAGATCAAACACAGCCCCAATTTATTAGGCTCAACTGCAGAGATGATATGTATGACTAATGTGTTGTTTGTTCATGTCAACATGCTCTTGGTCCATACACATACACAGGCCTTTCATGTTAGTCCACAGGGACATGCCTGTTATCTGCTAGTGACAAGTCTTAACTCAATGGAAAAAAACAGTTTTTAGACAGTATCTGTCATCCAGGCTTTGGAAGTCTGCCATTGAGCTCACACTATTCTGGATTGCTCTCCTAAAGACATTACATAATGGATGTTTGAGTGGTGAAAAGGCATTGTGGCCACTTCTGGTTCTCTGATGGCATTTTGTTTTTGTTCTGTTTTCTTTTTCTTTTTTGTTTTATTGTCCAAAAGGCAGATGAGTTTTTTGTTTGTTGGCTAGTTTATTTACAAAGAAAATCTTGAAAATCAGAGATATACACTGCTGTTCAAAAGTTTGGGATCGTAAGATTTTTTTATGAAAAAAAGATGAAAAAAGATATTTTTTAAAAAAGATGTCTCTTATTGATGATGCTTAAAATTCAGCTTTGCATCACTTGAATAAATTACATATGAAATTACTATATTACTGTTTTTACTAAATGCAACCTTTTAAAAACATTTAAAAATCGTACCATTCCTAAACTTTTGAACGGCAGTGTATATAAAGCTAATAAATGTCATCTTGTGAAAAAAAAAACATGTTTGTGTTATACTTTTTTTAAATTAATGCTAAAAGATATTCATACACTTTAAATGTCCATATACACCATATACTCCATATAAATACATATGTATGTGTGCGTGTGTGTATCAACACATTTCTCATAAATGAAAAACATATGGAGAGAGATGTCATTTGTTAAAGTGCAGTAGAAGGAGTGGAGCAGGCCAGCAGATGCCTCATCAAGAACACTCATTCAGAATGATGAATGTGGCCAAATACACATTTGTCCGTAAAACTTGCAGAGTGGATGAGCATCATTAAGCATGAGAAATAGGTGCAGCCCCGCTGAGAAGTGAGCGCAGCAAACAGATGTTGGGAATTTTTGCAGGCATCTTTCATCCGGAGGACCATCATTAATAAACTTGAAGGTGATTCTCTTGTTTCCATTTAATAAGAGCAAGTAAAGTATGAGAGGCTGTGGAAAAAACGCTGAATAAACAATCTTACTGGGCTTTTTAAGTCACTGTCTGCGTCTCTTACGCAAACACAGGCTGGCAACAGACAGTTTGTCTCATTTGTATGGCCACGTTCCTCGCTAGACCAGTAACACCCCCCCCCCAACACACACACACACACATCAGGGTGAGATGTTTTATGGAAATACGTCACCATCAGCCCGGAGCTATATGAATCGGTGTTGGGTCGTACACGCTGTATGCTTCATCCCAAACTCATTTGTCTTCCAGTTTTTGCAGTTGATCTGGAATAAGCACGAATGATCTCTTTATACTGCAACATGACAAACAGCAGGTCATAATGAACTGATGTGTTTGAGAGCGGGAAGCGGGGCCGCTCTATGTAAATGTGAACGGCTTGAGTAAAGGCTGCGTGCTGTCCTACCTGACAAAGTCATTCATCAAGGATCTGCGGAGGGCTTGCAAATCAAGGTGCTGGGAAGGCTGTTGGCGAACTTGGCTCATGTTAAGTGGCACTGGCCCTGTTGTTGAAGCTCTATCACGGCTGAAGCTGTCTCATTTTATAAACAGTCTCAGACGGAGAGGGTCTGCTATGAATAATGCTTAAGCCCTGAAGAATTCTGCAACCAATATATCTTAATACAAGTTCTTAGATTCCAATGGGCGGCCCACGCCTCTCTCTCTATTCCACCTCCCCATGCGTGCCTGCAATTTTCCCTCTGCGAATCCACTGCGACTTGATTTTGCTAGCACCACAGTTTACCTACAAACAGGATTACATGCATATATCCCATGCAAATCAATAAAAGTTGTCAGGAACGTTTAGCCTGTCCTGTTTTGCTAAATGCAATTTATCACACGGAAAAATCAACAAAAGGGAGCAGGTTACAAATGGAGTCTGATCATCAGTGCTGGATGTGTTGTCAAATTCCTGTAGATGGCATTTTTCATCTCTTTACTGTAAATTGTTCTCATTCAGATGCACCGTGTCAAAGAAATACAGCAGTTCCAGGTTATTACGTACTGCTGGGGATTTCTGCACCATGGAGGATATTTCACACTGTCTTTTTTGGCTTTCATAAGATTCAATCTGAATGTATTTCAGTTCACTTTTCTGACCAGCTGAGGCATGAGATTGATCATAAACTGTCATGTTTGTTCTGGAAATGCTGAAAATTGGTAGTGCTTGTGAATATTAACTGTGTCACTCACTCTGGTGGATATGAATGCTTTTAACATTTATTATTTTATACACAGAAAGTATATTCAATGCTCAGATGAATGAGCACATCAGATGTTTATTTATCAAAGAGTGTGATGTCGCATTAGAGAATAGTAATGAATTAATGACTGTAAAATGTAAAGTTAACAACTAATAATACAGAGATATAATGAAAGCTATCATGCTCAATACACACTCCAGATTAACTTGTCGTATAATAGTGTGATGCATGCATGTCATGAGGTGCTTCTACACGTCATTGTTCAGAGGTTATTTGCTTATTTGTAACATTTCATTTGAATGTTGGATTATATGTGAATATCATGTCTCATTTAAAGGTGGGGTATGTGATTCTCTTTTTTGTCCATTTTTTCAAAATCACTTGAAATCCTATTCCTAACCCACTTACAGCCACTGAGTTAGAAGCACTGAAATGAAAATTAAGCAATTTAATCATCTGTGGAACGGGTAGGACTCGAAAAACTCCAGCCAATCATTTACAAGACCACCTAGAATCATTGGACAGTAAGTTCGTCAATCAAATGGTCGTACCATACCCCCCTCCCCCCATCCCCCTCCATGTTCTTCGAATGGGTGGAGTCAGGGCCAGCGTTGGAGGAAAGGAGGTAGGACCATTTGAGTTGTGTATTTTCAAAATCTGCTGGCCGTTTTGCAAATCCCATACCCTACCTTTAAAAGCATGGATTGCTTGTTGTAAATGATCTGCTTGACACCCAATCAATGCAAGCGAATTTGCAAGTGATGAGCTCTATTATGCTGTCCTTTAATCAGACTAAGCGAAGTCTAATTAGATATGGTTTCTGCAGTTTCACAGGAGATATACAGTACATGTGTGTAAACCATCTGTATGTGTAAACCACCTTTAAATGATGATGAGTAGTGTAGGCTATAATCAGCTTCTTCTTTTATTGGTGCTTTTTTGACTAGGCCTGACGTAATATCATTAGTGTGGTGTGTGCCTTTTATGTTTTCTTTTATTAGTTTTTTTTTCTTTGAAAAATGTTTTGCTCCATCAATTTTTTTTATTTTTTATTATTATTTTATTCACAGACATTCCCTGAACTTAATGATTTGTTTTGGTGGACTTGAAATTTTTGATTTACTCCAGACTTCGCACAAAATCCTGCTGGAAAAGGACTTTGTGTTCCACATCTCAGTTTAAAAGGCAATTAATTCTAGTTATGGAAATGTCACTGTGTGCATTTAAAGCCAAGTGCTTCATAGCCGTATGCACTTGATTTGTACGGAGTTGAGTTTCCGTGAGTGTGTCATTCAGGGTACTTCGACCCCGTTAATAGCAATCATGCCTTTAAACTGTGGAGTCATTGGCGTATTTCAGGCAGGGCATCATCTATTCCTTCGCCTTGTTCCAAAGATAAATTAGTAGCTGTTGAATAATGCAGTGAACCCTAATTCTCTTTGATTAGTAGTGAGTTAGATGATACTGACCCATTGAAATTGGTCATCAGCATAAATAATGACTGAATGTACTGATAAAATGCAAACTTGCCGGCCATCATAAATCAAATGAAATCCACTTGCTGTGGAAGTCATTGAAATTAGAAGTCCATGCTCCTATTAATTATGTTGCCTTCTGAAGGCGACAGAGTGATAAATCAGCCCTGAAAGGTACTCCAGTTAGGGAGTTGAGGAAGCGAGACTGCCTGCAAATGGCTTTGTATACCCTCCTAATTGTTTCTTAAACAACCCACCTCTAGAGGCATATCTGATAGCCGGCCTTTGGAGAAGGGCTCACAATATTGAGAATGTCTACATGCAGGTGGACCAGTGTCAGATTCCCCCCTCCCTCCTCCTTTCAGGGAAATTGTATTAATTTTAGGAGCACTTTTTTGTATTACAGTTTTTGTTTTGTTTTTTTTTACAATAATTGCATAGTTTATACAGGATTTCTGAATATACACTTAAAAACAACCCAGTTTAGGCAACCCAGTCCTGGGTGAAAAAGGGACAAACCCAGGTTGGGTTAAATGTTTGAGCCATTATTTAACTCAACTATTGTTTACAAATTACTATCCTGCTGGTTTTAGAACTGCTTTACAGCAGAATTTAATTATGTTTGTATCACTGTAAGGCTGCTTTAAAAAAAATCTGTATTGTGTGCTTAATATAGGCAAAAGTAAAAAAAATAATAAATAAAAAAAACGAGTGAAAAAAAGTGCAGAGAAGAATTACAACTCAAAACATTATTACTTAATAAAAATAAACAAATTTGCATACCATGACATTTGGTATTTGTGACAGTTTCATTATAATTTATGAAAAATGCTATTTTTCTAACATTTCCTACGCAGAGGCATTACAGTATGCTTTTAGCTTAGTAAACTAGAATTCTTTCAGACTTTTTATGTTGTGTGTTTGCATAGCTGCTTCTGATTTCAAGTCTAGCCTTGATACGTCTGCCACCTCAGCCTGTGCGTGTTACTTACAACCTCAAAATATCACCTTTCCCTCCGACGAGAAGCCAAGTGTTGGTATCCAACCCAGGGGGATAAAAAGGCGTTGTTTTCAGATAGGGTGCTCCTTCAGGACAGCCGTGTGCTTTTTGGCGGCAGGATCCACAGCCTCATCAATTACACACCGCTTATTAGGTTGTCCTCTTGCTGAAGGGAGCCATTTTAGAGGGCAGCTATTACAATTATTGCATCCCTGTGTTTTATGTTAGATTTAGTTGTTTTATAACATATGAGAAGTTCTAATGAGGTAAAGTGTGTCTTCTTTGAAACGGTGGGCCTGAACTAGTGATGCCATGGCTTTATAAATGGAACTTCTTTTATGTGAAAAGAAGGATTGTAATGAATCACATAAAATGACTGAAAATCACTCTCAAACTCTTGAGTTACCACTTTGAATTGGTCTATGTGGCAAGCAGGGCGAGGCCGAGAGCCGTGAGAGAGGACCCGGCCTGGACTTGATGTTATGTTTATGTGTGTGCAGCAGTCGTCCATGAGGTGCTGCCGCTTTACTTTCATTTTTGTGTTTGTTTATTTTATAATTAAAGTGTTTGGACGTTCGCCAGTTTTGGACTTGACCTGATGGCTCCACGGATTCCTCACAGCGGCGAGGGCTCTTTGACAGCGCGTTCCTCCTTCCTCCCGCCACCAATGTAACAAAGTTCAAGGATCAGGGAAGAAGGGGGCGGGAACCGGCGAACGTCCAAACACTTTAATTATAAAATAAACAAACACAAAACATAAGTAAAGCGGCAGCCCCTCACGGACGACTGCCGCACACACATAAACATAACAAGTACGGGCCTGGTCCTCTCTCGTCCTTCTCTGTCATTGCTCCTCTTTTATGCCTCCGAAACTCCTCCGTGAGAGATACTGTATGAGACTGGTGCAGCGTGTAGGTGTCGCTCATCATCAATCACGCCACCGACCTCACGCTGTTCTTTCATGGCTCTCGGCCCCGCCCTGGTTGTCACAGTCTAATGACTCACTCTTATTTAAAAAAAAATATTCTTCATGTAATAATTGTTAAAGGTGCTCTATGCAACTTTTTTTACTCTACTAAAGCATAAATACCATAAAATGTTTGCAGATACTGCAATGTGCTAAGTTCACATACTCATTTCTCTGAAAAACACTTCTACGGCAAGTTATTTTACTTATTATTTTACACGTTCTGTGTTGTCAGTCGGTTTTTGTTTTTGTCTGTGTGATCTCGCCCACTGCCAGTTCACCCAATAGTATTTCGACACCCCGGGATGCCAGATGGCAGGAAACACAGCGTATTGCAGCCTTGGAAACGAGCAAACAAACTGGGTCAGAGATTGCAGTTTCCACACAACCTAAAAAGCCTCGATATCCATCTAAAAATCTCTATGAACGAGAGCATATTAAAAAATAGCAAATGCATTTGCGCCCATCTGTGCACCCATGGGCGTGCTGGTCTGAAAACAAGGTGTGTTCTGGCGCATTGTTGGTGCGTTGCTATTTTGAGGCAACAGAAATAGACTGAAAAACAAAAAAAATATTGCGCCATTGACCAACTGAAACCGGGTCTAAAGTCAATGGCGCAATATTTTTGTTGTTATTTAATGAGTGCATTAGTAATGTGCGCCTATAGACAGTTCCACAACGCGCGTACACTCTGCTTATTAAACACAAAGCAGCACACAAAGATGCCAAATATTTAAAATACGGTAAAAGGATTACAATGTAAAAGATTATTATTGTGTACATAAAGATATGGTGGAATCCAGCTTGTCCCGTAGATGGTCTGCTTGCGCACTTTTACCTCGCGCACGAGCAGTTCCGTTTGCGCTCTGGAGACGCGTTCTGCCTTTCCACTATCAAATTCCGTCATGTAAGTAGCGAATCTGCCATGGTGCAAGCGCAAGTGGCATTTAAAGGGAATGGGAGATAAGACTCTGGTTTAACGCACATAAATCCCAAAACACACCCATTACTCATTATGAAAATAGGGACAACCCTTTTAGACCGGCGACCATTTTTCCCGTCGTTAAACTAGCAAAAGTGGATTCGGACACGCCCTAAGTGTACTTGCGTCGTGCGTCGTTAAAATAGGGCCCAGAGTCTGTAAGTCTCCTCGGCTTCCGTTGTCAATTGCGCTCGTTCCTGTTGCGTCTCCTCAAACTGGCAACCCGCATGAGCGTCGAGTCTGAGGAGGAGGCGGCGGGGGAAACAACAGTCTCTGATATTTTGAATTTGAACTGCAGTACCTATTTCGACCACTAGCTGTCATTCTTACAGACAGCACCTTTAATGTAATTTGATACGGAACCAGAATCACAACATTTCTTATAATTCCCATTCTTAGTGATATGTGAGGCCCATGAATATATTTATTATGAAACACTGAAACTTGAGACAGTGTCACAGTCAGTGCTTTTTTCATTATTATTATAAAAATGAGAGTTCTTATAGAGCTGAAATGGCATTCTGGGTGAAGAGCACTTTTTATTGCAAACAGATCTTTGCCTGTGATTAAAGATGTTCTTTCTCTAATAATATATCTGCTACATCATTTTTAAACGCAGACTATTGCTCAAGCCCAGTGGTTAATCCAAATGCCATCCATCAGATCTTTATATCTGGATTCAATCATCTCATTTTGCAGGAGGTTTACTCCCTCATTTTACATCGAGAGTGAATTAATCCAAACGCAGGTCCTTCTCTAACCAATCACCTTCATCCAGGGTCCCAGAGAAACCATTTAAGGGAAATATGGCGGCAGTCCTGGCCTCAGGTGTCAGTGTCGTGGTGATGAATCGCAGGGAAAACATATTAAACCTGTGATGTGTACAACCTGTGTTTGTAGCTCCACACTCCATCCGCACTCTGGCCAAAAAAACGAGATCCTCCAATAAAAAGCCTATAAACATGGCTATGTGCAGTGAACATAAAGACAGGCCTGTCCCAGCAAAATTGATTTATTTGATTCTATGACATTTTAGCTGTGGTTGTTATGTTATATTTATGGGAGAATTGCTAGAGCCTCTCATTATGCTCTCCTAATTTATTTTACATACTTTTATGGCCACACGTGCCTGCTGGGGCTTTATTACAGCCATTTTTGAGAAAGGGAAAAAGGGCGAGTACATATCGATTGAAATGTACGTGTTTATAGCTGGGATAATGATTTATTTGAACTTGGTTGAGCGAATGTGGTCCGAAGCAACAACAACACTACTAAGACAGATGTGGTGTTCACTGGACCCATTTGTCCACTGCTGGTAATCACCTAGCAAAGGATATTAGTCCATCAAATCATCTTGCTTTGAAGATGATGGAAGACTCCATAGTAGCTGATGTTCAGTTATATGTAATTGTGTGGAATGTGGCTGGATAGTAGAGGCCCATTTTCTGCAATGCCACAATGCAATAACTTAAAGTCCATCCATCCATCCATCCATCCATCCATCCATCCATCATAATGTGATTTATTTCTAAGTGACAGGATATTCAAAAATAAATGTATGCTTAGGCAAGGCAGGAACACTATATGTAAACAATTTGCAGCGTGTGAAGTGTGAACATCCTGACCAGCCTGACATTAGCGCAACCAATGGTGTGAGTTTGGGGTGGGACTATCTGTTTGACCAACCATTGGTAGATGTGGCAGTGTTTGGTGATGCTGGTAGCACAGACATTACACTTACAAATATATATTTCTCTGTTTAAACTGAGTTTAAAGTATATGTTCATCTATACCCACATAACTGGGACTAAGCATGATTTCACGTTAGAATGATGCAATTTGGTAAATGATCAAGTTCATAAAATTGCATATTGAGATATATCATCCTGAGGTCTCTCTTTTGCAAGACTCAATTTCTTGGATGTAATTAGGTAATAAAAACAATCAAATTAAATTACTTAAACTTTTGATGCATTACATAATGGCCGGAGATCATTCTTCAGCATAAAGCATCAGTAATTAATGTGTGTGAGGAAGTCGTTACAAGCTCCTGGTTATTAAATTATATTTCTAGCCATAAAAAGGGAGAAAAAAAATCTTTTTTCCTCAAAGAACGTGATAATGTATGTGAATATATCTCAGAGCGTCTCATAGCATGAAATGTAGTGTTTCCAGAATATTTAACATTAGGATGCAGTTAAAATTTATCCGTTGTGCTCTTTTCTGAAAAGAAAGCTGACAAGTAATGTCGATAAATTGTGCAGCAGCAGCGAGAGGTGACAGTAAATCTGGTGCGGGGGCTTTAGGGAGTGTAACTCTGATGTTGTTGTCAGAGGGGTAGACGGGTGAAGATGGATTTGGAGGGGAGGGCAGGGGAAAGGGTGATTTTAAACCTGGACACTGATTAGTTGAGATGAGAGGCAGACTCCGCGTCCTTGCTGTGACATTCGGGCCTGATATTTGTTTGCCTTTAAATAATACCCTGGACAGTGGTAAAGAGTGATGGCCAGGGCCAGGCTGACATTGTGCCTCGGCCAAGGTGACTGACTCCAGGCCACTTCCTCTCCCTCTCAGCCTTGTCAATACACATCCAGGGCACTGATGGGCTTTCCTCTGGATCACAGCACTGACACTGGTGTGTCTTCATCTCCACCTGCAGTTTCACTTAAAATATCCTCTCAGGGCTCATAGTCAACCACAGCATCTCACATCCTGACAGAAATGCACACACAGTACTGCCACTCACTCCATGGCATATCACCAAATACAGTGTGCTGTATCATGTTACAATATATATATGAAGAGTTCAGATGCAAAAGCCTCTAAGTGCCATCTGAAATTTTCTTCTAGAATTATCACTTTTATCAAGCTCGTATATTTAAGTTCAGTAATTTCACTTAAATGGCAATGAAAATTACCTATTAATTGTCATTTAAGTGAAATTACTGAACTTAAATATGCGAGCTTGATAAAAATGATCATTCTAGAAGAAAATTTCAGATGGCACTTGGCATATATTGTATATATAATATATAACATGATACAGCATATATATGTATATATATATATATATAAAGCTACTCTTAATTTAAAGATAAATGCCCCTTGGAAAATGTAGTTCGCTACATGACAATCTACTTAAAGGGTAATATATTTTTGAAATGCCCCAATTATGCTATTAATTGTCGTGCGAGGTTTTCAAATGTTTTGGAAGTCTCCTACAATAGGTTTACATGCATCCAAGGTAAAAAAAAAAAAAAAAAAAAAACTCATATCTCATCATATACATTGCACATTACATAATTTCTCAAAGAGTCTAAGGGTCCTATCTTGCACCCAGTGCAATTGGCTCTGTACACCGACGCATGTATCATTCCTATTTTGCACCCGACGCACAGCGGACTTTTCCCTCCACAGACGCACGGTAAATTAGGGAATGAACTTGCGCTCCCGGGGGTGGTTCAGCGAAAAGAGGAGGCGTGTTCCGGCGCAAACGTTCCCTGGTGCTATTTTGCAGTTCCAGAAAACAAATTCCGCCACAGACCAGGAAAAACCTAGTCTAAAGTCAGTGGCACGTTTTCAGTGGCTTGTTATTCAGATGCTATTTTAAGGGTGCATGCTTGGCCATAATGTAGCGTGAACAACGCACATACACTTTGCTTCTCTCATCTACACAGACACAGCAGTTCCCATTTTTGCAAACCATACATAATTACAAGGAAAAATATTCCACACGAGGGAAATCATTGTGGTGTCCATGAAGATGTGAAAAAATAGGCATAAATCTAGCTTACACATTCACCCAAATTATTATACGCCTGTTTAACCGAAGCTAATTTGGGTGGGTTTTTCCCATCCCCATACAATATCACTTCTCTGTCTTTTACGGCCCTGACGAGAACGTCGGTCTCCTCGGCTGTGAACCGCTCCTGGTGTGCGCCTGGCAAATCCGCCGTTAAAATAGAAATCCGCCATGGAACAAGCACGCCTGCTTTTAAACGGAATGTGAGATTACGCTCTGATTGGTTTATTTCACGTTACGCCCAAACCACACCTTTGAGTAATGTAGCTACTTCAGACCAACCCATTTTAGATTTGCGTCGAGTGCAAGAGTCATTTATCCCGCCGGTATAATAGCAACAGCGCCCGAGATCCGCCCACAAAGTTACTTGCGTTTCGCGTTTGATACTTGCGTTTCAGATCGTTAAAATAGGGCCCTACATACGGTTTGTTCGAAGATTCGGTCTCTCTAAACCCCTCCTTTCTGCCAGCCTACTCTGCTCTGATTGAATCAGTGAATCTTTTCTCTCTCTCTCTCTTCCTTTACATGAATCAGTGGACTTTCCAGCACTACAAATAAGAAGAGGGCGATATTTTAGGAAGCATGTGATTATTTCCAAAATTTTCTTGGTTGTACTTGAAAAGCTGTTCTTTTGAAAACATCTGAACTACTGTCAAGCTACTGAAAAATGGCGGCAAAAATAGTTGTGCTGCTACATTTAGTCAGTCATTCCCCAACACTGGTCCTGCTTGTTGCCAGTTGCATGAGTCATTTAAATATCCTCATAGGAAATCATAACTCAAGGCCCTGGCGTCCGGCGCTGTTGTTTTAAAGGCTGAATGAATAGTTTCCCAGCTAAGTGTAGATTATGTGGTGTTGATTAAACCGGGCTGATCTAACCCAGCCGAGGGCCAGGGAAGGACCGTGATCCTTGTAATTATCGCCTCGCTCTCACAGTGATTTACTCCTTTGGCTGCTTGATGCATCTTCCTGCAGAAATTACTGACTGTACATAAAGACCCTAATTTTCCGTACTGACCCCATTTAATTGGGCCTATTCGGGTGACACCCTGATTTACAGTGAGAGTGGATGGATGACACGGCCAGCGTTACTCACAACTGCACTCAGAGTCGGGGGCGAGCCCGGGCCACTCATTTACATTTACACACTGTCAGCACAGTCTCTCATCCAGAATGACACGGCCAGTCAGACTGCATTTAGCCTTCTGCGTCAGCCGGTGATGAAGTGCAGAAGAAGAGAATGGTCACTCATGCATCTGAGCGAAAAATGTCAGCGTCACCAAATGTCACAATAGGTGGTACAGCCGGTGAGGATGAGTGGCGAGTCTCACATATAAGGTGTCAAAGTGTCAATGGGGAGTGTGAAATAAACAATACACCTTATGAAGACTTTACACACACACATACACACCCTGACAGTAAACACATTTGACTGTCGTTAACATCGAGGCAGGGTACAGATTGTAAACAATTCACAGGAGTCCAAAAAAACGTGACTTTAAAGACTTTATTCTCGTCCCCCATTTCTCTTCCTTATTTTCACAGGCTGTAGTCATTAAAAAAGTGCACGTGAACCAATTATTTCTGCTGTCCTATTTGTTTCCTGATGAATCTGTGCTGGCAGTCTCACCCTGTCATGGTGCAGAAAATATGTGTGAGAAGAGGTGCGCCGCGCAATATCTCCGGGTTTGTCAAATAAGAGTTGAAGCATTGATTTTTCTAATTCATCTTGTCTCGCCGTGAGATAGCGTCTCTCTCACAGAAGTTTGACTCAGAAGCTGACACTGTGAGAAACTACAGAACCTCCTGACGCTAGCCTCGGGGGAAATGCAATTATTTTACCATTTGATGAGGAGAGGAGAAAGACCATGTTCCTTTATCAGGCAAATAATAACAGGAGTGTCATATCCTGTCTGTGTAGATGTGGTTTTATCTGATATAGAATTACAAAGCGCTGTCCCGTAGTATCATGGCATGGCTTGTCTTTGAGTTGAGATTTTGTAGTTTAAACGCGATGCGAACTGACATTTTCCTTGCTTTCTTTCTAATGAAGCTGCCAGTCTAACATAAGCTGCTAACGTACGGCAAATATTCTGACATGCTAATAAAACACTCAATATTATTTACTAGGCTTTTTGCTTGTATAGTGTATAGTGACTATCTTAAAGCTGAAGTTTGTCATTTCTGTCTCCCTAGTGTCACCAAAAAAACTGATTTCTTTTTTAAAAAGGTTTCCTGAAAAACGTTGTCCGACCTAGAGCAACATCTTAGCCTGGCGATTTGGGGGAAAAATTGAATTGTGATTTTTTTCCTGATAAAAATGGTCATTTACTATTTTAAAATGTGATTTTTTTTTCTTCTTCATTTATTTGCTTATTTATTTATTTATTTTCAAAAGCCTCCAGTTCAAAAATAGTATAATAATTATAGTGTCTGTGTTAATTTCTTCATTTTCAAACGTTAATCCAAGCGCTTATACGTAATTCTTATTACAAGTTTGGAAAGAGGGTTGGTGCATGTTGCATTTCCAAATGCATGTTATAAGCACCCAATTTGTTTACTGTGAAACGAGCCACTCTGAGACACAAAAAACATGAGCTGAAACATATATTTATATAATTAAACCGCAGCCTTTGTGATTTAATTATCACGCTAAGCTGATATAGCTCAAATATATTTAATATATTGAAAGCTTTTTTATAAATGTAATGATTGTGTAATGCAGTATACTTATTTTGTACTTGATGGCTATGCAACATGACACTTTTAGAGTCATTTCATTGAAAATATTAAGTTTTTCAGAACCATATAAAAGCAACATGAATACAGATATTTCCTGCGGCCTCTTAAAATGGCTCTGAGCGGTCGGGGTGGGGTCCTCGGTGCCCGTGTGCATGCGCACGTGGTGTTAGGAAATTTACGGCTTTAATTTCCCCTGAAACATGCCCAGGCTGCAGGTGTTGTGGTGGGGTGGCTGTAGGCAGGGGTCACTCTGATTAATGGCCGTCCTTTCACAGGGAATGACAAACCCCTGAAACGTTGTCATCGGGAGTCCAGTCCCTTTTGTTCCTCCTCAACAGCTGTGACAGCCTGGCAAATCAGGAGTTTTCCAGGCTTAAATCTGCCAAACTCACAGACAAAACATAGTCATCATCAGCTGAACAAATACCGCTCCCCTACCCATCCATAGTCTAGAGATTACCCAGAGTGCTGCTTAGTGCTTATAATTAGCCCTAAGTTGCTGATAGTAGGCTCGGGCTGGGTAGAAATTGTTTCATTATGCTTAATTAACACCTACTTGATTATGGTTAATTACTACTGTTTGATAATAGAGGAGCAAAGTTGTCAGTCTCCAGACATGAAGAAGCCATCTGGATCATTGATAACCATATGTTGACACTCAGCTCCTGGTTGAGCTGTCAGGGGCCCAGAGACAGGCAGGTGTCTCCACTGTGTGACTCCACCGCCTTCCACAGATTCACGAGTAAACACACGCATGCAAACACCTTTCTGTGGCTTTTGTACTGTATTTGCATGAAAGCACTCTTCGGAGTAATACCTTATACTCTATTACCACAGCATGGAAAAATAATCCTATTCATTCATATTCACAGCTGGTTAAAACTTTAAACTGCATCTTTTTTGAAAGGTTAGAAGACAGCAGAGCACCACAAAGACTGAACAAGACAAATCAAACATACGGAACCCTGTGGTGCACAAAATAAATGATCCTCGCTATAATGTCTGTCTGTCCTTGTTAATTTGCTCTATACACAATATGAAATTAACTAAGAAGCGACAACACCAAGATGAATTGTTTGTTATTTGGAAGACTAAAATGAAGTTTTGGTGCATATAACATTTGTCATGTTTAATTGCTGGATCAATTGGAATCCTCTGTAATGATGATTTATAAAGATTTGAGTGTAATTTGATATTCATTAGCTCAGCCAGACACATGGCGATATCAGCTTGTTAATTGTGTTTCCTTTTCTTGAAGGGCTTGAAGCTCGGGAACACATTTGGTATAGAGTTAGTCCTTTTTCATATTAATAGCATGTTGTTGTGCAGGAAAATAGATTTTTGATTTGGTAAACACACGTGACTTGAATTAGGTTATACGTTTTATTTGAATTAGGTTTTAAGTTTTAACCAAAAGTTATAGTTAAAAAGTTTAGTTTTGAACAGTTGATTGTATGTATGTATGTATATATACATTTATTATATCATAATTTGTTTACAATTTGTAATGTATTTATACAGTAGCTGGGTTTTTTTGTTTCTTGTTTTTTGGTAAAGATGTAGGATGTGTATTCCAGACTGAATTATTATTAGAAATGAAAGCATTCCTCTACATTAGTATATTAGGCAGCCATGCAGTTATGTGATTACACTATTTATGGTGCTACATAACTGCCATTTATATACTGTTGAGGCCCTGTATAGTAGCTGTACTCAATGTTTATGGTTTATAGCTGTCAGTAGAAAGTTGAGTGTATCACTGAACCTCTGTGCATGAATCATCAGCATGTTCATATATGACACTCCTGTAATAGCCTATGTATTTAGTGTAGTATGGAAGCGTGTCGTTTATGAGGGCTTTCAGTGACAGCTCAGAGCGCTCTTAGCTGCATATTGTTCTAATGGATTCAGTGGTCAAATTGGAGACAATGTCATTTCGGCGGCGTAAGGTAAATAGTTTGTTACGCTCATGTAATTCGTGCAATTTGAGCGCACCAGACAGACATGATTGGAGGATGCCAAGATGATGTGCCCTGCTTTTCTTGCACGATGCAGAGATGTAGGCCAATTGGAGATGCTCCAAATTATTCAGCGGCACAGCAGAATTCCTCCTCAAACAGGAAGGTTCCTTATTCATTTCCTTAGATTATCATCACATTTGTGTCACCAGCAGAAGAGCTTTATTGACTCGCAGAGATGCACCGCCTTCGCTTTGGCTGTCGTTATTGGCCGCGCTGACATATTCATATGTGCCTGCGCTAATGCCTCTAAATTACTCCCTCCACAGACGTCACAATTGAACAGATAATTTTAATAAGATTCAGTTTGACTTTCGACTGCTCTCCTTCCCCACTTTATGGAATACAAATTGTAACCTGTTTTTAAAGCCATGCAAGACAGTGAACTTTAATGGGATTTGACAACATCATATTAGGCACAACAACTCCGCATAATGTACCGAAAAATTGGACGTGAAATTGGAAACATAGCCGAGAACAAAGTAAATTTACATGGTTTGGTAGGTTGGATGTCTGATATCATATTCTCTCATGCGAGCTCTCGGGGAAGCTGGGAAAAAAAAGGCTGGGGCTTTAACAATGGATATCAGCGGAAAGTGCTTTTAAAGTTAAGGCTGATGGATGGCTTGTCAAAAAAAATAATTGCACTGGTAGGAAAGTGGGGCTGCGTGCCGGGGAGGGGGGAGCGCCGAATATACAGAGAGGATGATGGGAAGTGACAGTGGTCTGTCAAGAAGCAGTGGCTGCCCAGAGAAGTGTGAAGCCCTAGCTATAAGGTGGCAGAATAGAACAGGCTGTCAGGGCGGGAAAGTGGCTTTAATACGGCGAAAAGCAAAGGAATCCGCCTGTCAGCCCTGCTCAGCCGAGCCGAAACAGGGAGAGGAAAAACGGCGGGAAAAGGTAGACTGAAAAAAACAGGCAATAGTACTACTGCAGGGAGCGTAGGTGTGTGTGCGTGTCAAGAAAAACGGTAATAGCTGGGCGTGCAAGTGAGCACGTCGAGAAGAAAAGCAGGGGCGTGCGTTGCACAGGACGCGGTCCCGGTCGGTCCGCTCCATTATGTCGGATTCGTCAGCCTGTCCGGTCCTTGTGGACTTTTAAGTGGATGTTGAGAAGTCGCTGATGAGACAGGTAGAACGACTGTACTCCTCCTGTATCCTTCTTACTCCTCGTCCTTTTCTTTGGGGTCCCGTGATGAAAGGAGGACGCAGGAGGATGCAAACGAGTGTCATTTTGAATTTTCTGATCCCGCAGGACGGCTCATTACAGCAGGGGACAGCTTTACAATTATATAGCTGAGCTTCCTAAGGCATTTACATGAATTGGTGGAATAAATTCAATAATGCTTGTCTACATAGCCTTGACCTTGGGTGAAAGGCACTCTAGACTAATTCATCAGGGTGCCGCTGCTGAAGGGCTGATGTGTTGATTGTACCTGAGCGGAATATGTGCTCTGGTACACAAGGCCACCCCGACATGCTCATATTAAAACTAGCCCTTATTACCGCAGCTGTTTCATCATCCCAAAAATTCAAAGTGGGTGGGGTTATGGAGGTATTGTGCCCGCAAAATGAGTTTAATTGAATGCACAAACATTACGTGGTTTCAAATCACAACCGTTTGAAGTTTAATTTATCATGATGCATTATGGGTAATGTATTGAATCTTTTAAGAAGTCTGATATAATGGATAGCAGAGTGTCTTTTTTTTAGGTGATAAATGTACCTCACCCTTTTTATTTTTACAGCCGTGCCATTTGTAGTGCATTGATTGTGCACCTATTAACCATTGTAATGAAAACAGGAAAGAGGGTACAAAATGTAGTCCCTCTCATAAATCACAAATACAAATATAAGGATCAAAATTGTTTCAATGTTCCCACTACTGTTCTTTGTGTGCTCATTAGATCAGGTGAAGTGTATAATTTCACCAAATGCAATTGCAATTTGTTAGTTTAAGCTGCCCGACGAGTTTAGAACTGGTCTGCGTGATGCCCAAAAGATGGCAGACAGGAGTTTTTGAAAGACTATCATTACGTTTGCCATTTCTTTGTAGTGCCGTTAGTGACACAGAGATAACGAACTTCCCTTTAGATTAAAATATTCAACAATAGCACCAGAAACATTACTACAGCATGACATCACCTGGGAATAGCTGTCTAATAATGGCCTAAACCACTCAAGGATGTACTGTATGTTACTGTGATTTTCACCAGGGGAAGGGGCGATCTGGGACACAATGCAATAGCAAAATTAGAAAAAATAAACAGTTACATTTGTAATATTAATTTATTATTATTACTGTTTTATAATGTGGCACACATGTATTGTTTGGTTTAGTCAGTTATATTCCAGTAAATCATAAGCCAATATAGACGTGAAAGTGAACTTAATTGATGAATTCTTAACACTAATTGGAGTGTATTCTTTCAAAACCTCCATGAAATCATTTTCTCTCTCTGCTCTGTGTGTGATGGATCAAAACCCATGATCTGTGTCCTCACATTCATAAGCAATTAGGCCTGGCATTATTCATTCTCCATTTAAAAAAGGGTAATTAAAGTCCTCTGTAGTTTCTTTGAAAGTTGAATTATCTTTTCATTTTCCACAAATATAAACCCTGAAATTTAAGGGGCCACTAAACATTCAAATCATGAAAATGAGCTCTTCAGAAGACTTGTCATTACAAATGATAATATAATGACATGTACACTCATGAACTTTTTTTGTTCATTGCTGGCACAGCATACTTAAAAAGCAATTGCTATGGAAACTGCTCCTAATGAGAATATTATGGGCACTGTCTTGTTTAAAACATAGTGTTGTTACTGTGTCTTGCCACTTTCAAGTACACCGACAAGGTGATTTCTGCACAGAGGATGTGACTGATTCTGATGACAAGCAAGGCCTTATCTCTAGCTCACACACACAGACACACACACACACACACACACAGACACACACACACACACGCACACGCACACGCACACAGACACACTGTTTCTGTGAGGCTAACATAACACAACTGTAATGAGAATGAGAAGTGTAATATTCTTGCGGATCAAGGTTTCTCCACACATTTCGGGAATGATAATAGAACACTGTGCTTTTTGACACACACATCTCTGTGTGCTGGGAAGCTAGCAGGGAAAGTGTGTGCACTTCTGATGTGTGCTGTGATGTATAGACTGACCTAACAAAGAACTGAGTGCTCACAGGAGCCGGACGGCTCTAATGGATGGGGAGAGAGAGAGAGAGAGAGAGAGAGAGAGAGAGAGAGAGAGAGAGGGAGAGAGGGTGTAGAGAGAGAGAGAGAGAGAGAGAGAGAGAGAGAGAGAGAGAGAGAGAGAGAGAGAGAGAGAGAGAGAGCCTCATTTAGAAGAGGAAGGCTGTTTGCTCTGCCAATACGACACAGGGGGAGTGGACAGCCATTGATCTACAGCCGCAAATGACAGCTGAGAATTCAGCAATAATCATGACAAATGAGAGGAAGGGCCACAGGATGGTGGGGGAAAATGTCAATAATTCCAGCCCAAAAAGGAAGCCCAAGGTCGCAGGAATAGGGCACATTTTGTCCGCGTGCTCTGGACTGCACAGAGAGACAGCAGAAGAAAACCTGTCAAATGAATGGCCGTTCAATCAGTGATCCCACTCAAATGTTGCTTGGCCTGTTATCTCAAGTCTCCATTGACATTTACGTCATCTGGAGAAGTGTATGTGTTCTTCATCAGTTTGCATCACAGTTTGTTTTGTACTTGTCTTGGAAAAATCTGCTCTTAAACAAGGTTATCGAGAGTGGGCCATTGAGCATTTTTTACGAACTTGACTGTCATTATTATTATTATTTATTTTATTTTTTTATATGAGCAAAGAGCCGTTTACATACAAATGGAAATGAATTAAGAACTGAACATTTAAAATGCAGCTAAATATTGCTTTCATTGTTTAAATTCACTCACTTGTAACAGAAAGTGTTAGTGTGTGTGTTGCATGTGGAATTAAAAACCATCAAAACCAGAACTTTTAAAACAATGTATGACTTGTTCACTTCATTATTTAGTTTCTTCTTAGAAGCCTATTTTGGGTTGATAAATACACTACATTTCTGCTAATGTTATTTGGGCAGTGTGAATATTGTATTTGTAACCATTTTAAACCAGCCAGAAAAATGCTATTTTTTTTCCAGCCAGTTCAATATTCAGAATATTTTAATGTAGTTCACAATATTTTTTTTGCATTTGAAGTCAAAGTTTACTTTGACACAGCTAATATTTTGTTAAATCAGTTATGTGGTTTGTATGAAATATGCATATTATATTTATACCTGGATTAGATTGGCATATAGAAGAAAAAACCTTCCATGTATAAAATATGGAAAAGTTTGAGGTCAGTATTATTATTATTTTCGTTTTAGAAATTAATACTTTTATTTAGCAACAAAGCATTAAATTAAAAAGTAACAGCAAATAAATGTTTCTTGAGCACCAAAACAGCATATTAGAATGATTTCTGAAGGATCGTGTGACGCTGAAGACTGGAGTAATGAATATATTTTAAAATACATTCACATTTTAAATTTTGTTGTTTGCCAAGTTCAGGTGTGGCACACATTTATTTACAGTGCACATATACGTTTTCTGAATGGTACTAAAGTACTCTGAACAGGTGGAAAAAAATAACTAATGCCATACATTTCGTTGCTGTCAGCACACCCATTGAAGGAGAAACATTTCTCTTTGTAGATTGGACTGAAACAATAATGATTAAATTGCCTGTGCAAATCAATGTGCCCGTGTGATAAGCTGTGATCAGTAATGGGGCTGTGTGTTCTTGCTGGAGGAGGACTGCCTCCTCCTCTCTGCCTCACTGGATGAGGCATTTTCTAATCAGCTTTATCACTCATATCAGAATTTATCTTATTTGAGGAAAATGCCAATATATTAGCCCGGCGTGTATGATACACAAGGTGACCCTGCTGACTTAATGACATAATACATTATCCTTAATGAAGTCAATATCTTGTCTTTTAGCTGTCTGTCTATTGGGGCGATTAATTGCGGTGTCATTAAAGTTAGCTCTCTTTTCATTTGAGCCTGGCAAGTGGCATAAAACTAATGTTCTTAGTTATCAGCCACTGAAATAGAATGGAAGGTAGAGGAAATTACACAGAGGACGAGGGGGCTGCGCACAGCCTACAGCAGAGGCCATTTTCAGCGACATAGAATCCTGACTAATGCAGCATAGCACTGTTCACACGGTCAAGCAGTGCAGGCTGAGAAAAGATTTGTTAATGAATAAGTTTATCGCAAATTAACAAAGAGCTCTTTAAATGATCTGTAATGCTTAAAAAATGAACAAAAGTTTAACAGGCAAAGCATGCATGTTTGTAAAGTGCTGTATTGGCTTAGAGAAGTATTTACAATTAAATGCATTTAAATCTAAACCATGATTTTAGATGATAATTAGTAAGGCATGGAAGTTTTGTAATGTTAATAATGGGTCAACAAAACAAAAGTGATGTTCCTTGGGCAGTACAACCGGTAAGATAATCTTCTCACAGATCCATTTATAAGTGGTATTACATGGAGCATCAGCCCATGTTAAATAAGACGCAACACAGTTCTGTGTTTTTTTTCCATTGGGTTGTTCAACGGTCCAAATCCCAGATGTCAGTGTAATGCCATCAACCCATTTCCATGTGCCCTCTTCATCACTGTCAGTCAGACCAATCCTGAGCAATTTCCTAGCAAAATCTTGTTCCTCTGTGCTATTTATCTTAAGCAGATTTGCTCCTCTCTCCGTACAGTCTCTTCTGATCTCAGTGGAAACATAGTCAAAACTAAATCATCCATCTTGGGTCAAGTTCCACAGTTCATTTTTTTCTCGTTTTAACTGTTCATTTAGTTGAATTAGGTTGGTATTGTTGGTAGCTGGTGTCTCTCTTCTGTGTAGTTTTTGCTCTGTGTATTAATGTGGACACACAGAACTATGACTGAAGAACACACAGCAGCACCAAAAGCCCTGTAGCTGCTCTGTAGCTTCTGATCTTGACAGAATCACTCGTTGTGCTGGAGTCTGTGATTTCTCTTCCAAATGTATCTCTTATAAGAGTGGTACCCTTTACACTTTCAGACAGTTTTGATGTTGTCAAGATGATAACAGACTAATACTAGTAGCTCTCCTGGACTGGACTGCGTTGTGTTCATCTGTGTTTGTGTGGCTAGAATTTATGCAAAAAGGAAGGTTTTTGGTGGAAATGTTTCAAGTATTTATGCATGACTGGAACTTAACAATCCATATTGTTTACAATGTATGGTGAACATTGCAGGTTGTTGCTGTTACAAAAAACAGTCCAGACAGTTTCAATTTCAACATTTTAGCCTTGCTATATTCTGGATTTCCCTGCAATCCTGCAACAATTTTGTTTAAATGTTTAAGTGGCAAATGGATTATCACACCTCTACTTCACCAGTAAGCCGCCTGTGACTTTTCCTTTTCTTTGACACATGAGCATCCTAATCTGGGGTATATTTGGTATATTACTGATAGTACTCTTTGATTTCCTTAATGTCAGTGTTATCCAGGTTAACCAACAGTTGGCTTGTCATACTTTGTTGGGAAAGTAATTTTTTATCAAAAATACAGTGTTGGCTTTTAGCAGCTGGTTGCCACCATGTTTAGTCTAACCTCCAGCTTTTTGTACGTTCACAGCATTGTGTGCCCCATGAAAACTACTTTATATATTTTTTTTTTTCTGTAAACGGCCAGGCTACATTTAACTTCAGTAGATGCTATCGACTGCTTTTTCTTTCCAGAAAAAGGGGTGAGAGGGTGCGCTTCTAAGATTATGTGTTGGAATATCTAGTTTATGCGGTTTATGCTTCGATTTCAAGGTCAGAGCGCCAGTGCTTCATCAGGAAGGATGATTGACAGTCTTCAGAAGGCTGTGGGTATGAAATACAGCACTTGGCCGTGACTGCGCGTGTTAAAAAGGAGACGTGCTGCTAGCATCTTCCTTCCAAAGTCACACCAGACTGACAGCTCTGGACGCAATATTAATCACAGTGCAGTGACAACCACCCCAGGGCACAAACTGGCAGTGACTGACCAAAACAAATCAAGGCCCACATGTTCCGTTGTCATTACATCGCACACACTTGAGTCATGGGGTTTATCACAATGGACGATGAATAATGCTCTTGAAATTATTGACCGTTTATGGCCCCGACAGCCCTGGCGGACATTGTGTCTTTCTGGTGATTAAACATCTATGTTTTGTCGATATGCCTTACAGAGGATACTTTGAGGGTCACAGGGTTTTGTTCTTTGATATTTTGTTCATTAGTTTACACCTAGTGCACAAATGGGGAAAGTCAGCACCAGCACCACGATGACAAAGTAAGCCAACAATCTCACACAGGAGTGTGAACCGTGCACATGTGGCACAGCAGTTTTGAGAAAACAAGCAAATGTGACATGAAGCTCTGCACTCACGCACCCCCCTGCCTCCCCCCTGCCCAGCACTGAAACAAGCAGACTGGATGGGGGTAATTTACAACGTGTTATCTTTGTCTATAGTGGCCAGATGATATGAAGTAAATCAAGGTAGGAGTAATGAAAGACTGAGAATTTATTCCTGCAAGCACATTTTAAGTGTAGTATCCGTTACGGTGGCATTGCCTGAAGACCCTGAAATGAGACTGGGTGGTTGAAGGGCAATAAAGCAGCAGCAGGGCTCATGTTAATGCTGTCTGTCTGGGATTAGTAATTGGGTTGTGCTGATGAGTTGCACTGGAAGACAAAGTGTAAATCCAAACGGTTGCTGTAAATCTGGCATTGTTAGAACAAGGTGCAATCCCAACAACTATTGATCCTGCCCAGCGGCTGGAGAAGGGGAGGGAGATGTCATTACCCACGTAGCTTCAATTACTTTAGTCAAAGTAGCATGCTGCGTGGGGCCCTGTCGCCATGACATCAAGTGGATCGTCCGTCCTGTCACCCACTGTCTCAGTCCCTGTCTGGTATCCTGAAGATCATTTTCTGGTGGTGGTTTGGTTGAGGAAGGCCACAAGTTGGATTATTGCAGAGTAAATGTTATTTTTACCTGTGTTAAAATGCTTTCTAGTTTAGGTCCTTTAAAGCAAGGGTGTTTAAAGCATCATTTCTGGAGGACCATGTCCTGCAGAGTGTAGCTACAACTTGTCCCAACATACCTGCCTGGAAGTTTCTAGTAATCCTGGAGACCTTGATTACCTTAATTCAGTGGTGTTTAATTGGTGTTTAACTCTGCAGAACAGTTGCACTTCAGGAGCAGAACTGGACACCCCTGTTTTAAAGCAAGAATTCACCCAAACAATCTGTGACCATTTACTCACCTTCATGTCGTCCCAAACGTATGACTAACTCTTCTGTGGAGCAAAATAAAATACTTTGTAGAATGTGTCAGTGTTGCAGAATATTCATTCTGAGGGGAACTATCCCTTTAAAACAAAATCCCTTCACTCGTTGGCCATCTTGGAAACTCCCTCGGAAGATATTTCCTACGTAGATCAGGCCAAAACAGCAATATTGACTCAACCAATGTTATTAGTTTGGGGCAAGACAGTCTGTTTGTACAACTGATGAGAGACAGAGACCTGGAACCCTATTCTTTTAATTCTTTTTGCAAATATTGCAAATAACAGTTTGTAACTGTTTGACGTGATAAACCATGGCTCAGTCACATATCAAAGCACACTCTATACATATGAACTTTTGTTTTTAAACTAAATTTCAGACTTTGTTACTCGCATGGCCAGTCTGACTATGTGTGATCTAGTCAGACAGCTTATCGTCGCAGATTTCCTATCTGGTTTGACAAGCTGGTGGCAGGAAGTGCTCCATGCCTTCACAGCAACCAGTGGTGTTGGGCATCAGTGACAGCCCATGTCCTGTTCCAGAATGAATATGTTAATGCGACGGGATGTAGCTTTTCATTAGATGGAAACTTAGCCCTCTCTCCTTGACTGAGGCCTCTGTGTGCCTATTTCATGAGGGAAATGGTTTGAGGAGTAATTTGGAAAGCTGCAGTGACGTGCTGAGGAAATGAAGCCTGAGCGTGTTTGACAAATAGAAAAGGTCATGTCTGTTTCAGTCTCAGTCACCTGGTCTTCTCCTCCCCACCTGTCTGTCCCATGCACTCATCATCACATTCTTTGGACACATGTTATACAAGCCAGCCATATACCGCTAATGTCAAGCAAACAGTATCTAATCTGCATGGTTTAAACCAGATATTACATCCTGATAACTTGTCTGGATAGAAAGAGCTTGTGTCAAATTATTCTTTCGTTGTTTTATTTCGCTTACAAATAATAATCCTTGCTGCAACATTTGACATTATGCTAAATGTTTGTTAGAATTCTCTTCTCAAAGGCGACTACTTACCTGTTGCAGGATCTCCTAAATGTACTGTATATTATGTTTTCCCCCAATATACATGGCTAATTTTTATTGTTTTTTTGGGGGTCCATATGGTGTAATTATGGAAATGTCCAGCAGGGGCTAACAGGTAGCAATGCTAACCATCCAACTTTCGAACCCCTTGGCTACTGTCAATGTTGATATTTTCTTTTGAATCTCTCTCACAATAAGCTATCATTTTAAACCAACCCCTGATGAACTTTGGCATTGTCTAGGCTAATAACCGTTGCAAAACCTATTTTCCTGTGTGCTGACTCAGCTTTTGTTAACTGCACATGTTCCACTTGTACACATCAAACTGTTTAAAACTTCACAGGAGGACACGGCTAGTCAGATCAAGTATGTCTGCACAGCTTACTTCCTGCTTCCTGTGTCTGTCTAGGAGGGGAAAGGGAAGGTGAGGTAAGATGATGGCTGCGGCCTGGCACAAGATTAAACAGCTCGCTGTAGAGACCATTAATAATGCTCATATTTTGGAACTGCTCAGTGCTTACAGAACCAGAGGCATTTAATCTTATTTGAAGAAGAAAAAAAAATTACGAGGACCAGGGAGATAGGAGAAAAAGTAAGGTCAACAGGGAGAAGCTCATCCATTTTTTTCTCTGTGCTGTTCAGAGTGATAGGCCCAGATTTTCCAAGGTAGTGCATTTGTCTGTCAGAAGTGCTGGCTGGCGCTGTGATTTACTTTCTGTCAGATGATGCTCATGTCCAGCTGAAGCTGCTGCCTGGCTGGATATGGGGAAATTTGTTACCTTTCGCTTTGACAGGGAGATAATTGCTGATGGTTAACAGAACTGTGTGGAATTCAAAGGGTTTGGGAGCGAGTAATAGGAAATACACTGTGGCCTTTCACGAGCTCTCTCAAAAAGCCTCTTTCTCTGCAATATCACCTGCTTAACCTCACCTCCTTCCAGGATGAATGAGACTCTTAATAGGCCAATGGTCGCAGTAGAGATTAAATCCTAAATTACCCCTCGAAAAGACAAGTGTTAGGACATCCAAGAAAGCCCCCACTCTCTAGCCTTAATTCAGCTAAAACGCCTAACTTGCTGGCCCTATTTCACTGCTTCATACCTCAGTTCTCTATACAGCAGACCTTCACCTGTCTTTCCTAACCAGCCCATCTGAGCTAAGGATACCATCTTGTGCTCGGATCAGGAGGGTTGTCAATCAGCTGTCCGAGCTGCCAGTGGCATATCACAGGAGGAGTTAAAGAGGAGGCGGAACTGAGCCTGTGATGTGATGGGCCGAAAGGAGAGTGATTGACAGGTTAAGCCTGCATTTAATTGTCAACCCCCCCTTACATTTCAACAGCTTGTAACAGCGGAGGTTAAAAACAACTCTATAGACAAAGACATTGCTTTCGGCTGTGTGTGGAATCTTTTCAAGGACTGCTTCAATGGCAGGCCAGCATGAAAACTGACACTATTTGACCTTGTTTACTTTTTTACTATACTTAGTTCATTGGTGCTTGCTAGTAAATGAAAAGTCTTTGCCTCTTATTGTTCAATATGTAACACCAATCCATTTCTGCTGGATGAAATCAGTCTCCGCTCTCCGCTAATAAAATATTTTTTATTTATTTATTTGATTTGATTGATTTTTGTCATATTATTTTTCATTCTGTCACATTATGTAAATAAAATGGGTTACACACGTCATTTCATGTTGGTTTTAAAGCTAAATTACTTGAAATCAAATCATTTGTCAGTTATCAGATCGATGGCTCAATTGGACTAAAAAACCTTAATGCACATACCTCAGTCAATCAGATGATCTCAATCTAAATGAAATTGTGATGGGATTGGAAGGTGTGGTGTAGACCTAAAAACAAAAGTAAAAGAATAAACAAGGAAACATATTAACCATGCAAATGATGCAATCTGACTATTTTCTCAGTCATATTCAAAAATGCCTTGCACACGTGCATAGTGGCATGATGTGTGTGTTTACATATGTTAATTTATGACTAATGGCGTCTAACTGGTCAGTGGAGGAGACTGAATATTTACTAAATAGTTTTTAAAAAAGCTCTTCTGACTCAGTTTTCAGTTTTAAAAAAAGCTCTTCTGACATGTACAGTGGTGGTCAGAATTAATGGCACCCCTGGTAAATATGATCAAAAATGGTTGTAAAAAAATAAACCTGCATTGTTTATCCTTTTGATCTTTCATTCAAAAAATTAGCAAAATTCTAACCTTTCATTGAAGTAAAATAATTGAAATTTGGGGGTAAATCACATTATGAAATAAATGTTTTTCTCCAAAACACGTCAGCCACAATTATTGGCACCCCTAGAATTTTTTATGAGTAAAATATCTCTGAAGTATATTCTCATTAATAGTTACCTTTATTTAGCACAGCAGGGTGACTAGGAACATGAAATTGTCCAGCTATGACTTCTTGTTTCACAGGAGTTTAAATTAGGGCTGTGAAAAGATTAATCGCGATTAATCGCATCCAAAATAAAAGTTTGTGTTTAAATAAATATGTGTGTGTACTGTGTATAATTAAATTTGTATATATAAATACACACACATGCATGTATATATTTAAGAAAAAATTGTTATTTATATATATAAAAAATATATATTTATATATAATATAAATTATATATAAATATATACAGTATATGTATGCACATATTTCTTAAATATATACATGCATGTGTGTGTATTTATATATACAAAATAATTATACACAGTACACACACATATTTATTTAAACACAAACTTTTATTTTGGATGCGATTAATCGCGATTAATCTTTTCACAGCCCTAGTTTAAATATGATGAATACACGAAGGCCAAATTCCCTTGCTCATCCATCACAATGAGTAAAACCAAAGAATATAGTTCTGATGTGCAGCAAAAGATTGTTGAGCATCACAAAATAGAAAGTGGCTGTAAGAAAATAGCTAAAGAATTGAAAATCCCCATTTTGACCATCAGGGCAATAATTAAGAAGTTCCAATCAACTGAAGATGTTACGAATCTGCCAGGAAGAGGACATGTGTCTATATTGTCTTAATGCATGGTGAGGAGGATGGTTTGAGTGGCCAAAGACTCTCCAAGGATCATAGATGGAGAATTGCAGAGATTACTTGAGTCTTGGAGGTCAGAAAGCCTAAAAAAAATGATCAAACAACCCCTACATCCCCACATGTTGTTTGTGAGGGTTTCAAGAAAAATCCTCCTCGCTCCTCCAAAAATAAACTCCAGCATATTCAGTTGTCAGACACGACTGGATCTTCAAAAGGGACCGGATTCTGTGGTCAGATGAAACAACAAAAAAAAAGGGCTTTTTGGCAGCAAACCCACCAGATGTGTTTGGTGCAAACAGGGATAAAAAGTACCCCATGCCTATGGTTAAATATACTGCTGGATCTTATATGTTGTGGGCCTATTTTTTTGCTGAAGGTCCTGGACTTCTTGTTCAGATACATGGTATTATGGATTCTAGCAAATACCAACAGATAAAAAATCAAAACCTGACAGTCTCTGCTAGAAATCTTATAATGGGCCGTGGTTGGATCTTCCATCAAGACAACGGTCCAAAACAAACATCAAAATCAACACAAAAATGGGTAACTGAGCACAAAATGAAGCTTCTGCCATGACCGTCCCAGTCCCCTAAACTGAACCCCATAGAAGATGAGTGGGCTGAACTGAAGAGAAGAAGCACCAACATGAAATTGTGAATCTGAAGGATCTGGAGAGATTCTGCATGGAGGAATGGTCTCTGATCTCTTGTCAGTTATTCTCCAAACTCATCAGGCATTATAGGAGAAGACTCAGATCTGTTATCTTGGCAAAAGGAGATTGCAAAAAGTATTAACAGGGTGCCAATAATTATGGCCAGCGTGTTTTGGAGAAAAACATTTATTTTATAATGTGATTTACCCCCCACTTTCAATTCTTTTACTTCAATGAAAGGTTTGATTTTTGCAAATTTTTTGAATGAAAGATCAAAAGGATAAACAATGCAGATTTATTTTTTACAGCCATTTTTTATCATATTTACCAGGTGTGCCATTAATTCTGACCACCACTGTATGTTAGTTTTAATTTTAGATATGTCATCAAGGCAAAAACAACTATTTCCTCGCATTAATGCCAGTAGCATTATTGTGGTGGCTTTCTCTTGTTTTGAACATGTCTACTGGGAACTGTTCATGCGCTGAAGTTTTGTTCAGAATACATGTAATGCACATGCAAATAAATATGTGAATCATATTGCAAAGTTTAGGGTTATTATAAAGAGAAATTTCAGAATCTGAAATCAGATTGGATTCATTCTGATTTATGAAAATAGGCGCATGTTCAGAGAAATCAACCTAGAAATGTCTGTGTGAAATGTCTGAAATGTATTTATTGGTAACTGGACTAGAAGAAGCATTTAGAAAATTCCACACTTCAGTTTTAATTGCATTAATTATTTTTATTTTTTTTACATAAAAAGGAAATATTTAAGAAAATCTAATTACATTAGATTAGTTTTTCTTAAGTATTTCCTTTTTAAGTTAAAAAAAAGAACAATAACCAGATAAAAAGAAGATAGTTCTTCATCTGTACAGAAATGTATAATTATTTACCAACAATGCAATGAATCCTTATTTGATCCCTGACAAGCGATTCAGTTTGAAGAAAAGTGCCGCCAATCTCATTTGACCCTGCATTATATTTTGCCTGTGACAATGAGAGTAATAGAAGATATTGATTGGCAGGGCAGTTAAGTTGTCATTGCCGCCATTTAATGTGTCACGGGGAGCAGTTAAATTGTCAAAAATCACTGAAGGACTCCCTTCATGCTTGATATTGCTCCATAAAAGTCTTCCACATGTAAATTGGAGTAAATTTTGAGAATGTCGCCATCTTTGCGGACTATTGCACCTAGTGTCGCCAGTTAAAGTTATATTTGTTGTAGTTCCTTAAATATAATTATTGAAAGATGATTTTTTTTTTTCATCCAGTGTCAGATCATTTTTTTTAAATATTACCAGTTGACATGTACATGCTGGCAGATCTTGCCTAGAGAAGCTTTAATCCATTAGTGTGTGGTCTGTTTCTTAGAATGGGCGGCTGTGCTGCACTGTGTGTATGGTCAGCATTGGGGTTCGTGCTAAAGCGTGGGTGGTAAAGAGCCTCCGGCATATTGGCAATCAGTTGGCCAGTTTGTAGCCAAGTGCGCTGAGCCTGTGGCTGTTTGCTGGGCAGAAGGAGGTCTGCTGTGGCTCTCTTCGAGAAGAGCAGGGTACAGGCCACGCTCCACAAACTTGAGAGAGCGGTTTCTGGTGTTGCTCTTGTCCACTGGCTGTTTGCTGAACCCTTGATAACCTCAGCTCGCTCTTGTGTGGACTCAGTGAATGATGCAATAATCAATACTCACTGGAAACACAGGGTCCGAGGAGAGAAGCCTGCTCAATCAGCAGTTGGTGGGAAGAGACACGGTCGTGAGTGTTTTAATCAGTGTAAACACATTTCACCTCGTCTGTCTTATAATGGATTATTCCAGAGCATATTTTTTTGCTATTGTCAATATTCAGATGACTAGTACTTGCGTGTGATACAGAGCAAAAGGACTGGTTGGTGTCATAACATATACTTTAAAACTGCAGTGTCTCGTTTCTGTTTGCTTGCAGTACCAAGCCATTTTCTAAATAAATTTACCTGTGCAGAACTCACTGCCACTGTAGTATTCTGAGTGGTTGCCAGGGAGTTGCTATGTGGTGGCTGAAGTGTTCTGAGCATATTGCCAAGTTGCTTGGGTGTTTTGGGTGGATGCTTACTGAAAAAAAGAAAAAACAGAATCTCAGAGTCTCTATGATATTTTGTGGGCATTTGCAGCAAACCTCTTTAAGGTTGGAATACGCAGCCCTATCTCATGAAAGTGCGTATCTATAGCACAAATTTTATTTCTCGCCAAAAATAGTTTTTGTATACTTAAATGCATATGATACGCATTTTATGGCGTGTAATACGCACGCACTCCACACCCCAAACCCTACCCAAGGGTTTAACACTGCGTATCATATGCACGCAAAAACTATTTTTGGTGTATAAATGGCACGAGAAATAAAATTTGTGCTATAGATACGCACTTTCATGAGATCGTGTTGGAATACACTACACGACTCGACTAAAATGTAAAGATTGTAAAACACTAGACTTCATACACTTGCCATAAATGGTCACAGTGTAAAATAATGGCCTTCATACACAAAGCGACTGAGGATCACACTCTACCAGACTTTCAGGTTGGTACGACACAACGAACTCGCGCAGAAACATGTGCCTAGTTTAAATCTTGGAGTTTGTGTCAATAACTACACAACGTGATTTACTGTGAAATCAGTCAACTCCATCTACCCAAAATCGGTAGACTAGCCCTGACTCTCCAGACTGAAAATTGTGGCAAGAAACTGTACAAAAGTGGTAAATCTATTCTAGCCTTACATTAAGAAAATCCAGAGTGATAATATGTTTATAATTATAACAAAAGTTATTTAATGTTCTAGCTCAAAAATCACCCAAAAATGAAAATTCTGCCATCATTTACTCACCCTCAAGTTGTTCCAAACCTGTTTGAATTTCTGTCTTCTGCTGAACACAAGAGAAGATATTTTGAAGAATGTTGGTAACCAAACTGTTGATGGGCCCCATTGACTTCCATAGTATTTTTTTTCCATACTATGGAAGTCAATGGGGTCCATTAACTGTTTGGTTACCCATATTCTTCAAAATATCTTATTTTGTGTTCAGCAGACGATATACTGTAAATCCATACAGGTTTGGAATAACTTAAGGGTGAGTAAATGATGACAGAATTTTCATTTTTGGTTGAACTATCCCTTAAAGTGCTTTGTTGCAACTAGGCTCTGGTTTCTAGATATGACTTGGGTTCCTCATACAGTGCTAGCCTGTTGGGATTTTTTAAATACATTTTCTTTCACAAAGTTATACAAAGCTGTATGATTTTAGGAATATTTCATGTCTGTTGCAACCATAGAGCCAAACAAGTTACATGCCAGTACTTTGGTTTAGGGTTCTCACATAAACTCCTGCCTCAAACTCACATGATTGGTCAAGCCAGAAGTTGAAATGTTGGGCTCTTAAAAACACATAAGCAATGTTTTGATTGTCTCAAAAGGTACTTTAATATCATAAAAGATATTCACATCAGTGACCTCTAATTCTTTACAGTATTTGTCTAAAAATGATTGATGAATTGAAACAACAGGAATATGTTTCCTCCTTGTTTGCCAGCCTGCAGAGACTGGCTAAAGAGACAGGTCACATTAGGCAGCCTGAACAGATGTAGAGACAGTGCAGTTAGAGAGTGGGAAATCTGGCAGCCAGAACTGGTCTGGGGATTGGGGAATACGACTCTATAATAGTCGGTCCTGGGTCAGAGAGTGCTAGCTGTTTCTGTCCTCCGGTGTGTTAACTAACAGTCACCACCAGTCCCAGCACCAATGACCAGAGACGAGGAAAATTAGAGCCAAGATGCACAAACCTTTTACCTCTTAACCTCAAACGTGCACTCATCAACACAAATGCAAGATGCGTGATTGCACAACTATCTTTTGAGTGTTGGAATGTTGAGCAGCTCTAGGTCATTTTTAATTTTGTGATGTTATTAAGGTGTTATTCTTCTATATCTCTTGATTTAAAGGAAAAGTTCCCCTAAAAATGTAAATTCTGTCATCTTTACTCACCCTCATGTCGTTCAAAACCTGTTTAACTTTCTTCTACAAAATGCAAAGGTATTTTGAAGAATATATTATTTGTGTTTGTGCATACACACATTGGACCCCTTTAAATTGAATTGTATGTACAAAATAAATGTAAAAAAATCAGGTTTGGAACAACATGAGGGTGAGTAAATGATGACAGAATTGTCATTTAATTTAATTTAAATATACTTGTATAACAGAATAATTATGGGGAAGTTCTTCTGCGCCACTAGCTTTACTAAATGAAAATGCAAAAATGTTTTCCCAAACTCATGTGACTGGTTAAATTAATGTCATTGTGTTGGGAGTTTGGACAGTATCTTTGCAGGCAACTTTCTCTTGCCATCTTTCTCTAGGGAGCAGTATTAACTCATTGCGTGCTTGTATTCAGTCCTTCATCTTTGAGGCACATTTGAAGCATTTAGAGCAGCGGTAGTCTCAGACAGCGAGCTGTCCCTGCGCTTCCTGCGGGGGCCTGTGGTTGGGTTAGCACCATTAATGAAGGGTGCCTTTAAGAAGTCTCCAGCGAGCAGCCAGGCATTACAGATTAGGTCAGTGGAACGGCTAGCGGGTTGAGCATGATGGATGAGGGGGAGAATGAGTTTCTGCCGTGCAGTATTGTGAAATCTTTTCATTGTCACCGACGGGCCTATGAGGTTCTGACGAATGAGGGAGCAAGTGTCAGAAACGCCCTTCCCCTGCTCCCTGCAACGCTTTTAATATCTCCCGGAGCTGCCGCCAAAGTATTGATAAAAGTAAAGTTTAAAAATAGCCTCGGCAACGAGAGGAGAGCTGCAGAGATGATTAAACAAGGGCGCTGTTGTGCTTCTGAGGGCTTTGTCTCTGTAAACACCCGGGCACGAGCAAGTGGACTTCCCGCTTCCAGAGCGAGAGAGGGAGCCTCTTTATGGGAAACGTTTGTGACCGGGGTGACAGCTCAGCTTGATGGATGGGCTGCCTCCATCTGGTTGCAGTGCATGTAATAAATTTCCATGCTCATGTTTGACCTCTCTCACTTACCAGACACATCTTTCACTTTTGGGACGTCCAAGAGGGACTCACAATTACAAGGCGAGATGCCGCCAGGGCGCGCGGATAGTGCTGTTTATGGGCCCCAGCCCAAGGGCAAAGAGTCAAAAAAAATAGATAGCTGTAAACAATGCCTGCACGCCGCCAGGAGAATTCTTCTGCATTCAATAACCTTTCACACCTACTCGGATCCCAGAGTAGCGCGATGCTTCAGCATGTGGACCTCAGATGGTTACTGCTTTAAAGGTTAGCAGCTCTACATAGTGCCTGATACAGCTGCTATGCCATAACACTGCACAGAGATGTGCCAGATCGACAGCTGTAAAAAAGCAGAGTTTGTTCAAATGCACCGTGATTATTTGATTAAATACTACTATTAAAAATATTACTAAGTAAACTATTTCCTGCTTTCAGGGAGCGCATAGTTCATAAAGTTTTACCAGGAAAACAAATGGTTAGATATGATTTGCATTGCATATTCTTAAATCCTACAGATAATTTCTTTTATTTTTTAGTAAAATAATTATACATTTTGTTGAATTTTTTTTACATCCTAATATAAAGTGTGCATTTTTCTGTTTTAGATAACACATTGTAAGTCATAACTGTATAGCCCATATTAGTACGGCAGTTACAAATTAAAGTTTTACATGGCCATCTCTGTACTTGCACACTGGTTGGTGAAATGCCCTTAAAAGTAACACAGCACGTTAAGCAGCAGGGCTTTTCGGTAATAGAAACAGATAGCTGGCCATTGGATTTTAATAAAGTGGGATAATAATGAGGGTAAGAGTGGAGTGAATTGTAAAGAGGAGGCTAATGAAGTGCCTATGTGGGCAGTATGTGCAAAATAACCTATAACCTATTAAGAAACAGTCTAACACACTGGGCTCCAGTCAGACCCCCTGATTGAATTAGCTGGCTCTTTAATTACTGAGCATCTTAGATGGGAGCTTTGAATTTAATTGAACTTTTTCATGGCCCCTGCTCACCCAGCCAAACAATTTGTTCAGAAAAAAATTGAATTAACAACCAGCCTTTTTTTCTTGCATTGCTTATTATAACATTAGGAAAATCCCTGGAGTTTCCAGGCTGTAAGAAACGAAATCGCATAACATTATTCACAATAACGCATATGTTATAATCGCAAAGAACTTACTTAAAATTCAATCCACTTTGGCGTCATTATCATGTATCAACATAATAAATGAGCCCTTCAGAGCATGGTAATTATAATTTGATAAATCATCAGCAGAAAATTAACTGGATGTCAAAACATTCATTGGAAAGGGTGATGAATCGAGGATGATTGTGGTGATGAATTGTGTTAATCTGCGCAGTATGAAGCCAGCGAAATGGCTAAGCAGCCCAAGATGGATGGGGCATGGAAGCAGCAAGGTCAGGACACAGCACTGCAGAACGGAGGGAGGGGGAAAAGGGGGGGGGGGGAGGGAGAGAGAAAGAGAGAGAGAGACGCTAGCTGTGCAGCACTCAGGGCTTTACCTACCTGCACTTTTTACCACGCGGCTTTCACCCTGGGTATCGGGCAGACAGATTTTCCTCCTCTTTTTTTTTCCGAGTGTGACTGTGCTTTTAATCTTTGCCTTCACAGAGTACAAATATGGTCCCCGGTTAAAACAATGGAGGGTGTTTAACTTTTGCTCCATGCTATTACCAGTTAGTTCCTGGGTGAAGTAAAAACTATGAGATCCTTTAACCTTCACATGACAGCCTATTTTATTATGTTCAAAATACATTGTGAGCTAATCATCTATTAAATAAATGTTCTAATGTGTTCATGCATTTAGGTCCTTATTTTATATAATGTTATTTTTATTATGTTAATTCTGAAACTGACTTTACAAAACAACCAATGAAATGTAATATTAGCAGTTTCTGAAGCTGTACACAGCTAATAATCATGTCCACCTGGGCAAATTAGCATGTAAATCCTGATTTAGGTTTGCATGGTTTTATCGGCTCCTTTGTTCGACCTCCCAGCCCTATAGGTCATTTCTAAATGTAGTAAATCCATCAATTGGAGTAGAGGAGCTCTACTTGCCAAGACCTAATGGGGAATGACCTGCAATCTTGATTTCCAACAGTTTGTATGTCAGACCCAGCAGCTATCATCGATTTGTGTGTGTACACAGCCATAAAACATATTTTTCAACAGGACCGAGCTGCTAGATCATCCACGGTGCATATTGATATGCGGAATAATGGTCGGAGAACCTTTGTTCTAAATTATATGTATTTCTGTTGATATTAAACCAATTAAATCATAGCATGTTGTTCTAGAGCAATAAATCAATATGTCATTGGTTTCAAGGCCAGGATTATTTCCACTTTCCTAAACTTTTTTTTTTTTCTAAATAAATATGAGCAGTAAATAAATCCAAGCTGAATAAGGAAAGTGTTGTTTTAAGGCCGTATCTTGCCACAGGCTGTTTGTTTAGTGCCTAAATGGATGCAGTCCACTCGCTGAGGTCGAATAGCACAGCACTTCCTGTAGGCCACATGTATTGATGGGTATCGAAGAGCAGGGGCCGTCCAGTGCAGTGCTGGTGTTTATAGCTAGCGCCAACCTGCAATCACTCTCTCATCAAACTCATCAGAAACTTCCTGCAAATGGTGGAAAACTGCCTGTTTTAATCTTCGCACAGCCCAGCTTCACTGGTTCAAACCTTCACAACACTCACTCTGTGTGTTTAACATCACTCAGCAGTAAACGGAAATTAAGTTGAGGAACATATTTCATGAATTGGGAGAGATTGCCCTACTTTTCCACTTTATAGGCATGCTTTTTGGTTGATGAGGTCTGAAAATAAGTGTACTTGAGGCATTAAAGGAATAGTAAAACAAAAAAAAACAAAAAAAAAATGTTGCTTTATACTAAACCTTATGGCATTCCAAACCATCTCTCTTACATACAGTGACGGTTCATTGTGTCCTTGTCTGTCATGCTACAAAAGGACAAAGCACCACCATAAAAGTAGCCTATGGGACTAAAGACTGCTGCAAAAAATTAGTTCAGATTTACATCCATCACACTGAACTGGTAAAGATGTATTGCAGTTGTGGATAGCTGCGCCAAATCTGTTGGCTCCAAGTCATTGCCATTTTTTTCTGTTCTTTAAAGTAATGTTTTAATGGACATTTCTAGTTATTTATTTATCTACGCTCTTCATAAGTTTGGAGTCAGAATTATTTTTACTTTTTAAGAATTTCATATTTTTATTCCCCATTGTGTCCACGTCTGTCATGCTACAAAAGGACAAAGAAGCACCATAAAAGTAGCCCATGTGACTTATGCTGTATGCTTTAAGTCCTCTGAAGTCATACTGTTGTAAACTCAAATCATTTTTGTGCAAAATAGCATTTTGGTGTCAGTTTTTAAATCTGGACACAGAAGGCTTTGAATATAAAACAAATTCTGTGAACTATTGAACGGAATTGTATGCTTTTGATGCTTTTATGGCATTATTTTTTGACAGATTTGGTCAGAATTGTAGTTGTTAGAGCTTTCTTTAAAACGTTCTACTTATGTTTAAAAAACAGTGTACAGGAGGGTATATAATACATTTTAGGTGAGCTATCCCTTCAAGCAATAACTAAGGTTGTATAAGGTAGTGTGGGCATATTGTTTATACAAGATTCTGTACAAAGAAAATTAGCTGGACGAAAAAAAAAAAAACACACACACAATTGCTAGCAAATCCAACTAAATGGAAGCACTTCTTTTCATTATTTACCCAGCCTACTGATTCTTATTGTAGTAATGAATGTCTTTTCAACAAATTATGATAATTACTTGTCACTGGGTTTGAAATGTGACAAATCAGACAATGTTACTTTTATTGAATTCAATTATCAAGTTGAAAAATGGGTTTATTCATTATTTGTTTCTTTATTTTACATGTGGAGAAATGGATGTGTCATTATCTTATACTCTGCATGTTGGTTGTTTGCTGGGATGGCAGCTCAACTAATTGGTTACAAAATAAATGAATGCATACATTTAAAGAGAGCGAGAGGCATCTGCAGTGTGTTTAGTGAGGTTTCATAGTAAATGTGTGCTTCATTGTGACAATGGTGGTTTACATTTGCTATTAACATCTGTCTCGGGTGGTCAGTCACAATTTGGAATTTACATGCGTTTCAGATTCATCTCTTGGGACCACTTGTGATAAGATAAGAGTTTTTTTGTGACTCCATACATTACATCAAAATATAAATACTGTTGCTCTTAAATATACTTGTATATATGCAAATTAAAAATACTTAGTAATTATTACTTTTTTTTTTTTTAAAGATTTTCTTTGATTGGTTAGTTATTTTCTTATAAATCTGCATGTAACTGGCAAAGTTCAAAGGCCACGTTTTAGCACAGTGGATGATTGACAGGTGAATAAGCAGTACTTCACTGTTGTCCAGGACGCATCCAGACAGATTAGCGTTGACACTACAAATGCAACGTGGCCGCATGTGGATACCTCTGTGTGATTTCAGTGATCGGATCATAAAACAGTTTATACACTGTTGAAACTTACATTTAGCACCATCCACTTGTGAGTCACCTTAAACAGATGGTAATACCGGGTGTACACTGGATAAATGTGTCTGGATGCCTGAGTTCTTTAGTCCATAAAAGCCTTGAATTCGATCTCATCTGATCTGTGTACAGTGAGACAAAATTGTAGACAAAATCTATTTGTTCCTCCAATTTACCTCTTTTACATCACAGTAGTGGAAACTTTTCCTATGTGAAGTTAATACATCTCTCTGGCAAGCAGCAGTAGCATAGAGTGTGACCACTGGACGTGTTACATATGGAAGAAGAGTATCTTTACCTTTCCTGCTATTGGTCTTCTCTCTGTTTCAAGTGCTTTCTCTGTCTGGAACTGATCACTAGTGTGTGTGTGTGTGAGAGAGAAAGAGAGAGAGAGAGAGAGAGAGAGAGGAGGGTGGAGGGTGGAGGGTGGAGGGGTGGAGGGGGGGGGGGGGGGATGTGTCACTTTGCCTCTTAAGTTTCTGATTGTCTAAATAACACAGTATCCCATCATACAGCTGTCTTGCATTTTGACAGTACAATAACCCATAATTCCTTCTGTCACTCAATATTTCAAGGGCAGTATTTTATGGCTTGAACTGAGCGAGAATGCATTTACATTTTGGAGGATGTGAGAGAGGAAGGGGCTGAGGGGGGAAATAGATTTCTTGTCTTGTGTCACTTCAGATTTTACCCTTCTCCCCCTTTCTCTGCAGAATCCATTTTAGGAGGAATCGTAAAAGCGGCTTGGGAAAGATCTGTGCTTTTTCTATTTAATCAAAGCTTTAAAGTAGATAAGCAGAGTCGAGTATTGAGCAAGCGCAGTGAGGGACAACTTTGGCCATGGAAATGTACTGTATACACATTTACTGGCTAATATGATTTACTAAATGCAACTGCAAATTAATTCATTCAGATTTTCTTCCCTCACAAATATAAACATGTTGACTGCAATTGAAGTTGTAGATATAGAGTTGTTGCAGCTAAATTGCACTAAATCTGTTATCTCAATCAAGTAATTCATCCATATATATATATATATATATATATATATATATATATATATATATATATATATATATATATATATATATATATATATATATATATATAATTTTTTTTTTTTTTTTTTTTTTGACATTCCTGGTTATTTATTTACTCTATCATTCAAAGGTTTTGGGTCAGTATTTTTTTTTTAAAAGTATTTGGTACATTTATTCAGCAATTGATGTTTAAAATTGATTTTAAAAAATGACAGTAAAGACATTTAAAATGTAACATCACCGTTTCCACAAAATTAAGCAGAAAAAATAAAAAAAATAAAAAGAATAATAATAAGAAAGGTTACTTGATCAAATTAGAATGATTTCTGAAGGATAACGTGACACTGAAGACTGGAAATAAATAAATAAATAAATAATTAAAAAGTAAATGTATTAAAATTGAAATTATAATAATATTTCACAATATTTGTTGACTGTGTTTTGATCAAATAAGTGCAATCTTGGAGAAGATTCTTATCTGACCCTAAACCGAATGTGTGTGTAGTGTTCATACTTTCATATATTTGATAACAGCTTTCCTTTTCGGCTGACTACACAAAGCTTTGTTATACTTCAAACCTTTCCCTCAATCATAGTATGTGATGCCCACTTTTCACAATCCCATTAATACCTGATGCTTTCAGTCCTGCCATGCTTCTGTTCTGTTTTTGTCACTGAAAACCCCTTTTCATACAATTATCATATCCATTATGGAATATAACATGCATTTCACAAACGTTTCATGTCGTCTTTATAATTTTGTTGATAAATTTGCTCATGATAATTCATGTAAATAACCAATACATTTCTGTATTGTACGTTTAATGTGTTTATCAAGACCTCATGAACTTAAAGTGCCCCTAATGCATCCTTTCACCTTAGTGCTGCATAAAATTGAACTTCAAAGCTGCACATTTTCAAAAAAACAGACAGTGCTGACATGGAAATTGACCTGTAGGCTCGTGTCTCCTCCACAAAACTCTCAGTTGTACTGCATGTCAACGAGATGAAAATGATTCCCATCTCCTCCCTTGACTGGATTTCCATTTGCAAAGAAGATAGAGCTCTATTATAGACCTATTTGAGCTGTGCTGATAGCTGCAGCGATTTAAAGAGCTCTATTGTTTGAAAAAGGAGCCAGTCAGATTAGAGAGGTGTGTAGAGCTCTTAGCAAGGTCAAATATTTCATGACTGCTCTGCTTCCATCTTATTTAATATCAAAGAGTTTTTTTTTTCTCTTAAATGACACCTTCCGCTATGACTAACGTCTGATTTACAGAATACAGCAGGATCTGAGACTCCTGTCAATGTCTGTGAACATGAATCACCGAGATCCCTATTTTGTGCTTTTTGAAATAACAGCTAATAATGTGCGGTGTAAATGCATCAAGTGCACAATGAAATCCAGTGACATCAAGTACACACTAAAACATAAAATCACTTTAATTATCAGTTGACTTTTTTGAACTACAGTTTGGAACCTATCTTATTTTAGCTGTGCATTATAAATTATTACAGCTTTGATTAACAGGCATATTTAGTATGACGTCCCTGATATGCCTGATAATCAGATGGCAGAAATGGATTGCTTTCCCTGGTTTTGGTGTCTATTGTGTAGGTTGTTGTTATTGTTCACTCCATTGTATTAAACAGTCCCCCGGGCAATGTTCCTAAACGTCCCTTTACACCCTTGTGTGTGTGTTGTTACTATAGAGACTGTCTGAGGTTGGTCAATAAAACACAGATCAGATTGTGCACATATAGCACTAGAGCATGCACATGGGGCATTGTGTTGTGCAGCACGTTTTACTGTTTTTCCCCCTTTGCTATTTTTGTGTTTGGTTATACCTTTGAAAAATATAACCATGCATATGTGCATTTTATCATGTATTATAACTGCAGTTGTGATTATTATTTTGAAATACTGAAACTGAAAAGCTGAATTGTCAGCATCATTAGGCTACTCCAGTCTTCAGTGTCACATGATCGCTCAGAAATCATTATGATATGTTTAATCTCACCTAACATGAAAGTTTTTAATGTATTTTTATATTGACATCTTTTTTACTAAGTATTTTGAATGCATGCCCAATATCAATAGAGCTACAGATGTCTCTATTAAATGGATTTATTTTTCAAAATTTCTAGGGTTAAAATTAATAATTATAGCAATTTAACATTACAGTATAATTTAAAGACATCATTTTATATTTAATAGGCTTTAAAAAAATATAACAATTTTTAATTTAAGCACACTTAAAATAATCTTCAAATAGACCCATTATAAGAAATGTCACATGGCCTGGTCGGGGAAAAGAAAATGTTATTTTTCTAAAAAAAAAAAAAAAAAAAAAAAAAATGACACCAACATATTTTGCATACCAGTAAAGAATTCACTGGCCTAACTAATATAAATTAAAAAAAATGTTTTAAAGACAAACAGTCCATAATAAATAAAGAACAAATAAACAAATTGCAAACGATAGCACAAATAAATATTATGCAGAACTGATACAAATGAACAATGTTTATACAATGGTCTAACAGTATTGAGGTAATAAATACAGAAATTTAATAATCAAATGTAAAATAACACTGCATGATCTTCACTGTATGAAATATTGATCCATATTAAACTCATAACAGTTATTTAATCAAGAGCAGTAAGTGTTTTTTTATGTCTTTTATTAATTAACATTAATGACAGTCAACAGCAGGTAAATTAGACTTCTGTCACTTTAAGATCTGATGCACATAACGCAAAGCTGACACACATCAAACTCTGTATGGTCATTTAACACTTTTTTTTGCTCATTTAAGACTGTGCTTACGTGGATACTTACCAAAATTTGACAATTTTGTGTGTTTTTGTCTTTTCAAGCACTATAAGACACAAAAGAGAACTCAAATCGGTGTCTGAGAAGAGACTTTCGGTGCGCAAGTTTCGTTGTGTGCAGACAGCACGCCAATACCCTGGAGGATGCTGAAAAATAACAGAAAATATTAACTGCAGAAATTAAGGTGTTATTTTTGACAGTCATTATAATTATATTATATTGTGGAAAGCATAGGGTTCAGGAAACCTGTTTGAAAATGGTTATTTTTGCAATTCCGTTACGCTAGTGGTGCTGGAATTTCTGTCCATATAAATTGGTTTCTATGTTTATAATTATTATTGGTAACACTTTATTTTGATAGTCCAGTTTAGACGATCTACTAACTTTAAGTAACTTTGCAACTACATGTCAACTACCAGTCATTAGAGTAGACTGTCTGCTTAATATCGGCTAACACTTCATTTTGATGCTTCCCAACAGACATTCTATTAACTCTGCATGCACGTTAACTTATTCTACTAACCCTAAACCAAACCTAGAAGTCAGTGGTAGGGCCAGTAGTATGCAAGTCAAATTTCTGATTAAGAGTGTGTACTGTGCTATTACACTCAGTTTGCTCACATAAACATTTATACGTATTCCCTGTCGCAAACACTCCACCAATGTATGTGATTTCTAGAAAAACATAATACCTTTGTAATTCATTCTGTTTGCTTTCCTATGCATTTACCCTGTTCTCGTCCCCATGGAAATGCCCAATGGTACGATACAAAGCGTGGTGTGTTGAACAAATATGAGCGCTGTATTTATTTAACTACTGGTCGAGCACAAAGCGACCGAGGGGAAAGGAGGTCTTTTTCGTAGGGCAAGCCGAGACTGAAGCGGCCATTCGAGGGGCCCAACCGCACTTGAGTTCACTGGTAAGCCTGTTGGACATTCAGCTTTGTTCCCCTTATAGTCTACTTATCAGAGGGTTGATTCGCTTGTCCCCTCGCATGTTCCTGTCCTATCTCAGCGCCGCCAATTTTCCACAGGCTAAGTGCTCAAATTGAGCCATTTTGTTTCACTTTAAACTAAAGCGGGGACCTATTATGCGTGATTTTTCATTCATAGCTCCCACTGCTGGCACTCTCTCTCTCGTTCTGTCCGCACTCAGAGGAAAGGCCTTGTGAGGCCGTACTGTTCTCACTCCAGAAATGTCAGCTTCAATCTGCCACCCCTGGGTGTGAGGGGCCAGCCGTGGTGTGGGGGCTCACAGGTCAACCCTGGTAGTAATTGATGTTGCTTATTCATCTGTTTTTCCTTGTCTTTTTTCCTGCCGCAGTGGCCTTTTGTTTGTCTAAATTGTTTGAAGATTTACTGTAGGTCCTCGGGCCCCTGAGAAGCATCACCCCTGCGGCACTGCCTCAGCGCCCCTGCTGAGCAGGAGGCTACACACACACATACACTGACAGATAAACACACAAAGCGAGTCAAAATACAGGGAGTATTTTTCATTGTGACCATCTCCCAGGCTAATTTGTCATGGCTTCATGTGTAGCATGTATTTAAGGAATCATTCAATCATTACTCAAACAGCACATGTGGAATCGGCTGAGATACTCGAAACTAGTGGTTATTGACTCTGTTCTGATAGGGACGTGGATGTGTAATTGTGCATAATTAGGACAGCAAGATAAATAGGCTTATCATTATTCAAAAGGCAGAAGCAATTATGGCTTCCCATATATTTTGTTGTGAATGTCAAATGCTGTGCATACAATCCAAGAGAATTTCCACTCAAACTAACAGAAAACTGACTTTTTTCCTGGTTGAACATTTTTGTGTTGCGTCACTGAATCTGTGTACAACACTTTTAATGTTAATGTTTAATTTAATTTTTTAATGTGTTTTGTGTCTGTGGGGTGGGGGGGGGGGGGTATTTGAACGTATTACATATATTATATTATATTATATTATATTATATTATATTATATTATATTATATTATATTATATTATATTATATTAATTTCTGTCTATCCAATTTCATGTCTTTTATTCAAGCATTTTTTTTTTTTTTTCATTTTGTGTTTTATTTTAGTTTTAGGCCCAATCCCAATTCTATTTTGTACCCCTTCGCCTACCCCTAACCCTTCGCCTACCCCTTACCCTTGCCCCTTGAAACAGAGTGGCAAGGCGTAGGGGTGAAAATATTCCCCTAAGAAATGGGACACCACTACTACACCGTTACACGTCATTATACGTCGTTGCTAGCGCCTACGTCACAGGAGATGCGCCAATGTTTATCACAAACTTCCAAGATGCCGTCGTCAGCTGTAGTCTTGCGTGAGTTACAGCAATTTTTTTGCATTTTTCTTCTTTAGTTCGCAGAAAACAACAGAGATGACGATATCTTCGAGTTATCTAGTTATCTACCTTATCTAGTTTTTTGTTTTAGCCTACAGTAAACTAGATGTAAGTTTAAACTTTTGTATGGTAAACAATTTTGTTAACAGGGTTTTGTCACCACTTGATGTCCAGTGTAAAATGTAAATGCTGTAGCCCAACCACTACTTTAAAGTATTACAGCAGGTTTGTCCATGAGCTGTTTTGGTGAACCTCTAAACCTTCACGTGGCCAGTGTTTACATTACGTTCTTCAAGCTCAGCTGTCTGAGATCATTACCCAGTAATGCTTTTGAACTACAAAAGACATCAAAGACATTTTACCTTATTCCTCTGCTCGTTAACACACACTCATTGTTTACGCTCGCTTTACAGCTATGCGACTTTCACCTGAAACTGGAAGTAAACAGGTGACTGTAAGATAAAGAAAAGTACCTAATTACTGCGCTTCATTTGATCTTTGCCTCTGACATGTCGGCAGGCTGCATGGGTGGTACGTCCCAGGGGCCTTTGAAGAGAGTGATTTTGTAAGAGATTTGGATCATTACACAATAAAGAACACTTCATAAGTCATGAAGCGAGTTGGAGAAATGATGGTTAATGATGTTGACAGCTGTTCAACTCTATAGAATTATGCCGAGATTTGACTGGACTTGCCTCTTTTAATGATTCCTGCCTTTTCTAAGGTAATGAAGCAATGGCAGAGAGAACGAGAATAATCTTCCATCAAACTAAACTTCAGTTAAAATTGCATATATCGTCCATCACGTGCCTCTTTTAAAGTGGCATGCCTGTGGATTAGAGAGGGCATCTGAAAATGAAAAAGAGGCCTTCCTATTTCCTCTTAGATCTGACTGATGTAGGAACAAATCAATGTCTAGGATGGTTACACGTAAAAAAGAAAGTGCTGTAGCAATAAGAATATAATGTTCAATAAACATCTATGTCCCCTTTGACCTTCAAGACAACCATGATAGACTGACATGCTACTTGGACAGACACTCACACCTGCTGGTTTAGTGTAGAATATTTTTTACATTTATTTTTATGGAATAGGTCTCCCAGAAATGAAAAGTGTCTTAACAAACCATTATGACTTTTTTATCTGGTGTGGAACAGAAAAGATGATGTTAAACAGAATGTCCGAGCTGCTCTTTTCCATACAATGAAAGTAAATATTGACCACAGCTGTCCCTGGTCCCCATTCAGTTTTACTGAAAAGAGCAGCTTGGACATAACAGCTAAATTACTCCTTTTGCCTTTCCCATATGAATAGAAAGTCTTATAGGTTTGGAATGCCTTGCCTTGCCTAAATGATAACAGAATTATTATTATTATTATTTTTTTTGATGAACTATCCCTTTAAGTTGAGTTATCTGTTGATTAATAGGGATTATGTAATGTTCATAATTAGGTCAAATTTATATTCACAACCTAAAATGGTGATGATCGCTGTTTACCTCCCTTTTTTCATCCTTACGTGTACAGGTTATTCTGAGTCCCAGAAACATTTTATGTGATTTATGTTATATTTGTGACAGGGCGTTGGAGAAGTCAAACTGTATGTTTGATAGGGGAAAAACAGGCTGCATCAGGAGTTTAATTGGTTTGAATATGCGTCTAATTATCACATAGGGTTGGTACTGATGCAGAAGTAATGTAATTATCATTTTGTAGCATTGTATAATGATATTGCCTTTTGCTCGTCAGGAGGAGACATCTTCATACCTGACACTTTACTGAGCTACATAATGATATGGAAGAGCGACAGCTAATTACAACATAATAAGTGAGTGATGATGGAGTCAGGGTGGATATGCCTCATATATTTAAGTGGTTTCAAAGCACTGCCAATGTAGAGAGACTTGCAGTTAAATCTAACCAGTCTTCATTTAATTACAAGCAGATTTATTTGCGTATACTTTTACTTAACAGAAATAAAAGACTAGCCTATATTTAACTGGAATATCTGTACTGGTTATTTGTATGTGAAAATGCTGAATTTCTAAATTGGCTGAGGTACAATTCTTAACTTTAATTCTGTTAACCTGTTCTTCAATGTATACATAAATTCACTGTAAAAAAAAATACATCCCCAAGTCAAAAATTTCAAGTGACCGATAACATCAAAATTTTTCAATTAGTCTGACGTATTATTTCTCATTGAGCCAATGTTAACAGACTATTGCAACAAGAATTTCACTTGGGCCAATTGAAAAATTTAGATGTTATCGGTCACTTGAAATTTTTGATTTGGGAGGGTTAGAAATTTTTTACAGTGTTGTAGACAGGCTGCATTTACATGTGACAGTTATATAAACAAATCCTTTTATAGCTTCAAAGTATTTAAAACATACATTAAGCTGTCTAGCATCATTTCTGCATTTTGCTCGTGAATTAGAGATTGGCGAATTGACTCAAAACCCATAAGTTATGTGTGGCGTGGCTCTATTTTTGTTTATTTTAGTATCTAAGGATTGTGCTTCTATATTTTGCAAATGCACTGTCAGAAGATACCACTCTGGCAAGTTGCCTACATTTAGTTTATAATTTGTTGTTTGCATAGACGTTGCGATAAAACTGTGCGTGATGAGGAAATGTGCATGACATGCAGATCCGTAGATAGGGGAAGTTGATGGCAATTTGGACGGGAGAAGAGCGGCGCTCACTGACTGCTTGAAACCTTTTAATTAGCATTAATTACCCAGCAGAAAATGTTGGGGCTTGAAAGGATTTGTGTCAGCAAGTGAGAGATCAAAGATTGCGGCGCTCGCATTTTAATCTGCCAAGTAAAAACTAATAAGGGCCTTGTAATGGGGCCCCAGAGAGTGACAGCACAGGTGGGGGACCGTAATCCTCCCAATTAGATCATCAGATGATTTAATTTCCCTCTAATATTGAAAAATTACGATTTCTTTTCTCAGTGACCATCGGCTGGATAAAGACTGGTTTTCCTTCCCCTCTCTCTCTCTCTCTCTCTCTCTCTCTCTCTCTCTCTCTCTCTCTCGGATCCCCTCATTTATGGCTTTGAGAAAGTGAAATGAAAGCTTTTTTGGAGGAATGTGTGGTTGGCCATAAGGCACGGAATCATGGCTGTCTCATGTGGTTGTGAGAGGGGATGGGAGTGATGCAGACCACGGGCAGGCCCCTGACAGGGTCATCCATCAAGTGTCATTGATCATTTGCCATGAAGTGACAGCAAGGTAGTGATTATTTGCTATTAGATAGATGCTCAAGCATACAGGGCTGCAGCTTGACAGTACAACGGCCTCAACCCCAGATATCTGTGCTTTGTGCCTTCCAGTCAAATGCTTGATGTTTAGGACATGCACATAAAAAAATTGAATTAATATTGGAATATTTTTTTAGTCTAATAATGAATGTGCCATGTAAATGTGTTAACCCTGATTAAGTCAGTATTATGATTTTTAGACCTGGCATATGACTGTTAACAGAATACCCACTTTTTATGTCCCTGCATGTCCAAACAAAAGTAATAATGGTTACAAATAGTAATTATGAATATTTTTTTTTTCCTTTCAATAATGATTGTTTTTATAGCATTAAAAGAAATGAGCATAGCAGATAACATGTTACAGTTCACTGTGTTTGTGTGCTGTTGACAAGGGCATAAATGACAATTAATGTGTTGATTAAATTACGAGGCAGAATTAATTAAATAAAATCAAAATTAAATTGAAATAAATGGCTCAATCAAGCATATGCAGTATTTCCACAAGAGAGGATGTGTATGGATTATAATGTTTATTGGAATATTGCTATAACTGAAATATGTTTTTATTTTTTTATTTTTTATATAGAATAAAGACTGAACTTTTACTTTTACTCATAGTAATTCCGCTGCTGCAAATGCCTAATGGTTACATGTAGGTTGCCATTCTGTATATTTTAGCCATTGATAGTATTTCCCCCCAGTTTTTCATCATTTTCAAAGTCATTGATTTTACTTTTTGGTATTTATCTAAATGCAAAGTGCCTTAAGATTCATTTCCCTCGCAGATAAACAGTGATGGCAGATGACTATGGTGCCATCTGTAAAGAATAGAATTGATTTTCAGGGCAGCGGTACGAAAGGGAGAATGCATTTGTTTTGCGAGGAGCGGTATAATCAGTCAGTGGTGTCGTTTAAAGAAACTGGGTTGCACCAGAGACAGGGAGGCCATGAGGCATGAAGAGAAATGGTGTCGACCATTTCTCTACCAGGAGACCCATATAAAGTTACGCTGCAGTGCTTCCAAAATAAAGTGGCTGGCTCTGTTTTTACTTTAATCTTAAGAATAGCATCTAGATTTTACATAATGTTAATGATTTTGGTGTAATAATGCTGTTGTTGTTTGGCCTTCAGATTGAAAAGTTTAGGCCTCAAAGTGGGATGCCTTTAACCCCCTAATTTTACATATAATTTGTTTTATATTAATGAGTTGAGGAGAGTATGTGATGAGTGACGTGTAATTTTATGTAATAGCAATATAGAATTTTGTCGGAAATTCAGTGCATAAATGTTTATTATCCATAATTAAGTTAAATACGGTAATGTAAGTTACTTCATCTCATTTATTTATTTATTCGGAACTTCATCAACACAAACCAAAAGATGATGTGAACCAAAAAAATATGTTTGACAACAGTGTGTAAACAGCTGTTTCACGTTACACCTTGAGATAAATTTAAAACAGTAATACATTATAAATCTGACTGGATGAGTTGTGTTTGAAACTACTTATGAAACTAGCCAATGTAAACACACTTGCGATGGCACATAGTTGTTTTGCAATGTTGCTTGGCAACAGTAAACAACCTTTTTTTACACACTATTTACACTGGACACAAGCGGAATGTTGTGATGCGTCAAAACTAAACCAATCCCATTGTAATCCAAGAAGCTGTCTATATTGGATGCACCCATCTGCAACAGTCAATACTTCTCTTACAATTTATACTGTGGTATTTCTGTGGTTGTATAGTCTCTGCAGTGTCTCTGCAATAAACAGTCTTACTGTCAGTCCTGCTCTTTATTATTATTATAAGAAAACGTATCCATTTATTTGATTGTTTTCATTTCCACGATGATAATGAAAAAAAAAAAATTAAAAAAATGGGTACTGCACTGCTTTAGATTTTTGTGTTGTCAATTAAAATGATTTGCTGGTCAATTTAGACAACTTCAATTTGTGTACATTTGACCCAAAGAACACACACGCTTGTTCCAGAAGCTGTCCTTTGAAGTACAGGTTGTGCCTTTTGCATGACTGAAGCGAGGGTAAGTGATTAGACAGCGTTTGGACAGACACCCTCAGTACTCTGTAACACAAGGTGATTTGTGCACGTTGCAGCTCAGCTCATGAAGTCCAGGTTGCCCCTGACAGGGCCCATCAGGTCAGTCAGACTTGGCACTGGAAACAAAGTTTGCCAGGGCCGGGGGTCAAACTCAGCTTAAAGAGTCAGCTCTGTCAAAAGCCTCAGACACATTCTTACCTTACAGCCAACCTCGACTGATCCAGGGCTATTAATCACAGCGGAGCGGCTCTGACCTCAGCCCCTTCTCCCTTTGAAGTGTGCTGTCCTTTGCCGCATGAGGAAATCATTTGCTGCCTGATTCAATGAGCCGTCAGCCGAGCCAGCGGACCTAATGACATGTGAGAATATTAACCTCCTACCACTGAGAGCTGTGAATCTTGAGAGGCAGTCTATAATTCACCAGGCGTTTCATCCCTAGCCTCACTCCTTCTTCTGGTCGAAAACCCCCGCCCGACCCGACTCAACCCCACCCTAGTCTCAGCCTCAGCCGTCACGCCCACGGGCAGTTGGCTGAACGTCTGATGCATATGGCACACAAAATGGGAAACACTTCAGGAGTTTTGAAGTCATCGTCTGAATTCTACAGGATTTCCTGGAGACGTGTGTGTCACGTTCTTTAACGATCCACCTGGAAACAAGCTGTTGTGATGCCAAACCCCCTTATGGAAGAGGAAAGCTTACCAGCTTAATGAGCGCTTACCAGGATCTACTGTAAATGCTAAAGTATGTGAAGTTTATGGTGCCACTGGTGCAGTAAACTTGCACAATGCTCTTGAATGAATAATTTGTTAGATGCATGCTGGTTTGTTAATGTAGGGACATCGACTTTACATTTTCACGCCCCTAAACATGACAGAGAACAAAACAAACTGTGAGTGGTTTACATGTCTTTACATGTCAGTCAAACGTCCTCTTGGGCGGTCCTTGGCCAATGAAAGCTGCGATGAAGTCCAGACCTTCTGCCGTCAGTCTGAAGGTCTGGCTACGCGAGACTAACCCCACCCTAACCCAACACACTACTGCCTGGTCCAGAGGCTGCCCCAAAGGGATAGTTCACCCAAAATTGAATATCATCTGTTATCATTTACTCACCCTTGTTTTGTTCCAAATCTGTATGACTTTTATTTCTTCTGTTGATATTTTGAGAAATGTCTTTTTTCCCCCACAGAGTTAAAGTTAATGATTAAATGAGGGTGAGTAAATGATCACAGATTTTTTTTCCTTCAAAGATGTATTTGACCCTAACATTTTGTCACTTACTTTCTTCCAACCGCATGTTATTTTCTATTTTCTGTGAAATGCAAAATAAGATGTTGCTTAGAACGTACAAGCTGCTCTTACAAAGAAAGTGGATTGTGATTTACAAAGGATCAAAAGCTCCAAAAAGGACAAAACAGAACCATAAAGTTATCTTAAAAGTAGTCCATTCAAGACTTCTTAAGCCATTTTATGATATGCTTTTTTGAAGCTTGACTGTACCATCTACTTTTCTTGTTTGTAAAGCAGAATCTTGAACAAATTGCTTAAGAAAAAATAAAGAGCTGAAACAACATGAGGATGTGTAAATTCCGATATTTCTTTTGCCGCACCATTCCTTTAAGTGACCTTCTGTTATCTTCTCTTATAACCCGATAATTTAGACTAATTAAATACTTCTTATTCATGTCGATTTATTCATGGAAACCCCATGTGGTTTTGTTTTCTTTATCTACAAAACACTAGCATTTAACTCTTTATATAACTATTTGTTATTTATATGTGTAATACGCAGTACTGTAATGAGTGTTGTTAAATGGAGCCAAATTATGCACTGCAGGTTTGTGAATATCCACGTAAATAACAAGCCAAAATGTACATTATATATTGGAAGAAAATCACCCAACCAGTGGGCGTCCCATTAAAACTGCAGGATGACTGCTCCATAAGCCTTTAACACATGTAAATTGCAACATAGCTCAAGCCCATTTCCTTACACATGTGATCTGTAAATTGCTGCCACCCTAGGGCTGGTGACATGTTTGATGTCAGGCGGACTGGAGGGGCTGAGATTAAGCCAGATAATGGTTGCCTAATACTGCCAAATCGAAGATTTATTGTGCCGCCGCATCCGAAGCATCATGTTTTTGAAGATTGAAAACAGAATTTCATGCAGGTTGAAGGTAGGAGTGCATCTAAGCTCCTTTGGCACATATATTATGCATGAAGCTGGTGTCAAGATCATATTCAAGGTTGTAAGGTTGATTAATAAAACTCTGAGAATGACACAATAGGCAGATGTGGCGTTCTACCTCACATTTATCACAACTGCAGATCATCCTCTGAGAAATAGTTGATTCACTCATTTTTCTCTGTGCGATGAGGAGTTTGTCATTTCCTCTGATGGACAGCTTCGCGGTGTCATGTGCATTTTTTCTTTCTTCGTGTTTTTTTACATTTATTCAAACCAGTCCAATCCCTGTTTTTACAGCCCCGCTTCCCTCTTTCATTCATTATAGTTTCTTATCTTGGCAGGCAATCAGAACTGCCAGGCAGCCAGTCCATTATGCACATATGAAGCCCATCACTCCAACCGGATTGGCCAATTCATCAAACATTTATCTTTTGCCCTGTGAACAGCGTGTCAATTTGCCTGTCACTCCCAAGCCTTCGCAGCCTCTTCGGAATAAAAACATTACTTTTCCCGCACCGGAGACCGCTTTGATGTTAAATCTCCACTCTTTAACTTTAAAACAAGGCCTGAAGTCAGATTTCAATCCACACTCAGGAAAAGATCCCAAACAATCCGGGCAGCCATCCACTGTTGACCATACTTTGAGACCGAGCTGTGGTGCTGGTTGCAGATCAGCTGGTAAATATGTACGGCCTAGATCACCCTTGGCTGTTCTGGGACCCAGTTTTGACTCCACACACATGGCATGGGTGACACTGTGGAGCCGAGGATATGAGAGAGACTAATATCAAAGAATGATCAGAGCTGCTCTGTCAAGAACAGACACACTGGGGACTCAAAAAAAGAGAGCAGAGAAGAGAAAGGCCTTTTAAAACCGGCGAGCAAACAAGGGAATTACTGGCCATAGCAAAGGGAAATATCAAAGCTGGGAGTATCATACAGAAGGAGGCTTTTGCTGAATGGGATCACTGCTGGAACGCAGACTCGGAATACAAAGGCATCGTGAGTGTGCTTGAATGAGTGCTGTGTCTAAGAATATGTTATTTGCGGTTAGCGCTATTTGCTAACTTGGTTGTATCAACTCTGCAGGTGTATCTGAATTCTCTTTACTCGTACTCTCTCTGTCTCTCCCTCCCTGGACATGTGACCTGTGAAAGCTGGCTGACTAATGGCTGCAGTGACTGACATTTCAACCAATAATCACAGAGTGTTTTTTCCCCTGTTGTCAGCAGCAGTTTATCAATCAGCATGTCCGCATTAGTATTTGTCTATCGATCCATCCATCTCTGTCAAGCCATCTCTGTGTCATTGTCTGAGCTCTTGTCCTCTTGTTTGGCTTCTTTTGAGGATAGTCTGCATAGTAATTTGTTTTACAGGCCCTGGCTTTGAAAGGTTGACTAACAGCATTTACATGGCGGCCATTTGAAAAGGCGTGGAAGCAGACGTTCTCAGCGAGCGCTTGTTTCACATGTCAGCAAACTGTCACCATCTACACAGGATTTTTTTAACATAACCTTTGGTAATAATCGACTCGTTTGACCTTCTTTTAATGCCATCGACTTTCTCTGTCAGTATTTTTCCTCTCCTCATTCAAGGCATTATGTTTAATAATGGGATTACAAGAGATCCCAATTTGACGAGCAAGAATTACCGTCAGGATGTTATTTGTCCGAATAATTAGCCACATCATATACAAGCTAGTCTCTGTATCTCAGTAAAACTAAACATGTCACAAAAATGTAAAAACACACCATAATGTTGTTCCTCTTTTTATTTTGGTTGGCTTAATGAGGGGAAGATTTCCAGAAATGTGTCGCCACGTGGAGTTATGAAAAGAAATCCTAGATAAAGTTTGGTGGTACAATTTTCATGTTTGTTAGGAGAAAACATCGTTAGTCGTGTTTTTGATTAGATTGTTTGTGCCTATTACATCATTCTTACAGTTTGTCTCAAACAATGTATTATGCTTTGGTTCCTTTTAAAATTTCTCTCTAATTCATTTCATTTACTCACTAGCACAATTGGTGCTTGCCGAGTTTCAATTTTGGACCCTGGCTGTTGTTCAATTGTCCAAATAATGCGATTAATGTGTCCAAAGATCAGATTTATCCAAGCTATTTTAATGTAAACATGTATTTTTATTACAAACACCTCTGAATAAATTTTTTATTGTAAATCACTCAATGGCAGATTAAAAAGGGGTCACTGACACATTGTAATGTCCGCATTATCCACCAAGCCATCTCTGACCTGTCCTAAATTTGTATCATGATCATTTGGTCACCTTATTTATGAAGTGTAATCATGTGTTTTTCCAGCAGCAGTTGTTTAGCAGTTGGGTCTGTGAGCCATTTGCTAACTCAGGCAAGATAGAGCCAGACACGCTGCACTGGCAAACACGTTGAGATATTCACTGTGACAATGAGCTTGATCATAATTATCTTAACAAGGAGTGGGTTCATTGGTGTGGCTCGTTAAATCTATCTCTCTTTCCCACTCTCGTGTCTTCCCATCCATCTCTCTCCTTCTCGCCTTAGATCAGACGGCGCTCTCTGCATTGTGCTATTCTTTCATTGTGGTGTGACTTTGAAGATGGTGGTGAAAATGTGCAGTCGGTTTTGGATTCCCCATGGGGACGAGGTGTGAGTCAGAGAAGTTCCTACCTGAGAGTGTTTTGTGTGTGATTGAGTTTTAGATTGCTTGTGTATTGACATTATTTTAGTTTTCACAAGATTTACTCGCCCTCAAGTTGTTGTTTTTTTATTCTGTGGAGGACAGATCAAAGTGACTAAGGCATTTTTTTTTTTCTGACTGGCATAAAGTATCAGTCTATACGATTTGTACAGTATATTCAAAGAATTTTGAAGTATGACGTAGCCAAATGTTGCATGTTCATTTGAATATGCAGAATGCAAGATTATCTATGAATAAGATAACAGGTAATTAGGTAATAAGTTAACTTTATTTTGTCCTCGTTTCATGTTACATGTACTTACTTTTGTAATAACAGTATATCATGCATAATTACATGCAACTAACCTTAAACCAAACCCTATTTCCAAACCTAACCCTATAACATGTTGGTAATAAACATTACTTAGTACTTAAATGTATAATTACACTGTAACAAAGACACCAGTAATGTGTAAACAAACACCAGGTTTTAAGGCCCGTTCACACCAAGAACAATTACTGTAAATATAACTGTATTATCATTCTGTTTATTCTAAGCGCATGCTTGTCTGTCACTTTAAATGCTCAAGCTCATTATAGCAGGATTGATTCTGATTGGCTGTCAATTGTTCATTAGATGGATAAAATCGTTCTGAAAGTGATTCTAATGATATAATTTCTCCGTGCCGTTCACCGTCTTAGCTGTGGTGTGAACTCTGCTATTCTTTAATGTTGAGAACGATTTTTAGAACTATATCTTTATCATTATCTTTATGGTTATCGTCCTTGGTGTGAACAGGCCTTTAGTCTTGTATTATAGCACACTCTTATGTATAGAATATTAAACTTGAATATGACGTTTTTTTTCTGTTTTTTTTCTGCTCCATCATGGACAAAATAGAAGGATATGCGGTTTGAAATGTATTCAAGCGGTTTCTGCCTCAGATTTAATAAAGAATAAATATATATATATATATAAAATAACACTATTTTAAGGTGACGTAGTTGCACGTTACTACATTTAATTACTATATAAACAGTAAATGTAATAACAGTAAATTATACATAATTACAAGTAACTAACCCTAAACCCTAACCATAACTCTATAGTAAGTACATGTAGTTAGTTGTTATTACTTAGTACTCATATGAGTTATTACAATGTAACTACATCACCTTAAAATAAAGTGTAACAAAAATGATAGTATATATCTTTATTTTTTTTATTATTTTTTATTATTACCTTTTATTTATAAGGCAGAATTGGGCTTCCATAGGAAAGAAATAAGGAGTGAGTAAATAACAGAATGTTCATTTTCGGTGAGCCGTTCTTTTAAGCGCGTTTGGCAATTAATCATTCAGTTACCAACATATTTTGAAAGTTTTCCCCTTCTGCACTGTACAGATGTTGTATAAAACGGCAGCGCAAATGTTTAGGCACAATGTGTTGTGGTTAAATTAGGGTTGAATCCCTGTTTGTTGTTTTGAATGTGATTTGGCCGCTCCCTTGGCTGTGAATTTAACTGATTAAATCACCTTTTGCACACAGCGGTAGTGACACGAAAACAACAATTAATAAGCAACCCCCCTGTGACGCGTGGATGCCTCTTAACTAAGCGGCTAATAACATTACAACCGCCCAGATACAGCTGAGGCAAACAGGTGGAGGGGGCTCACAGAACAGCTTTCATTTATCGAGCAGGGACATTTCTCTGTATGCGTGGAGTTTTGTGCGATTTGACTACACAAATAGAACATATTTCTCTTGTGGTTGGAGTTCTTGGCTCTCTGCTTATATGTTTGCTTTCTTTCTCTTCTAAAGCCCACAACATTTCATCAGCCATGTTCTACAGGATAAGAGTGAGGTATTTGCATAACACAGCAGAGAGTTTTACGAGACTAATTGGCAGGACCGATTTACAATATTTGGGTGTCATCCAAAGACAGAGAGACACCTGGCTAGATATCAACATTTACTCCTGTGAGCTCTTCCCAGATTGCCATGGGATTTTCCACGCAACTGTACCATGAAAAGTCTCACGACAACGAATTCATAAGATTATGAAATGCAGGTGTTATTTTTTCGTCCAAAACTAGCATCATGTTGCCATCTAATTGTTCTTTGCTCAAGGACGCTGACAGACGTAAATGTCAATTAACTAAGGGTGGACACATAACATTGTAGGTTGTCAGCCTCTGCCATTTGAGGGATTAGAAACACACACCCCGGCTTTTATGCACCATCCGCGTCATGAACTTTGCAAGGCCCCGACATTACCCTGAGCACCACCCTCCATCATGTTTATGCCAGCACAGGGCGGGGAAAAGACCCAGACAGAGAGAAAGTCCTTGGGGACGATGTGCGTGCGCGTCTGTGGGGATTAGGTGTCACAATGGGGAATAAAGGGAGAAACGTCCAACTTTTCCCCCCTAAAAGCAATTTTTTTAACTGTAAGCGGCTCATCTGAGAAGTTGTAGAAGTTGTACTCATTCCGTTTGTGGCTAGGCATTATAGTTGAGCCGGGAAAATGATGGATGACGAGTTAAATTTGTGTTGGGGGAGTGAAGGTGAACTGTGACAGAGTTATTTATCTTGGGAATGGAGGGTTAGGGTCAGGCAAAGCTGGGTGCCTGAAGGCACAAGACATTGACAAATTCATCCCGCACACTGCATTTCTGAAGCCCTTTTGTTTTGAATCCTGGCTACTCACGAGTGACCCTCATCACTCACGCTGCCAGCGTGTGAAGGATGCCGCACCATGCCAGGGGATCTTAGCGCCACTAATTCTTATCATTCACTCTCCTGACAGTCCCAAGCCCAAACTATTCCGGCCTGTGAAAGGGCCCGCCTGAAATATTTATTTCTGCACATAATGGCTGCCCAGATTTAGGGCCATATCATTTTTCCTCTCTTGCCTTATCATTGCAGGTCACTGACAGCCCTGAAAGCGTTCAGCCAACTGGAAGAGCTGATTGTGGACAACAATCTTCTCGGAAATGACCTCCGGTTGCCCAGGTTACCACGGCTCCATACCCTAACGCTCAATAAGAACCAAATATCCTTTCTCAAGCTTTGCTTTTCAGTTCATGCTTGAACAACATGACAGGAAATGCTGTGAGTTTCAGTGCAATGCAGTGTATCTCCTTGTGCTACACATTATCTCTTTAAATTATGTTATTGTGTTAAATTGAGCTCCTGTCTAATGGGGTTGCTTGATAAACTCACTTGAGTTTGTGCCATGGTGACCTCTAGTGGAGAAGAGGCAAAACAAAATATCCAGTATACAGACCCATGACTGGAAGATTAAGCCCCATTAGACCATATTCTAATGATGACCCATATCATAGTTACAGTATGTTAGCGTAGAGTCACATGACCAGAAAGCAGAGCAAACAGAGTTAAATGACCAACATACATTTTCCAGTATAGCATTAGCTGTTTAATAAGCTAACAGAGTAATGTAACAGCTACCACACACCAAAAGTAAATCTTTGAAGCCAAACTGGAAATTTCACATTTTCGGCTGTTGACAGTCAGCAATTACATCACTACTACACATTACATTCAGTTTGTGTGATGAGATGCAAAGAGAAATAAATGGCAAAAGTAAATGTGCTAGCCTGACGAAAATTTATGCTCTGCTGTTTGTCGCTGGATGCTATCCATCTACATAATAATGACGCAGCCTTACCCTCTGTTCTCCAAACAGCTCTCCTCCGACAGAGTGTCAGCAGCTCAGACCCAAATTCTGCTGTGAAGTGGTCTGCACATGCTAATGGCCCAATTATTTACATCCTGTAGTGGCCTGCTGCCATTGAAATTCAAGTGCTGCATTAGTGTGGTTGTATTTTGACACGTTTCGGGCACCATTTTCCAATGAAGTGAATGTATTAGTGATGAATTTGCTGTGAAGTGGCTGTTTGTTTCCCTGTGCTGGGTGAAGGGGAGGGGGTGTCCATGGCTTAGGGAGTCACTAACTGTTTTTACCACAAGGCATCCATCATTTTGTCAATGTTTTTAATGTTCTGCACCCAGCCACCCAGGAAATGGGAAGAGGAACGGGGGAAGAGAACAGCCAAACTCGCAGCAAATGCCAAAATCTCGCCCTTAAATTTACCCGCTCTTTGTATTCTCAAGCATAATGCCTATTGAGCTCCTTCAAAGAGTTTCGGTAAATTTGACGGAGTTGTGCTGGCTGGCTAGGCCAGGGTAGAGCGCAGAGTAAATGCTAATGTAATTAACAGCCTGGATTCCTTGACCTCTGCCCCGTGACACTTCACCGACATCGAGGCCCTGCTGGAGCATTTGGTGGAAGTGACGCCAGCCCTGGAATACCTGAGCCTTCTGGGAAATGAGGCCTGTCCCAACCAGCTGGTCAGCATGGACAAAGATGAAGACGACTATCAGAGATACAGGTCAGAACACTGCCATACTGATGAACATGCACAGTAGTCATTTTGAATTATTATTTTTTTGTCTTTTAATAACTGTACTATACAGAAGTATGCAAAAGTATGACACCACATTGAAAATTTGGGATTGTAAACTTGGAAAATTGAAAAACAAAAACAAAGAAAAGTCATGTGGCAAATAAATTAGGAATATTTCAGATTCTACACTACATACACTGCATAAAATTAATCAGAAGTGACAGCAAAGACATTTATAATGTTATAACTATTATTTTGAACTTTCTATTGTTTTCAACATGTAGAATAATACGAGATGTTTCTTGAGCACCAAATCAGCATATTAGAATGATTTCTGAAGGATCATGTGACACTGAAGACTGGAGTTATAATGCTGAAAATTCAGCTTTGTCATCTCAGTAATAAATTACCTTTTAAAATATAATGCAGTAGAAAACTTTGGTGGGTTTCCATGTTTTATGGGGACTTTCCATAGACATAATGATTTTTATACTGTACAAACTGTATATTTTATCACCTAACCATACCCCTAAAAACTTTTTTGTATTTTTATATTTAGTAAAAAACTATGATCTATAAGCTGTTTTCCTTGTGGGGACCACAGTCCCACGCACATGCACATGCACATGCACACACGTTAAAAGTTTTGGGGTTGGGTAAGAATTTTTTGTAAAGGTTATTTTTCTCCCCTCTTTTAAGATTTTCACTAGTGGTCTCGACCTTTGGGCCTCACTGTATATGAAATATGTGGTATCCTGAAGCAAAAAAATACTCGTGAATTTATTTTGTACTCTGGTACTCATGAATTTATTTTGTTTTGCTGGTATGTTTTTATTTCTTCTGGAAAAAAAGAGAAATACCCCAGGAGTGTGTAGTTTGGCAACTTCCAGTAATCTTTTATTTGGATGAACGGCTGTTGCACTACACCATAAATCACATTGCACAAGCAAAGACTGATACTTTAGGCTATAACCACACTCTTCTTTTTTTTATTTTGTAGACTTGCAAAATCGATTTCAGGTGTGAATTGTGATAACCACAAATGAGTGTTTGCTATCCTTTCCTTTCCTACAAGATGAAACGATGCATTCATTATCAAGCCCAGGCCTATGGGAGTGCAATGCCACGCTATGTTACCACCATTTGTCAGGTTTTCAACATGAAACCTAGCGGTGGGAAGAACGGTGGGGAGAAACAAATTCTTTTGTCTACCTTAGACCTAAGTGCCTTTTTCTCAACACTGTTCAGTATGAATCATTTACTATACAGATGAACCCAATAGGCGCCACTCTCGCGCAATGTCTCCCATGCTTCACTTGGTGCAGAGGATGACTATTCTTTCCCTGACTGACAGCAGCTGTGTGTTTGTGATGTAATATTCATAATGTGTCACATAGTAATACATCAATTTGAGCATAATGCAGATTTTATGTCTGACAGGGTTAGCCGAGCACTCAGGTCATGGCAGGACTGGCCTTGGGCTATGCACTTTTCAGACTGCGTCCTGAGAACAAAAAAAACAAAAAAAAACCTCTTCATAACACGGTGAAATATCGCACGCCTCTTTGCGCTCTTTCAATTAGTCAAATGAAATGAACAGGCACAAGTACACTCGGCTGTATTTTACAGCAGTCGCTCGGCTCATTCATCATTGTTTACTTCTGGGGCTCGAGGAGTTTTTTTCCCTCCCTTTAGCTAAAGTAGTTCAGTACTCGACACAGCGACAGCCATCTGCGGTAAAGGATGTATGTCCTGTCTCTCTGGAATGCTCTCCAGCCCATGCTGTCTGTGATTGCATGTTTGTCTCTTGACATCATGACGTGTGTGTGGGCTTAAATATCTGTGTTTGCTGAAGATCACAAAGTTTAGGGCCAGTTTTGACTGGGGTGCTTTAAACAACACTTGCTGCAGAGCTGCTCCAACCATCTGTTAGATCAGCACAAACAATCTCACAATCATCAGGAAAACACCTGCATATTTCCCACTAACAGTCGCTGTTATTATGCTTGTTTGTAATTGAATCACAGCAGTAAACAAAGCATACCAACACCACACTGCTCCTAGTCACTCTAGAGGAATTTGTTACTTAAAGTTATTAGTTGTTTTGCTAAGGCAAGTATAACCGTTCTGTTGCACGTGTTTAGAGTTATGGATTTAAACAAACAAAATAACTCTTAAGCATTCAACTTCAGTGTGTAGCTTGTCCTGCATTGTTTGTTCTACTGGCAGTGATACATTTTTGAGGAGAGTGCGAATTTACTTTTTAAGAAATAGGCAAATAAAACAGGGCGCATAATCCCATATATACAGTATTCCCATATGTATAGGCTTAATTATCATCTTCATTGTAAATCTATATATACATTTATACACACTCTATATACATTTACTTACAAATTGTAGTCTTTTACTGATTCCAAATGACATGATAACAGTTGTAGTTAGTAATGTAATACATTACATTATACATTTTAGGTAATATAATCTGGACACATACATCTAAAAATGCTGTCAACAGCCAGAAAAAAAATAATATTTTTCATCATTTTTTTAGGAATAAAATGTTGTATAAAATTTGGCCAATTATATAAAAACCTTCAGAATATGGATAGGAATAAAACTGTAAAGTTTGGTGTATGTAAGTGCTGCTGAAGGGGAGATTTCTGACTCGGTGCAGGAGGAAAAAAAAAACAACATATTTTAAGATAACTGCCTCTAAAGACATTGTAGTGACATTGTATTGTAATTGAAATCTACAGACGCAAATAGATAAAGTGCAATAAAACCAACACTGAAAAGTGTGATGTTTTCTTTCCATTAGTTTGAAACAACATTTTGTAAAAAGCCAAATAGCCCAAAGTCGCAAAATTGACTGACAAAGGAAAAAACTGTGTGTCTGACCTAAAATCTTAAAATCTGAAGGGGTACTTCAAGTAAATGTATTAGGTTAAAGAGGTTCGGCTGAAAAAAAAAGTTTGTGAATCACAAAATGTAAATACAAAATGGCTATTTGTGCATTTTAATGTGTTTGATTATTTAAAAAAAAAAAAAAAAAAAAAATTTTTTTTTTTTTTATTTTTTTATTCAGTGTTACATTCTCTGTGCAATTATAGCCACCTGACTAGTGGCTGGTCTGTGTGTGCAATTCCACAAAACTAAAGGAACTTCAGGAGAATCAATAAATTTTGAATAATTTTCTGCCATTGTGTGAATAATATGTAATCATGCAATCAATAAAAAAGTAATTGAAGCCTGATAGCAAGTATTTTAAAGTGTAATATTATTAGTACTTAACTTTTTCCCCGACAACGCTTCATCGCCGTTGACAGAATTTTTCCTCAGAATTGAAATGAAGCATGACCACAGTTGTGGCTACACTTTAGTTGTGGTGATAAGTTGCTATCCTAAATTCACATAATATTTTTATACACTTAATAAATATATTCTTAATATTTGTTGTTTTTGTTTTTATGTTTGAGCTTATATATCTCAATATTAATAACAGTCTGGTTAATTTTGAGTCTTGAACTGTAAACTCTCAAGGGTTGGCTTTCTAAATATATGTTGGTTATGTGTCTATTCAGAATTACTTATGAGCAGCAACCTTTTTATTTTGGGTATGTCATGTATGCAGCCCTTGCCAAAATTGGGGGTGACGGGTAAGGGGTTAATGAGAAAACGCTTCCCCGCCATTGGCTGAATTTTCCAGCTTTCTGTGGTTTCACTGTTATACGGTAAGGGGGTGCTATTACGAAACTTCTGAAAGAGTAGAGAATCTCCAGATCAAAACACAGGCAAAAGAAGCAGAAACAAGCAATAAAAGCATTGCTTAAGCACGTTGTAGTCTTTAAAAAACAAAACAAAAAAGAAATGTTGCTTTTTTTATGAAGCTTGCCCACATTCACATTCAAGTGTTGATAAAAAAAGAATGCTTAAAGCTAGTATAAAATTTTCTGTTTTTTTTTTTTTTTTTTTTTTTAAAGCAGAGGCTCTGTTCTTTCAATTTTGATATGTTGCATGTTCAGATATGAAATTATATGATTAAAGGAATAAAGTATAATAAAGTATTTAGGAAAGTAATGTACATTTTTATAAATCTATTAAAATTAAGTTAACATGTGACCTAAATAAAACATAAATTTCGTATTTTTTTATTTAATTTAATTTTTTGCCCTGGTCAGTTATAGGGGCAGTTAAATCACTGACCCTAGACCCTAATTCAAATAAAACTTCACCACATTTGAGACATTGTACAATAGCAATGTAAAAAAAAAAAAATATATATATATATATATATATCTAGATTGCTATATTGTAAATTTGAATTTGCAAAAATGCTGTACACATGCAAAAGATACACACTGGGGAGTTTAACTCTAAAACATCCCCACACGTTTTTGATTCAGGCTTATCTTAATAGAATCAATCTGCAGTCGTGCTCTCTATGATCCATCAGGAATAAACACGTAGCATGGGTTCGCCTTCGTCCTTCATCATTGTCATCATCATGGGTTTGTTGCTGGCTTTTGCATGAGAGCTCGGTTGGGAATCTGTCACTGCCCATATACACATCTGTTCACACCCTCCACTTAGTGTCTCTCTCTCTCTGTCTGTCTGTCTCACTCTCTCTCTGTCTGTCTCTCTCTCTCTCTCTGTCTGTCTCTCTCTGTGTATGCCTCTCTCTCTCTCTCTCTCTCTCTCTCTCTCTCTCTCTCTCTCTCTCTCTCACTCTCTCTCTCTCTCTCTCTCTCTCTCTCTCTCTCTCTCTCTCTCTCTCTCTTTCTATCTCACTCTCTGTTTGAAGTCTTGACATGCCTCTTCCTCCATTCCAGTCAGCCTGTGAAAGAATCTGTTGTCATCTATGTATTCCCGCTATTATCTCACGTCATTTTCTCTCCCTGAATGAAAGACAGAGAGTGTGTGAAAGCGTAAAGAGATATCTGTGAAGCTACCGAAATGACAGCTTGGCAGATTCTGTCAATGTGGGCTTTTTATCTGTTTATATGTTGTCCTTATTTTTTTTTACATGATTTGAAGTTAATTACCTATTTACAAATATTGCTACAGTTAATTTAATGCATTTTGAAGGAAATGTCCGTTTAAGTTTTATTTTGTGTGGTTGTCTTGCAGATTTGAATCAGACTTCCCTTCTTCATTTAAATCTGCTGTACACTTACAGTATTGACACTGCACTGGATATGGATAGTCAAACTTAAGAAGAAAAGGAAAACAGTTCAAACTTTTTGATGCAAAATACGCCCTTCCTAAAATATAAAAGCAGACATATTTTCATGTGTACGGACCCATTTTCTTACTGAGTAAAATAATAATAATAATAAGCATGAAAATGTAATTACTAGCTTTTTTGTCAGTATACTAAAGGCAAAACAAATTACTGAAATATTATCTTTAATATTTACAATTAGTTGATTATATAAGGAACATTTGCTTAAAAAACAAACAAAACAAAAACAAAGCTAGCACATTTAAATATTATTATAAACTTTACATTGGACACAATATGACTGTTTATGTAGCTTGGTTTATTGCAAAGGACATTCTTATTAGGGTTGGGTAAAAAAATATCGATTTCTCGATTTTAATCGATTCTCATTTTTACGAAACGATATCGAATCTTAAATCCCAAGAATCGATTAGTCATCTTGTTTTCAGTAGATGAATGAATGGAATATTGTTGCGCACATCCCATCCAATAAATCGCAATAATCTTTGTGCTTTGTTATTATTGATATGAAACAAAGTCTCAGATTTCAAATTATGTCCATTTTCTTACGAAATTCAAAAACATAATTACCATTTTGGCGCTGTGGCGTGAGATCGCTCTGGCGCAGCTCTGAGCTCAGCTTAAGAGAAGCAGCAGCGCGGAGCGGACATGATCTTCTCTTCCGCCTTAATAATACCAGTTACAGCGCGAAATAAACATGAACGAGCATCTGAAAGTATGTTAAAAGATAGAGTACAACTTATTGAAGTCCGTATCATGTCACATGGAATCGCTCAATCAGTGTTTCAACCGAAAGACGTTAGTAAACAATGTCATATAACGTCACATTTACCTCAGAAAAAACATATCCAGTGACCATAAACTCGTTAGTCAGCTAGAAAAATTAACTCTAGAGAGGAGCATTTTGTTAAATATATGCACCATATTACATAATATTCATTATAATTTATTGTTCTTCAATATTTAATGCATGTTTGAATAAATCTGGAAAGTTTTTTTATGACAGCCACCATTTAAATTTTTATATAATTTCATATAACTTTATTATTATAAAAATAAATAAAAGTTTATTTTAAGTGTTTGTATACAAATCAGTTAATTTTTACCTTCAATATTATAGTACACTGTAAAAAAAAATCTGTAGAAATTACAGTATTACTGGCAGCTGCTTGCCAGTAACTTACTGTAGATTTAAATTGATGTTATTTACTGGCAACAGTTTGTTCAAAGTTAAATGAACATTAAACATTAACAAGTCTTTATCTTTACAGAATAAAACTAAAATAACAGCCTCATGCAAAGCATTCTGGGAACCAAAATCTGAAGGAAAAAAAAAAACAGAAAAAGGTTGATGAAGATTTCTGGTTCCCAGAATGCTTTGCATTAGATTGTTATTTTATAGTTTTATTCTTGTGAATTTGAAATCGAATCAAATTGTGAAATTTGTGTCAATACCCAGCCCTAATTCTTATGATTTTAAATGTGTTTTAAACTAAACTCTGTAAACTGCTTTAAAACAACATAAAATGCTACTTTTGTGACCTGAAATCTGGCATGCTGTCTGGTTAGTAAAATCTGCTTTTTATGTTTGTTTGTTTTTCTCTCTACATTTGATCTGTAGGTACTTTGTACTACATAAGCTGACAAATCTGAAGTTCCTGGACACCAGGAGAGTGACCCAGTGGGAGCGGTCAGAGGCCGAAGCACGTGGAGCTTTCATGAAGGTGGTCAAGCCGAAAAATGACCAAGTAAGTACAGTACTTTGCTATAAAGAAAAAGACAGAGACATATGACACAAACACTAGAAAGACCGAGACGTATGACACATACACATACAGGATCAACAGACAGTTAATATAATCCGAGATTAACTGACCGTGTATTCCAGATAATGGCCTGTGGTTTAGTGTGTAACTCAGTAGCCGGTTAAGTGTCTTTACCTTATGAAATGAAGGCGAATAACTAAACACCCTGACCCTGTAAATGATTTGTGTAACCCTCCTCTTTCTGTGCAGATGACTATAAGAACTTAAAAGGCTAAGGCACCGTGAGCTAATCCATCCCACTCCTTCTTAGCTCCCATTGTTTGTTCATAGCAAATTGTCAGAATCTCTTAAGAGGTTACTTGTACGCTGCTCTTTGAAGACGTGGCCTTTCAATCTCGCCTGGCTGTTTAGAGGAGGGTCTTTTTAATGACCAGGACATGACCTCTTTCCGTATGCATGAGCCCAGATCAAAGTGGACGGCGGCTGTCCGATCGGCCTTGACTCGCACGGCGTGACGGCGCTTTCCATCGGAGTGACAGCTCACGTTCAGAACAGTCACCATCGCTTAATTATCCTTCGCACACACAATTATTTCTCTCTCTGGCTTGCGTTTGAAGGAGGCAGGCAGAGTCGTAATCTTCAAACACATCTCCATTCTCTTCTCCTTTAGATTTTATGAAAGAATGGTTTTAGCAAGATTTGATTTCATGTAGCTGTACAGTCATAAAATATTTAGCTTGTGGTTGAACCAGGTCTTTATCTTTTCTTCTTCCCAAGAGCCATGAGTTAGTGAAGCAAATATGGACGTGGATGCTCATGTAATTCGATGCAGTGTTTTAGATGACAGTGATGCTAATGTCACTTTTTTGTTTCAGCATTAAAGTGACAGGAAAAGTGAAAACCATGCAATGAGTTAACCTCATTCAGGCATGTTTTTAGTTTGGAGGATATTTTGTTGGTTAGAAAATGAGAAAAGATGACTGTAAAGTGGAAAATAAAGTGTTGTGCAACCTGTCTACTCAAATAAGACAAGACAGTTTAGGACATGCCGTTTTGAGAGTGATTGAGATGAATAGATGACCACATGTGAGATAAATAAAACAATTTCAAATAAAACAGTAACATATTGCCACAGTAGACCCATTTTAAGTCCAACCATTGAGCAGTTCCAGCATTTAATACTTAGTGGGCATGCTGTTGAAATAAAGAACTGTTTTAAATATCTGGGAACCGAACTAAATAGTGTTTATAGATGTTGTGCATCTAATCCAAAAGTTTTCCTGAAGTAATCTGGAACCGTTTAGAAACGGTGTAAAAATATTTTACAAAGCATTCTGTCTTTTAAAATGGCGTTGCGTTATGCAAACTTGACATTATTTAACATTATACGTCTATAAAACCTTTGCATCATATTTTTGTTTTTATGTTTCTGGAGCCATGAGTGATATTGAGTCATGAAATTACATGCATAGCTAACTTGTCATGGCTATGTATTTTATTGTATTTTTTCCTTAATGTTATAGTATAATTTTTATGCCTTTTTGTTTTTGCATACTACTGTATAAAGTGAAGCAAGACAATTTTTCACTTTGTGGATAACATCGTTTCAGTCAAGTTTTTTAACATTACGTATCATGAACTAACAATAAACAATACTTAGGCAGCATTTATCATTCTAGATTTATCCAATTTGATATGCAACTTGTTAAAATGTATTAGCATATACAATATGTTAACTTAGTGAATCATGTAGAAGTGTCATTCAGATCATTGTACCTAATGCATAAACTAATGTTAACAAGTTGAACCTTATTGTAAAGTGTTAAAGTTTCTAAAGTCTGAAAGTCTACAGCAAAAAGACAAGAATATCTCTGGCCTGTCCACTGTCATCACTTAAGCAGATTAAATAGACTCTGCTGTCCTCTCCACAATAACTGCTATTGTAGGGGCCTAGTGAGAGGGAGAAAGTTGGCCCGGCTCTAATGTCCCATGTCTGTGCTTGACGTAGCTGTCACGCCAACGTTTCCCTAGCATTTGTTTTGATTTAGATGAGACATGATGTGGCAGCCATAACAAGCTCTGTGGGGCATGTGTACTCTCTGTCTCTAATTGGCTTCATCATCATGCCGATTGTCTACTGACCAATAGCGCAGGTCACCAATTAATGAGCGCCAGCAACAAGCTAGAAGATGATGGCATAATTAGTTATTTGTGTTTGCTTTTTATTCTCCATCCAGTGGGGTGTCTTACGTTTAAAGACATGCTGGCGTTAACATTGTTACAGCAGACTGTAATTAGCTCTTCCTGCTTTTCCAAATTTCCCATCAAACCGGAGTCCTGTACATGACAGCTTGCTGTTGTACCATTGTGGTAGTCTTTGAACGTCTCATCTGTGCCTGTCTGTTAGGTCTTACCCACTGTTTTCTGTGTCTGTTTAGTTTTGCACGTTTAAAGGAAGAAAAAAAGAAAGTACGTTAATAGTACTGTGTGCGTGTAAATGTTAAATTGTGTAAAACGAGATAAATGATTATGTTCAACACAGATTTATGATGTTTGGGTTTCTTTTAAATGAATTTTTTACAAATGAAAACTAATATGATGATTAATGTGCTTTCTGTTTCTTTGAATGTTTAATGGGATCATGTAATGTTTTTCTTTTCCTTTTCAAATTATAAAACGTATATATAAAACCTTGCTGTACTATGAAAACACTGATCCAAGTCCAAAAAGAACATTTATTAAAATCAAGCTGCAAAAACAGCAGATTTCTGTTTATTTACATTTACTCTTAAGTTTTGTGAACTCAAAGGAAAGTTCTAAAAACTCATAAAATTTTATTTGATTCAACAATTGGTTTTAATTTAAGTTTAAAGGGGTGGTATAATTCCCTTTCTCAAGATGTAAAATAAATCTCTGATGTCCCCAGTGTGTATGTGAAATTTTAGCTCAAAATACCCCACAGATATTTTTATATAGCATGTTAAAGTTGTCATTTTTTGAGGGAAGTTTTTGTGTCTGTCCCTTTAAATGCAAATGAGCTGCCTCTCCTCTGGAAATGGAGAGACTCAATGTAGACAACTTTTCTGAATGGTTAGTTGATGAAATTATGTAGCTTATGTGTAGTTATCTTCTAGTCATTGTTTAGCATATTCTGTCTTGATAATCTATAAATCGTGTTCCGGGGGCGGGGTTTATGTAAATTTTAGGGTCGGTGATGTCACTAACCCGGGAGGAATGTCGTGTAGCCCCTACCAGCCGTTTGTTGTAGTCCTTTTTTCATAGTTTTTTTCATATCATACACAATCTTATTTTTTTTAGAGACTGTGTGGCTCAGGACAGGACAGGTTGTCTCATCTCGGGAATTACAATTTAAGGCACAGAAAAATAAACTTAATATATATATATTTTTTAAAATTAATTAATATTGAAATTGTGATGATTGAAATTTGCATTTAGGCTGATAGCATGATATTAGGCTATATGGTACACTAAAACACCACAATTTTTTTTTAATACAACATGAATACCGTAACGGTAAAACGTTTTCACTCTTTCCAGGAGTTTCAAATTATACCCAAAGCATAAGGCAAATAGCAAAAACGACAGAAATTACTCATATCACGTTCAGAGTTTTCACTTTATTGTCTCCCAGAGTGACGTTGCACTTACTGAATGTGTTGAAATGTTTAACGTCTTTTGCAGTTTAGTCCAAGGTGACATTTATTACAGCCTGTTGCAAACCTCTTTCTCTTCTGCATTGATTTTTTTTTCCCCCTCCAACTAGTGGTCCTACAACTATATATTAATGTAAGTGGTTTAAAATGAGCTGTCTCGCTGTTGTTGTGTGGTGTCTCTGCATGGCTGATATGTGCTGGAAGGGAGGGAGGTCGTTTTGCGAGCTATAGTTATGAGGACAGCGTAATTGGGCCTGTGTTTTATTGGATTTCTAGAGTGGTGAAATGGAGTGATCTTCCAGCTTAGAGAGAGAGATAAACAAGGGATAAACAACTACCTGCAGTAAACAAGGAAAAGCAGAAAGGGTATTTAGGATTTTTTTTTTTTTTCCCACATCCTTTCGCAAAGACAGGGTTAAGAAAAGGAAAGTGAAAAGCCTTAAGCTGTACTTTTGGGAAACTGGCCGTGTAGGAATGCCATAATGTGATAATTTTTTAGAGGACTCAGAGGTCATGGAATGCGATGCTGTGAAACCACACTGAGGCAAAAAAAAAAAAAGTTGTGGTTAAATTTAGTCTCCGTGAAGTGCAGCAAAACCCTTCATAGCATTGTTAATCTTTCACTTTAACTAACCATGGTCTACCAAAACTTACTGAGAACTTTGGTAACCTATTTTAGAAGCTCTTTTTATACAGCTAGTGCTCAGCAATATATATATAGGCTATATATATATATATATATATATATATATATATATATATATAATATATATAATTATTTCTCAATCAATAGTATATTAGCAACTGAAGGACTTTTTTTTAATGAGGATGAAGTAGCTGTTTCACAACATAACTTTTGGTAGCTACGTAAGGATATAATGGCTTTGAAATGTCAACTAGATTATGCGTGGATGAAGCATTTGGCTTTTCTCACCACGATACACAATTTCTCCCACATCCTCCTCCTGGGTAATGAAAAACAGACGGCCCAACTGGAGGAGTTCGAGTCAGGGCTCAGTCCCATCAGTTCTAGTCACACAAACTCGACTCTCCGTAATCCATGTTGGCAGAGCCAGGAAAGTTATGAGGTCGATCTCCTTTCTGCATTTTTCATATTAATCTGCCTCTCATCAGAGAAGTTCATATCAAGACAGCGAAATAAAAGAGCCAAACTAAGACAGACCACCTCAGTGAAGCTGCCTGATAGCGTGCGATTATTGTATTTTTCAGTTTGTAAGCTCTGTAGAAAGAGAGATGGACAGAATGCTTCTCTTTCTCTCTCTGTGTCATCCCTCTTGCGGTATGGTGCCTTATTCATCTCTCTATGAGAGAATTATGACTTCCCTGAAGCATTTAAACATAATAAACAGCAGGCTGTAGAACTGAGCGCCAATGCACCTTCAGTGTTTGCTGAATCATTTTATGGATAAATCTTTCCTTGAAGACACCTATAAAAAATATTGTTGCAATGGGAAGTGCAATTGGCCAAACAGATTGTTCGGAAACAGTCATTACTGCCATTTTCTACAGACATCTTGTCTCTGAGACTAACTTGTGATGGGTATCTTAAGTTGTGTGATTCAGTTTTGCTGATCCACAAAGATACCAGTCAGTTTTATTGCATATATTGTCATCAACACTTTGTTAAATTAAACCAAACAGCTAATATTTTGTGCATGCATGCAGGTGTACAGCCGGAGTGTGCATGCTTGTTTTGTTGTTGGTATGTGAACTTTTTTCAGATCACGGGACACATATACATACAGGGCTGTGCGCAGACCTTTTGAGGGGCATGTGTTGAAACTGAAAAAGGGCACCCCCCTCCTTTTTTTTATTTCTTTTTTTATATTTAAAGGGGTCATGAACTAGCTTTTTAAAAAAAATTATATTGTTGTCTGAGGTCAACTTATGACGTTCACTTGTTTTTTTACATTCAAAAACATCAAAATGAATAAGTAATAGGCTATTTTCTACCCTGGTTTTGAGCCTAGCTCCTGAAACGCTCAGTTTTTATGAGCGTGCCGCATTGAAGACTCGGAAGTAAACGCGCACTGCTATGATTGGATAACAGTTTTGCATAATATAATGAGTTTCATGTAATGCAGCACGAATCAGTGGGCGGGGATAAACAGGCAGTGCTGAAGTAGGCGTTGATCTTCAGCTGCGGAGGCGGTGTTTGATACCCTTTGACGTCATAGATCCCCACTTTGAAAAACCTGTCGTTCGCTGTGCCTGGTGTCAATAAATGCTTTTATTGGACTAACAAGGAAGTTTTCAGTTCTGAAACTTACAGGATATTCTTATAGTATGATGACCGCTTATATGTCAAAAGCTCAAGGAAAATTTGATTTCTCAGTTCATCACCCCTTTAAGATTATTTAGTAAGCCTACATAAAAGGACAAATTCAATTACACAAAATAATAGTCTCAAAAGCTTTAGATTTATTCACTATTAATATAACAATAATAATATAGATAATATAGATATACAGGGTTTCAGGGCTTCTTTAGCCCGCTAAAGCCCTAAAAAAAACATGTTTTAGCCTAGGCCTACTACATTTATACATGTGAAGACGAGCGGAGAGTATAGATTCAAAAATTCGCTAGATAGCGAATACATGCATATTAACAGCATTGAATGAACCATAATTTAATATTATTACCATAACATGATTAAATGTTAATAAATTAAGTGTATCAGCAATCATAAATCAAATAAGATATTTCTTAGAAATATATGTTACCTAGGTGACGAGGATCACTTGTCGCTTTGTGTAAGTTCCAGTACGAAACAGCGCGGTGGCGCACCTGTGCTTATGATTTTCCGATGTTAAAAACAAATGATATGTTGTTGTATTACTTATCAATATATTGTTAACATTTTACAAAAGTCAAAATCAAATGTAGTTACGAGGTTTTTGACCAACGAATGTGTGCAAATGTGCATTTTGTCCGTCATTAAAACGGCGCCGGCGGCATCACATTACATTTTCATCAACAGGTTACAAATTAGTTTGTTGTAGCTATATGGGCGCTCCGTTTTTCCTGTTGTAAAATACATTTGGCCAAAATCTCATTTTATAAAAGATGAAATGCTACTGTATGCACAGGCTATTTAAGTGTAGGCTATGTATTGGCTATGACTAGATGGCTAATGCTAGACCTCTCTCTCAGGCCCCACATGTCTCAGTCAGACATCAAATAAAATATGAGCCTTTATAGACATAGGGCCCTATCTTGCACCCAGCGCAATTGACTTTGTACACCGACGCATGTTTCATTCCTATTTTGCACCCGCGCAAAGCGTGCTTTTCCCTCCACAAAAGCACGTCGCTAAACTAGGGAATGAACTTGCGCTCCCTGGGTGGTTCAGCGCAAAAAAGGAGGCGTGTCCCGGCGCAAACAATCCCTGGTGCTATTTTACTGTTCCATAAAACAATTGCGCCACTGGCCAGAAAAAACCTAGTCTAAAGTCAGTGGCGCGTCGCGCGTTGTTCATTATGCTATTTTAAGGGCGCATGCTCGACCACCATAATGTATAGCGTGCACAACGCGCATACACTTTGATTCTCTAATCTACACAGAAGCAGCAGTTTTCATTTTTGCAAATCATATTATTACAAACGATAGATAGATAGATAGATCTGATTGGTTTATTTCACGTTATGCCCAAACCACACCTATGAATAATGAAGCTACTTCAGACCAACCCCTTTTAGATTTGCGCCGGGCGCAAGAGCCATTTATCCCGCCGGGAAAATAGCAACAGCGCCGAGACCCGCCCACAAAGTTACTTGCGCTTTGCGCTTTGACACTTGCGTTTCAGATCGTTAAAATAGGGCCCATAGTGTTTAATACTTATTCAAACAACACGATCTTTGTTTACCCTTGCAAAACTTCGTTCAGCTGCTGTCTGCTGTGCGGCTGCTGCGGAGCTTCAGTTCATTCAGTCAAGATAGAGGGGGCGGGGTTATCAGATAGAGGGGGCGGAGTTATCAGATAGAGGGGGTGGAGTTATCAGTTTACTGACAGTTTGAGGATCGAACAAGATTTATACAAGCTCTTTTTAAGAACTTTCATTGGCTAAATATTTGTAAAACAGACAGACAGGCGTAAAGGGTGACCAATAGCATTGATTTATTGGAGAGGGAAAAAAAACACCACCACCAAAAAAAAAGGGCACTTCGGAGTATAAGGGCAAAGAGGGCATGGGCTCTGCACAGGTAGGGCTCAACATATCTGTCTGTCTATGTATCTATCAAGACTGGAAGATTATTTTTATTTTTTATATAATATATTTTTTTATATAATATTATAATATAAAGTACTAAAATAAACTTCATAACAACAATAATAATAATAATAATGCATATTATTATTATTATTATTATTATTATTAATGACTGAATATTGATCATTTATAATATTAATATAAGGTACTAAAATAAATTTAATAATAATAATAATAATAATAATTTTACAATAAATACAAAATTGGCGACCAATTAATTTGTAATTTATTATTATTATTATTATTATTTTAGTATTTTATATTAATATTATACAATTATATAAAAAAATAAATATTCTTCCAGTCATTGATACTACTACTACTACTACTAATAATAATAATAATAATAATAATAATAATAATGTGTTAATATTATTATTACTATAAAGTTTATTTTCGTACTTTATATTATAATATTATAAAAATGATATTATCAAAAGTAAAATATATTCTTCATGTAATTAATTATTAATAATTATAATACATATTATTATTATTATTATTATTATTATTATTTATTATTATTATTATTATTATTTATTGTTATTATTATTATTATTATTATTATTATTATTAGTTCTGATCAAAATCACAGTCTCTGTCCATCATAGTCTTTACGATCCCTGTACTTCCTGTGTGGAAGAGCGTAGCTATGAGAACACTGTCTCCCCCATGTGTCAGAAAACATGGTTTGGATTTCCCCTCATCTCTCCTGAGGGACACGGGCTGGGACAGATTTTTCCTTCTGGCCTGAGGTGTCCAGCAGCGAAGTGTTTGGACCTCGGCAGTATCAGGCCGCTGAAAGTGCTCTGGCAGCTGGAGTTTTTGGGAGGTCGTCGTGAGGGCACAATCCGCAAAAACAGCCGCAATTAGAGTGAGTGACTCATAGTGTCCACATAAATCATATGACATTGCACATCATAAACAGATTGTAAAACTTTAAAGCACAGTTAATTGTTAGTAATAGCTGCACGATTGATTTATGACCATGTACAAAGCCAAGAGATAGGGGCGGATGACCTCAATGTCACGTCACTCTTATTACACAAGTGATATATTGCATATTTCGGCCTGAAAACAAGCAGATGTTTTTGAGGAGTTTTGTTTGAACAGCCACAATGATGTTTCCCATTTGCATTGCTTAATGGAAATTGAGGGAGAACGGCCCATCTGTCCCTTGCATTTGCTCAACTGCTATGATATGACTAAATGAAGCTGTAAAAATTACAGTATTGAACTTAGATGTTGTCAGGGCTTTGTTCCTCGCTTTACACAAAAACCAAAACAGAGGAAAAATGTCTTGTATCATTGACATCAATATGCAAAACACTTACAAATATGGAGTTTTTTTTCCATAATTTAGATACTGCTTAGTCATAATTAGTCTCATCTAATGTATACAAAACTTGACAGTGCTTCTTGGTCTGTTTAGCTTTTTTTTATTTTTTTATGCCAGTCTATTATTGTGGTATGATCTATTGTGGCATAAATTGCACTTTAAAACAGAACAAACTGGTTTGTGGTGTCTATATGTCAGTAAGACTGTCTCTCTCTGTCTAAGTGGGCAGTTCCTGGCCTGAATAAGTAGGAATGTTGGTCAGAACTTTTTTTCTTCTTCCATTTAGTCAAGGCCTAGCCGAGAGAGAGAGTAATAATGAACTAAGCTGGGATTTCTCTAGCTGACGGATGCCCTCCGTGCTTCCGCTGTTAGCGTGGAAGTGGGCAGCGCAGTTCTGCTATCGCTACTAAGTGAGCTGTTTTTTTTTTAAGTTCCAACACTTATTCAATGATGTTTTTGCAATTACAGAGACACAGACAAGCATGTCCCACAGCGCCAGCACTCATAGTTTAATTACAGTTTAACTTTTCAGTTTTCCTCTGATGATTGTAAGATGTTGCCAGGCTAATTAAACACAGATGGCTTATTCTGAAAGACCTCAGCATGCGTGCATGTTGCCGCTCAGGTCCGTGCCAGTGTTAGCGTTTGGAGATAGAGCAGATCATTAGGCATATATAAAATAATCCTGCGTCTGATTGTATCATATAATGCTAATTGTGTCATTGTGATTTATAAACATATGCAAATAAGCCAGTGCCGCTAATGTTGCAATTGTAACACTCAATTTGTGTTTCATTAGGGTGAGGAGATACTGATGGCGCTTTATCACTCAGTTGATCTGCTCTAAAGGATCCCAGATAAAATGTTATACCTCTGGAGAATGTTTCAGTGAGTATTTAACTTTGATTAAAGGGAAACACTGCTGCAAAAAACACCAAATTCCCAACTATGGAGTATAGAAATGACTATGATTAAAATCATTCATATACAGTGGGTTTTTTAATTAATTGATTTATTTCAACAAAATATTTGTAATATTTTAACAAAACAAAAATCCTAAATAAAAGTTATTTATTTAACACACTTTAGTGTTTAAAAAAAATCCTGAACAAAAGTTATTACAAAATTATCATCATATTTTTATTAACAAACTGCAACAAGAGCTGCTATCAATTAAAGCAAAATACTACAAGTTCTGAAATTTAAATGTCCATTCCATTTTCAAATTGTTATATAGGTAATTTAATTTGTAATGACTTTTTCTTTACTTTTACACTATATGTTATTTATATTTCCTTTTTAAGTAAAAAACAAGTTGTTGTTTTTTTCTACAAACTTTTACCTAAACATCTTCATATTCACACGCAGCAGTGCGTTGCAAGAGCGCCACTAATTGTATGCAGTGCTTGGCGGCAGTGAAAGTGGCCGTGACAGAGATTGAGTGTTTTTCGGTCCCAGGGGGCTCTGAGCTTTTCTCACCCCATGTCAGTGGCTCCCTGTTGGGGCCCTGAATCTCAGACCTGCAGGAGAGCTGGAGCCAAAGAGGCAGCAGGAACTCTTATTACAGGGGCCGGTCGAACCCAAACAAGCCTTCAGACCCAATTCCCACTCTTTTCTGAAGTCACTGCTACTGAAAACAACTAGCAAAGATCACATTACACCTCCCCTTCTCTTATCTAATATGGAGCCATATACTGTATGTATGTGTATATATATATATATATATATATATATATATATATATATATATTATTTCCAAGCATGAACAGGGACTAGGTGCATAAATTCCCATGTTGTGAAGGAACTAGTAATTGAAAACTCTTTGTAGCAGCACTTTGACTGGCCTGACAAAAGGGGCTGAAGTTATGGGAACTCTTCGCTCAGAGCAATACTTGTTGACTTGCAGAATTCAAGGAGGATGCCAAAGGGAAAGTTGCCCTATTCAAGTTTTTGCTTACACAAGGCCTCTTTGTGGTTTTTAAAGCTTGTCAGACACGTCAGGCCCAGTAAGAAACAGTATATTGTTTCCAGCACTTTGGATTCCTTTCCTTCTGACATCTGCCAGTCTGTAAAGATGATAAATTCTTGCCTCATTAGCCAGCGGTGTGGGATTACAGCCTGACAACACATTAATCACTTGCCTCTGTGGCAGGCCCCACTTGCAATAGGCATTGTTAACAAAACTTTTCTAATATGTCACTCTCCTCTCTGACAGGCCGTAATCAATCATCCTGATTGACAGAGCTGATAGATTACACTATTTATGCTCTGTGTAATGAAAGATAGCGTTTCCACCTACTGTCATTCCTGAGATAATGATAGCCCACCTCTGTTAAGCAACATACACACAGTGCACAGAAGAAAGGAGGGAGAAGAAAAGGCAAAGCAGACAAACGCTGGCATGCATTGTGAACTTTAAGCAGACAATGTTCTACTCCTTGGTGGGTGTCTCTTTTTGTCGAGCGGCATTGTTTGGTAATACGGGCTCGCTTTAAGGAAGGCTTCGACAGCGACACCGCCATTGTGCGCTCACCGGAGCTCGTGTTCTGGCAGGGAAAAAGTCGACTTTGTCTACCTGAGGATTCAGTTTCCACTGCCTCATTGTGGAGGCGAAGCTTTTGTAGGGTTTTTGTTTTTCCCGTCGGGAGGGAACGCGAACGACAGCGACGAATCTGTGGGCCGAAACGTAATGATCGCGTGATTTATAGCGCACCTCTTATGTAAATTTTTCAAATATTGGCAAAATTACCAGTAATTTGCGCTTTCTCATTTTCCGTTCGGCATCGTTCGCCTGTGTCTATTAGCGTCTAATAGCAGCTAATACGCGTTCTGGGCTTTGTTTATAATCTGGTTTACTTCATTGCTTGTGCATTTGCACTGAATCTCCACATATTCTTGCTGAAGGGGCTGCTGTGAGGAGTGCCATTTCAAAAAGAGGAAGCGAATGAAAAAGAGGAATAGTCCATCATGCACCTGACAGCTAGCGAATTTGGTGCTTTTCTTGTGAGACAGTGAGCTGTCAGGAAATTAGTTAACTGGAGCATATTGTGGAGAGGCAGGTAATTTAGCCTCATTGATGGCATCACATAATGGCTCACAGGAGTCAGCTCCCTGACCTGCCAGTTCTTTGTGTATAATGCAGAATTTAGTGGCATGCTCAATGCATTCTGTCAGCTGCACGATTGGATTCTCAGCCCACTGTATCTCAGCCTGCAACATATTGGTCAATTATTTCTGAGGCTGTCAATGCTAGGAGGCACTGTTATTTAGTGTGTGTTAACTTTGCATCATTAAGACGCCGCGCGACAGCGAGAGACACTCCCGAGCGTAATTTATTTTGATACGGGCACCGATAACCTTCATATTGTTTGACCTCCTGTTATGTTATGGAGGAAGAGGAAAATTCAACAGCTGTTGACAGTGTTACGTTCAGATTCTTTTTAATCTAGAGCTTAAGTTCAATACTCTTAGAGTCAGTGCCTATTTGTTGTTTTGTTTTGTTTTTGTCGTTAGCCATCAGACAGTTCGCATTTCCCCATCTCCGGTTAGCCTGCTTGTCATCCCGCCATTGTTATATCCATATATAGCAGTGCTTTATGAGATCCGAACAAGAATATAGCAGCTCAGTATGCCATAAAATAATCAATCACCCTCAGCACTGGGTATGCATGCCGCGGCCCTGCCTATATGACGTAATTGCATTAGTCAATTAATATTCTCTATTTACGAGACAAGCCATCGAATAAACCATATTACTGCTTTGACAATGTTGACTTTTATTTTAGATGAGTTTAATGGCCACTAACAAGCCTAGCAGTAAATAAACAGCCCATGTGGGTGGTGAAGAACCAGAGTACAAGAAGCCTCGGGCTGCTGAAACCGAATGAGTGTGTGAACGTTAAACGTGTCCATAAAAGCAGTAATTTAGGCATTTGGATGGAGAAGATTAATGAGAAAGCTGAGTGAATCAAGCAGCATTGAGAGCCATGGCTATAGACCAAGCCTACACTCTAAAAACTGCTGGGTTGAAAACAACCCAAGTTGGGTTATTTTATAACCCAGCTGCTGGGTCAAAAAGGGTCTCACCCAGCGCTGGGTTATTTTAACCCAACATGTTGGGTTATTGATTTAACCCAACATGTTGGGTTATGTTTTCTACCCAAAGTTGGGTAGAAATTACTAAATTGTTGGGTTGAACTGACTAAACAATGGGTTGAAGAATACAACCCAAATTATGGGTCATGGGTATCATTTGGATTAAAAATTACTTTTTTCAATTAACCTTTGCATTATGAAAGCAACTTGTACAGTTATTTTTATAAAATTAAAGATAATATTCAAAACATTATTCTATCAATGCATGTTTGTATTTCTTATTTACCAATTAAAAGATCTTCAATTGACATGAGTTGGTCTTTAAAAATATATTTATTCATTTCATACAATTCATTACAATTTAAAATGAATTCATTAGCAATTGATTAAACATTTAGTTCAAGTTCAAGGATTTAAATGGAATTAAATTGAGCCTGGAGAATTTTGACCTCATTTGCCTCTTGTCCAGGGATTTCAAAGAGCGCTGTTTGGATAAACTCCCAAACTTTGCTGCAAACTTTTGGGTATGCGATGTCAAAAACAAAAAAAGCCTTAAAGCAGACATCTACAGCTCCCAGAAGGGAAGGGTGCTCCAGACCTGTCCCATTGATGACAACAAAGGCCTGGGAGCACTGATGCCCGTCCCCCAACATGAGTACAAAGGGGTACTCTGTGGGTGCCTTTGTCAGGTATTCCGCCAGGTTAGTTCCAACCTGTAAGAAAAACAAAACAAAAGGAAGTTGTTTGAACAGGTCAGGTACTTGTAACAGCAACAGCAATATCACCAGAGTTGTCATGATTTACGTGCTATGCCTTAGCTTCATAATAAGGAAGAAAAATAAATTCAGGTAAAAATCATAGTAACTTACAGGCTTAACATCAATAAAAGCCCTTCTGAACTCAAGGCGGCTGGGGCGGCACAGTTTTCTGCCAACCTTGTATACCCCGGTTGGCAGCAACACCGGGAGCAGCTGCAACGCAACCTCCCCTTGTTTTTCTGTAAAATATATATGATAGATTCATCAGTCAAATACAACAGTAAATGTATCTTATGGTTGGAGGAAGGAAGATTTTTCACAATATAGGAAAAGTGGGTAACACTTATTGTTTTCCCTGGTAACTAACCAGTAGTCCCCTAATAAGGCTGAGTTGGGAGTTCACCAGTAAGTACTGGTTAACTACCCAGCAGTTCCTGATTAGTTCCCTAGCAAGTAACCAGTAGTTCCTGATTAGTTCATCTGGTAACACTTTACAATAAGTGACACAAAGAATGCTTAGTTACTAGGGAACTCCTTAGGGAACTAATCAGGAACTAATGGGTAGTTCCCTAGTAACCAAGGAATTTTTTTGTACCTTATTGTAAAGTGTTACCGAAAAGTGTTCATTCATTAATTGTTTGCAATACAGAAACAATAAACAATGTATAAGCAGAAGAGAAGTCCCAGTGTCCCACAAGCGTAAATCTCAAATCAACATTCTACAAATAACATTACCTGCTGAAAGAAGATCAAAGTTTTTTGTGATCTCCGTTTTTTCCTATTGTGCCAGATTGATGATCCTTGGGGCGAATAGTGTGTTCCAATTTGCTGTCAATTTGTCTGGGGCCTCGGGCTGCAGCACCACAAAATCTTGGGATATCTAAGTCCAGGAAAAGTGCAGGAAAAGTCAATGATTTAGTAAGCAATGGGGCACAAATATTTAACAGGGTCACACATACAAAATACACAACATTCATTTATTCAACCAGTACTTACAATACTATGCAGTATTACACATGAGAGAAAGAGAAAGAAAATTGGCATGGTGTTTAATTCTAACAATGAAATGGATTGTTACATACCTTCAAACGCAGGGATTAAATTAATAAGGTTCCACTCAGACAGTTTGTCCTTCACAAAGTTATCCATCTATTAGAAAGACAAAGAAAAAGGACACTCAATAAATATTTGATTACTTATAGTTGATTGCTTAGAGTTTTGAACTTGTTAAAAGACAAGTTCTGTTTTTTGCAACCTGGACCTTATTTCTAGCATGAAATATGTTAATTTACTCACACAAACAATTGTGAGTAGATCTCCTGAATGAATGCAAGTTACACCAAATTGTTTAGGTGAGTAAATTAACTTATTTCATGCTAGAAATAAGGTCCAGGTTGCAAAAAAATTAACACCTGAACACCTCCTTTAACTCTCTATGGTAGGATGAGGCTGAGAGAGGAGAGGGGGACGTGGGAGAGAGGTAGAGGAGCAGGGGAGGGGTGTGTGGAGGGGAATAGAGCGGGGGGAGAGATGGAGGGGAGCAGGTTTTGCACTGATGTAAAAAGACTGACAGTGACACAATAAGACCTTATGTTAGCAAAATGTTTTAATCTTTTAACTCTAAAAAGAAAAAAAATGAATAAACATGTATGTTCTTTAATGTTTGATTATAATTTTACTGTCTTCACATAGATTGATACGATTTTATCAATAATAATGCCACTGACGATTCTGATTATCGATCCGATTCTTTAACGATTCTCTTATCGATTCTTAATAGCACTGTATGGAAAAATTTAGTCATATGCTTTTAAAAAAAAAACAAGTGGTTTTATTTATTTTAAAGTTTAAGCTTGAGTAAGCAAACTGTACTTTTTTATGTAATTTATGTAATGCATAGAACCTTATTGTAAAGTGTTACTGATTATACACCGATTCAGACGTCTCCTGAGTTCACTGTTGGAAAGATCAGTTGTTTTAAAGTAACAACATGTAACTTTTCAACCTTCATAATATATTTCCAAGACCCTTGTGATGGTACATCGACTTACAATAGGTTGAATGAGACGTCTGCCATAGCCTGACGGGGTCTGTATCGCTTTTACTGGCACTATGTAACTTCGGGGTGCGGGTAGTAACCAGCGCTCAAAAAGAACTACAAAATTCGACTGCTTTACGGCATACGTCACTTTGCCCACCACTTCCTCAAATGTGGCCAACCAGCGCGTTTGTTTTCGTCATGGCTGAAGCAGCAGCGAAACGTAAGAAGTCCAAGGTTTTGTCGGAGTAGAGTCGGAAGAGGAAAAGGGAGAGTGATAATCTGAAAGGCAGGACGAGGATCAATATTGGTCGAGCGTTTGCTCGCTGGCGTTAGCTTATGGAGGAGGAGAGTTACCAGACCGATGCTGACTTGGCCGTCATGCTGTTGAACTAGTAAGTAACTGTAAATTGCTTGCATACTATCTTTAGTTTTTCTAATCTGTTGTCTGCCTGGCTACGTTACGGAAACTATCTGGTCCTCCATTTATTTATCTTCATGAATCAGCTAGTAGATGAGCGAATTATCAATCTGGTAGCTAGTAAACACTAACATGGTAGTTTTAGATGGTTAGGATGCTATCGCTATCATTCTCGTTCAGATTTGAGCATTGCAATCGACATGCAAATCGCAAATGTTTGAGTTAAAATGTTTAGTCTACTAAACATGTATAAATTATGAAAGGGGGAAGATTAATAATATTATCATTGCCCATATGAAAAAAACCTGCATGCTTCATATACAGTAACCGTAAATCGTTTTACGACAGCGGTAATGGACAATTCCGCTTCCAACCTGTAGGGCGACCGCAGAGGAAAATTTCCATGTTGTTGCTTTAACCATTCATGATAATGAATCGGTTCAAAGGAGTCATTAGTTCGCGAATTGGACGTGTCGTGCCCGTTGTGTGATTATCCCAGCATTTAGGACATGGACATCCAAGATTTGTGTCAACACAGAAAACATTTCAACACTGGATAGTTTTTTTCGTTTGATTAAAGTGTTGTTTTATGTCAGCTGAATGTCCGGAATTTTTTTCAGAGAAGATAAGACAACTTATTTAGCACAATTCACACCAGCGGTAATTCAGGAAAAAAAATATATCCGAATGCTCCACATGAAACTTTGGTCTTCCGACCTTTTACCACCGTGTCGATTTATTTTGATTAATATGTGCGAGGGAGAGAGAGCAAGACAGCGCTTAGTTTGGAGACGGTGAAGTCTTGTTTACAGAGTGCGCGCGCGCGCGACCGGCTCTCTCTCTCTGGTGGTTCTTTCAGTTAAGCATACGCCGTCACAAACGCAGCTGTTCATCTACATTACTCACCGATCAAATAAGACTTTGGCGGGCGCTAAAACAAGTTCAATGCAGGAAAATGCATGCGCGAGTTTACATTAGACTCGCACGGAAGCCAGCAGGCCCAGGCGTCTCATGATGAGCTCAGTTGACGCTGTGTGCTTCAAGATTCTGACGCAAGTGCTAAGATTCCGATTGGCCAAGAGAAAAAGTGCTAAGATCTCGATTGGCCCAAAGAAATGTCAATTATAAGAATTATCCAATAATGTTTCGCAATTCTATCCTGCATGGCATGTTACTGTGAGTAACGAGGCTGCCGCTAAGCTTTCATGTTGAACTTCACGAGTGCAAAAACAGGCGATTATCGCCAAATACAGGCTTATGTCAGTAAAATAAAATGCATGGGGTTTATATATACACAGATATATTCGGTCAAAGTAGTTATTTACTCGTGTAATCAAGTTTTTTCCTGTTTTACAGACGGCGTTTGAGACTTAATTAGCTTGTAAACTCGTCACATACATTTCCGAAAATAAGATATAACTAAAAGAAAACTCACCATAACAATCCTAGGTTAGTTGTATGACAAATGAGCGTCCGTCTCAAAGCTGCGCCGGACGGCGGACAGACCCTTAAAAAAACCAGACTGTCCTTATAGCCGGACGTATGGCCATAGCCTATTAGCAGCTAATAGTTAGCTATAGCTTGTTTCAAAACTACTTTTTTCGCATAGAAATTTGAAATAGTTAGGGAACATTTCATACATATCGAAGTGCCATTTACTTAAGCAATGCAAATTCAATCGTAAATATTTGGCGACCTCAATATCAGCGGTTCAAAATGTTATCTGATTTCTAATTTGCGATCGGTAGGCTATTATGTAGTTTAAACGACCCAGGCTCAAAATAGCGTTCCCATCAGTAATCAAGCTAACTACCTATAACTAAGACAATTAAACAAAACTTTATGTGGTATATCTCACCGTTTGATGTTATATAAATCAACTTACTTGGAGCAGGGCAAAGTTGTGTGTCTTGTCCGTCGTCCTCAGCTCTTGAAAGGGCGGGCACGCAGAAGCATCTCCAACCGTTACTTCTACAACCCAATGCGTTGGGTTGACATTTATAAACCAACGTTGGGTCAAACTGACCCAACCCTAGATCCAACTGCCTCAACCCAACATTTGGGTTAGGGAAACAACCCAGCGCTTTTTAGAGTGTACAGTTCTTTTTGTCCTCAGCAGGCAGATGGGTATATAATTCATGTCATGAGGGGTCAGGCAGGGTAAACCTGTGCTAATAGGTAGATGTGCACACATGAGCAGAGTGGTGGAGTTAGGTTGCAGATCTGCTCTGTTTGAGAACAAACAGCCGAGGCCTGCGTGAGATTAAGGGCGTTTTCACACCTGAAAGTCCGCACCAAGGTCCGAACCAAAGTTCATGTTTTGATACATTGTATACATTCGGTTAGTTTTGGTTTGGTTTCACATTGCAATTATGCGAGCGCACTAAAGAACTTTACATGACGTACTTGCGTCCTGTAGTCATCATCTATGTGGGCTGCATCTTGACATTGATTGCTTTGTAAACGGACGTGCGTCTGACGTCAGCGTGTTGTTAATTCGGCGGGTAACTTTGACAACAATGAATGAACAGACGCATATCGTTGCCACTGTACTGTTATTATTACGGCAAATTAATATTCAAATTCGCCAAATGAACGTCCTCGTTGTGCAAACATTTTATCGTCGCCGGCAGGACGCAGGACAAATGTGTGTGTGTGTGTGTGTGTGTGTGTGTGTGTGTGTGTGTGTGTGTGTGTGTGTGTGTGTGTGTGTGTGTGTGTGTGCGCGTGTGAATCAGCTGGAAGAAACGCTGTGGGCAGGACTGACAGATCTGCACATAAATATTCTTCTTCCGTTGTTTAGGCTACACGGGAACCACCGGAAATTCCTGTAAATGGTCTGAAAGTCCGAACCTTACAGAAAATGCTTTCACACTAGAAACTAACCAAACCTTTGTTCAGTTTGATCCGGACCGAGACTACCTCTTTTCATCTGACTAAATTTCGTCTGTTTGGTCCGGACCGTGGTCCGGGGGAGGTTTCACACCTGTAATTTTGATTTTGAAAATCCGGACCAAACAAGGTAGGTGTGAAAGGGCCCTAAAGTGCACTGCACTTTTACTTTGCACTCAGGATAGAGCTGGGCAATATAGACCCCCCAAAAAATCATATCTGCTGTAGTTTTTGGCTGAATGACGATGTGCGATACATCTTGGAATTTTCTACTTTTTTTTTCTACTTTTTTCCGGACACGTTAACATTATCTTACGAGTTATTTTGAAGCCCTTAATATAAAGCATGCCTCATGTTTAGGACAAAATGGATAATGCACTTTCCTCACAGCAGCTCACTATGTATCCTCCTCCAATATCAAACTACTGTATATCTATATAAACGGTATTGCCTTATCCTATATTGTTTATAAAAATATATTGATATATCGTACAAACTCGATATACTGCCCATGGGGGCATATCCAAATCTTTGCCCAGTGAAATGCTCTCTAGAATTAATATGCATTGTTTAACTTTCAGGGATTTTTTTTTTTTTTTTTTAAGACTTAAAGAGTTCTCATAAGACTAGGATGGTGATGTTAAAGTAATGCGACCGTGGTGTAGTCTTTATAGCCTATATTTAGCTTTCTACCTGTGGTGATTGTACCTATGCTTCAAAATTCATAAAAATTGTGTGAAGATTACCATGTTGAACAAAACAAAAATGTAAGAATCATAAACTTTTGTTGGTCACAGAGCTTATTTTCTGCAATAATCTGAAAACCAGTGGAAAATCCTTATAGGGTTTTGTCGAGGGACTTCCTAAAAAATATGTCATCCCTGCATGCACTCTATTAGCCTTACAAAAAACAAACAACAACATATATGGCCAGTTTGAAGAAAAAAAAAATCAGGAAAGAAAATTCTTCCAGTAATTTCATTCATTTTGATAATTTAATTGTTATTAGAACTAAATAGATTTAAAGAGAATTTGGCATTAGCATGTTGCTAAGCTAACGACTCTATACTCTAAAACAGTGGTTCCAAAACTGGGCCCCAAACTGTTGATTTAGTTTAATTTATTGCTTTATTTATTATATTAATAATTAAATTAATGGAATTTTAAGAATTTGACATAGAACACAACACATACATTTAATAAGGTTAGAAAAACATTGCCCTTATAAAGGTAAAAAAAAATGCACCTGAAAATATCGTCCCTTTATGAAAGAGGTGTGACTGCAGTCTAAGTGGAAGAGATGGGGTACGCAGAAGGATGTTAAATGAAGGGTGTACACCACTGTAAAAAGTTTGGGAACCACTGCTTGAAAAGAAACATAGCACACACAAACACACAAAAGTGTGAACACTATCTCAGGTATGTTTGGGACTGTGAGGGTTAATCGTGTTCATTATTCACGGTGCATTCTTAATGCAGCAGCCCTCCACATTGTTGAATGGCCTGTGAGAGGGAGGCCCATTCTCCTCATTCACACTATGAAAGGAGAGAGTCTCTGATCCATCAGAGCACAGGCCTCCTGCAAACCCTGTGTGCCTCTGGGGTCGCCCGCAGGTCAGCAGGGTCAAGTGATACTCACACCACATTCATCCTTTACTTACAAGAGACAGAGAAAGTGATTGAGGGAAAGAGAAAGACCCCTTTTAAAACCTCAAACCCCAAACTATTCAAATTGGCTGCATATCTCACCCTCCATCATTAGTGCCATGTTCATAAATGCTGAGGAGTCAAATGAGTAATTTTGTCTCATTTTCCATTTAAACATCTGATATCTGAATCACCTATGTTGTGTTCTGAAGGATCGTGTGACACTGAAGTAATGTCTGCTAAAACATTATATTAAATACATTTTTTATACAAAATACATTTTATATACAAAAACAACAAACTTTTGACTTTCTTCTGAGAACATATCTATTTTTTCTTACCCCTTTTTATTTTATTTTTTATTTTTTTATCAAACGGCACTAAATCTTGTTAGATGTATGCTTAAATATAAACATAAATTCTATGTTTTATATTTTAATCATCTTAAAATGCGTTCTTAAATTTCTCTAATTTAATAGGTATTTAGACAATTGTGCTGGGGAAAAAAAAGCTATTAATTTTTTCATTTTTATTTTTTATTATTTCATTTCAGTGTTAGCTTTGGGCTGATAAGTAACCACCGAGAACACCCTAGCAACCACATAGCAACATCCAAACAACCACCAGAGCATCTTAGCAACCACACGGAAATCCATAGCAACTTAGCAACCCTAGAACACCCTAGAAGCCACATAGCAACACAAAAACAACTACACAGAACCCCTTACCAACTGTCTAGCAGTGCCCTAGCAACCTCCCAGAACACCATAGCATTGGGCAGCGAGTAAAAAAAAATGTGGTGAATGGGCACTGGCCATTAATGAATGGCAAATAATACATCTTATTTTTAAGCTTGACTGGCATTGTGAACGTTTAAGTCATTTCTTGGATTTCCACATGCTGGTGAAGTAATAAATGAGCATGTTGACGTTTGTAACCAGAGAGGACGCTTTACCCAGTTAAATGTTGGAGTAGGCTTCATCTTGTTTTTTAATTAACAGTATATTGCACAGGTGTTGAGGACAGTTGTGACTTCTGACATTAGTGTCTGGCTATTAATACCCAGCATGTGACCTTCGGGAAGCTGGCATTCACTGTGGAGCTGACAGATTCATGGCTCTGTTGCCCTGAATAAGGTTGTCACATATTTTTAAGTGCTTGAAACAGGTCCAGGATGCCATAAACCTCAGACATTTTAATTCAGGCTGAACTGTAAGTCAGAATTTGCCGTATAAACGTTGGCCCTTGAATAATACAGACAAGGCTAATAGCTAGGATTAAAGCATTACTTGGACTTATTCAAGCATGATAACATCCCCGAGCAGCCATCAAGTTTCACCCTGTGTAAACCATAAATTCCAAATGATGTGAAGTCATGAGGTGAAATCGCAGTAGAAACTCCATTGCGAGCAAAACTCTTAGCTTCCCGTGCGTGTCAGTCGTGTCCCGCAACTCCATCCGTGAGAAGGACATGTCTGGTCATTGTGTTTAATCTGCACGCTCTAGACTGCAGGTTGCATTGAGGGACTGCAAAGGGAGAGTTGGGTTACGGCACCACCAATGCTCTGTTGACAGAGAGAAGGGTGGAGGAGAGCCAGTCTGCCCTCTCTGCAGGTGTTACAAAGGTGCGGATTCCTTTCCAGCTGCTGCCAACCGAGTGCTGAGATACAAACTGACAACAATAAGCTATTATTGAGGCTTCCTTCCTCTCCTAGTGTATAAAAGTCACAGTTGTAACCCTGCGCTCCGACACAGGATAAAATAATATCTCTGAATCACCTGATATTGGCAGTGGGAACAGTAGCCTGCCAGTGGCACAATAGCCACTGCCTTGCCATGTTTGCTCGCCAGCTGGAAGCAACAGTCGACGGGCTTGTTTCAGGTAACGTGATAAGTGGGCTGTTCCTACTTTCATCACACCTCTTCCAAAAGCACAAGGGACCTGGCCCTTTTCTCAGCTGTAAAGCAAGACTCAGCTGTTAAATCAGATCCTGTCATAACTCATCAGACTTCCAGACAGCTCTCCTCCATTCCGCAGACATCGAAACGGTAACATGTCCCTACAAAACGCTTCATGTTTTTCTAATTTAAAAAGTCACTCAAATAAACCTTACTTGATACTCGTCTCGGAGCTGCTTCTAAAAGGTTGCATGTGCTATCAGAGGAGAAAACGAGAAAGAAAATAATGCCACGGACTAGACGTAGACGTTTTCTCTGATCAGAGGGAAAAAAAGAAGCTTCTGACTGCTTTCATCAGTTTGCAGCGCTGTTTTTGGGGCAATCCTGGATGTCATTCATGTCAGGACTGGCTGACACCTGTCTGGTGTGTGGGGCTGGTCTGAGCTCTCTGTGTGTCTGTCAAGCGCTTGAGAGACTGTTTGTTTCCAGGCCGCTTTTGAGCCAGACGCCTTGCTGGCGCTCCAGGCCATGACCAGACTTTGAGCTCATCATGCCAGACATGACAGGCCTCCTTCTCTTTGGTGTTAAGAGTGAGTACGCTCTGTAGCCCAGTGGGGGAACCGTTTCAAAATGGCGGCTGACTTTTTTTTCATCCAGCTTCTCTTGAACTGCACATCACAGGGAAGATCAATATTGTCTTTGCTAATATGATTCTCTTGTAAGTTCAGCAAGAACTTGTAAACATCCACCTTCTCTGTATACTACACTACTTCCAGATTTGTTTACTATGGGAAATTGTTCACTTTATTATCAGAACACAAAGTAAGGACTTGAATTGGTCTAACTGTCCTTTAATCGTTAACATTAACGTGAAATACAGATCGCTGTTATTTTTACTTGTTACTTGATGTATTTCTTAAAATATATATAATAATATATATTTAGCACAGGTCTTGATTTTATCCATCTGGAATTGATTGTATCATGAAAAGTGGCTTTTACCAGAATCAGTCCTGGTGTTAAGGTAATTTGACTTGATTTTAAAGGTAATTTTGATTAATAATTTACGTATTTTACACACACACACACACAAAATGCATTAACAGGTCATTTTGCACAGTTTAGTCAGAAAGCTTCTTGACCTTTCCAGTCTGTCTTTGTTTATTCCATTCATCATTCAGTTTTTATTTACTAACCCGTGCTATCTTTGATTAGTCATATAATCTCTTTAACACTGAGGGATATCTATGTCATGACTTAGGCTGGCAAGCTTGCCATCAGTATCACATTTTGAAGGCATCTGCTTGCCTGTCTTGTGAAATGAGATATAGTGATGGTTTCATATTCTAACTCAAGATTAATGTGGTTTTTTACAGCCTGCTGGGAGCTGCAATTGTACATGTCACTATAAAATAATATCTGGCTTTAAAGACATGACTATTCATTTTAATGGCCTTTTCGACTCACAATTGAACATTACAATGCATACTCGTCTCCGAGCTCACTCATCACTCATTATGATGTCATATCATCATAGTGCGCATATCCATGGAAGTTCATGCCCAGTAGAGCTTGCTGTTAATCAACTTCCTTGTTTAGCTCCTACTAGCTCTAAAGAAATTTGATAAGGCATTGGCACTCCCTGTATGATACTCAGTTCAGAAGTTCATTTTACTTCTTTAATGCCAAATATTTCTAAGTGAAGCTGGTTATTCAATGACTTGATTGACTGATCTCAGTCAACACTTAATAATCAGGTTTAACAAAGATGTTTGCAACAGAGAACACTGCAGAAAGACTTGTTTCACAACCCATCCATTTTCCATTTAGATTTCCATAACTGGTCACTGACTCGACATGTCTTGCCACTTTGAACACTCTTGTTTATCTTCAAATAAACAAATCTTTAACTGAATAATAGGCTTAGACCTGCTTACACGAAATCTCTCGCTCAGATCAAATGCTCTGTGTTATTTTTCTTGCGTTATTGTTGGATGAATGGGGGCCATTGCTGGCTGGTACAAATATTTTCGGTTAGATAATCCAGTAATGTTTCGCTTTGCACTTTGTCCAAACACAGTTCTTTTTTGAGTCCAGCTGCACATGACCAGAACGCTTTGTGGGAGCAGAGTTTGATTAAACAGAGCCGGTAATAGCCATGAGCTCATGACTTGTGGTGTACATCATTTATTTAGACATTCCATCATAGTGGCTGTTTGCTCTTTCACAGTTGTCAGTTGTTTTAACATTAACAGATGACTCAACATTAACTGATTTATTTAGCATAACGGTGCAGTGACTTTATGACATGTCTACATTTTTGTACAATTTCTGATTCTGTTATTTTCTTGCAAAAAAGCTATATGTATTTTTTTTTGTAAATATTTGCATATACACTTAAATGGTTCAAAAGTATGCGATCAGTAAGTTTACTGTTAAATTTATCAAAAGTGACAGTAAAGACATAATATTACAATAAATACAAAATAAATGTTGTCAATTGTACTTTCTATTCATAAAGTAATCATTAAAAAAAAGTGTCATTGTTTCCACAAAAAAAAAAAATTAGTTAGCACAACTGTTTTTAACTGATCATATTAAGAAAGTTTTTTTGAGCCGCAAATCAGCATTTTAGATTTCTGCACATCAGATTTCTGAAGGATCATGTGACACTGAAGACTGGAGTAATGATGCTGAAAATATTTTTACAGTAATAAATGAGACTTTAAAATACATTAAAACATTAATTTTAAATTGTAATACATTTCAAAAAGTTTTTGTTTTTTATACTGTATTCTGATCAAATTGATTTTCAAAAACATAAAAAATTTACTGACCCCAAACTTGTGAACAAAAGTTTATATAAGTGTAGCAAGAGATCAAAATTGTTTACATTTTTAGCTGTCAACAATAAAATATTAAATTAGCTTTTTGCTACAAATAATTGAATAACAGTTCAACAGACTTTATCAAAAAAAGTGTTGTGTGATTTTAATTATTAAATGCATTTGAGACAGCCAAAGCATGTAATGTGTTTAGAACTGAACGCTGTCCATGCTAAGTTCATTTGTTTGTAAAAAAAAGAAAAAAGAAAAATAATATATATATCATTATTTCCTTTATGGCGGATAATAAATCGGAAGTATCGTACATTCATAGAAAACACCTTACTTTTGTGTAAAAAAACAAGGTATAGATAGATAGATAGATAGATAGATAGATAGATAGATAGATAGATAGATAGATAGATAGATAGATAGATCCAACTAAAATGTTGTCCCCTCAGGGCTAGACCACGAGAGCTGTATTTAGAGCATCTCAGCTGTGTGTTTTTGTGTTGTTATGTCACCCCCTCTCAGGCGGTATTTGTTTAACGCTGCCCGCAGGCCCGAGCAGCACGGATTGTGACCTCAGTGAATTTCCGCAGTGCATGTGACATGGAGGCCAGGCCGCTGCAGGTATACATGTGTCCCGCCACGCTGCGTCTCTGATCTATACTCACCCACACAGCTGAAGAGGCCACAGACACTGCTATATCCACTCTCACAGATTACTGTATGCTCCTTGCCCGGGAGAGAAAGATAAGGATGAAATAACCAAGCATATTCTCTAGCATGGTGCTGTGTAAACATCTGTGTTTTACCTGTCATTTCCCCCGAGAGCTGTCTCATTTCCTTTATCTCACAGCGCTCAGCGTTCTGCATGAAATTTGATCCTGCCCTTTCTCCTGCTCTACATGAATGCCATTTTGTCAAACAGGGAAGACATTCTTCATGGGATGAGTCGTTTAACATTTGTTAAATGTGGCATTCACCAGTGTGGTGGACCGCGGTTTAAATCAGTGCTTATTACTGTGATTTGGAGAGGCTTGTCTGCTCGGCTTTGCCGTAGGTGCGAACATGCGCCGTAGCTTTTGTTTTGCTCAGCGGTGTTGTTTACACATTCATTAGCGGGCTTTGGTTTCAGCCAGAACTCAAAGTGACTTATCACGGTGCTTCATCACATATATCCATGACAACATAAGTGCCTTCAGAAAAGTCTGCTGCTCCACCTTCACAGTGGCTGGGTGGTCCACCGGTGGCCTTTCTGAGAGCAGACTCCTGGTTTTGACTATCATTGAGGGCTGTTTATCAGATCACATCAGCGTAGTGCGCACCCCTAACGTGGAGCATTGAAAAAGAACTCTTTTTGGTGTGTTTTTAAGATGCTGAGTTAACCCTCTGTCAGTCAGTCAGTCAGTCAGTCCAACCCTCTGCTACAATCATCATTTTTTAAAAATAAATACAAAACCTATCCTTATTGAAAGAAAAAAAATTGACAAAAAGACTGAACTCAATATTTTTTATTTTTTATTACAAAAAATAAAATTGGGGGGTAGTAGTTATACCCTGCTTAGTAAAGTCAGTAAGTTTTAATCAAATGCGACAATGTTAACTAGCATTCTCAGAGAAAAAAATAAAAAAATAAATCCTCTCTGGTTCAAAATGACTCAAACACAACCTGAGGAAAGAGACACTTCACACAAAAAAATAAAATGATCTCATCATTAACTCACCCTCATGTCTTCCAAACCTGTATAACTTGCTTTCTTCTGTGAAACACACACACAGCATTTTTTGCCCATATTGAAAGACAATGGGGTCCAGTGTTGCTTTGGACACCATTGACTTTCAATCAGTTCTTCAAAACATTTTCTTTTGTGTCCATAACAATCATCAATGCCTTCAGAAAGTGAAGTAAGTCATACAGGTTTGTAACTTTAAATCATTTTTTTGTAAAAAATTACGTGCTACAAAATTAATACACAAATAAAATAATGCTAAATAAAGTCTGTTTGTCTGCCATGGCTGTTTTTGCTGTTGTTCTTCTTTTAAAGAGCCTGCAAAATACGAATCAGCTGCCAATGGAGCTGGGGCTCTGACAGGCTTGTCTCTCTCTCCCTCTCTCTCTCTCTCTCTCTCTCTCTCTCTCTCTCTCTCTCTCTCTCTCTCTCTCTCTCTCTCTCTCTCTCTCTCTTCCTGTCTCTCACCCTCCAATTCTCTCCCCCCTCCGTCTAAGAATGGGCTGTGCCTCCGGGGGCCACATCACTTACCTGCTGACACACAGGACATGATTGATGAGCAGCCTCGGGCGCTGGAGTCGACTTTGTCAGCTGCTCATAATTTATACATCTTATCTCTGTCAAAAGAAAAGACGGAGCATGGCGTATGGAAATGAAAACACGGGCCTTGTTTAGGCTTCCAGTATGCACGGCACACGAAACGAAAGAACTTTGATTGCTATCTGCCGTCTCTCTCATCGGGCCCTAAGTGTCCCGGCCCCATATACTCCCTGTATGTCTCTGCTTTCTGTGCTGGACCAAACCGTGATTCTCAGCTGACAGCGGTTGCCGCCGTTTTCATCCCAAACCAGCTTTAGACATGCTGGAGTGGGCGATACCACAAGATTATGCCCTTTTAGCCTTTTCAAATGAAAAAGGCATGCATTTGAGAACCGTTAAAATGGTTCCTTTCTGTCAAATGTTCATAATATAGAGGCATTTAATCTTTAAACACAAAAATGGAAATCAATGGTTGCAATACTGTATGTGTTCTGGCAGTTTATCATTTTGTCTCAGCCTGTTTTTCCAGTGTTACTGAACACTATGTACAGAGAGACTGTATAGGGCAAAACAGTTTTCAGTGCACCAGTCATCTTCACAGATTTGTTATATAAAAGCATTTATTAATCTGTTGTCAACAAAAGGGAAGCTATACCTGTGATTTTATATAAAAATATTAGCTCTATGATTTAACGTTTGAAAGAAAAGATGGTCATAAATATTGCAATTGTAAATGTAATAATAATAATACTTTTATTTTAGAGAACAACACATTTTATTATTATTCTTAAAAGTTTTTGGTTTACAGTGCAATATTATTATATTTCTTTGTTGATTTAATTTTTATAATTGAAATAACATAAAACTAAAACTAAATATTTTGAACATTCTGAGTTGGCCTTTGATGTTAAATAACAGACGCCTTATTTATCCTCCATTGACTCTAACAATAAATGTATTTCATTTTCTTCTATTCACAAACCAAGTGAGCACACCTAGTCAAAATGAAACCCAAAAAACAGAAGTGCAAATTGCGTCTCCGATGATGTGTCGCGTCATCTTTTCAACACTTGTTTTCTTTAGTTTGTCAGTCTTATTGTCAGATCACTCATCCGTAACTTGTTATTTTAATTCTGATGACAGATGAGTGACGCTCCAGTAGATATCGCAGTCGGGCACCCTTCAAACCCATTGTGTGCTTGTTTGCAAGAGATGCATAAAAATAGTCACAATGTAAATGAAGCCAAACACATTTTTCACATAGGCCTACAGTAGGTATGACACAGCTGACCTGTTCCAATTAAATGAATTCCGCTTAACAGAACAACGTCTCTTAACCGGTCTTTTAATCGTTTGAGGTTGAATGTCATGTCAGCTTTAAACTGACTTGACTTCTCTTGTCTTGTTTATTGGCTAACAGCGTAGCTGAATTGGAAAATTTAAAACACTCAGCTGTAATCATTCTTCACTTCTTGTGCTTATTTATGTTTGCTCAAACCCTTTCTTCTTCAATATTGTGCCCCACCAAAGCTTTTATTTTTTGTTAGCATGACTAGCAAAACAGCTTTGATTTCATAACCCCTTCCTGCTATTGATCTTTTGTCATAGATAAAAGAACTTTCCTGAAATCATGCATTTTTCATGCCGATATCAATGGGTTCAATTGATGTTTTTGTATTTGGCGCTAAGGTTTGCTTAAAGCTATACTTAGCAATGCTGTCTGTTTTGCTCTATTGATTCAGTAGTTTTGTATCTTGGATATTGGAGGCACCAGTCCCTTGACATCACTTTACTTTGCCTTTGATCAACATAATAGCTCTGAGCAACAGTGTAGAATCAAGTAAATTAGACTAATTATGAAGTTTTAGGAAGATAGTGTATTGTGTATTGCATTAAAATTGAAAGAGATTCAAGCAGTCCTCAGAATATTGTTTGAGGCCTGCTCATAACACATGCTTGATGTTCTCATGAACTACACGCTCAACTGAGAAACTCATTTAACCTGCCTCAATATCAAATAGATGATATTATTAGATCATAGAGGTTTTGAGACACATTAATGCCAGTTGTGAAAGATCATTTTCAGTAATGGAGTTATTTTTTGGCATTTTGCAAGAAAAAAAAAACAATCTGAAAGTGTTAATATTGATTGACAGTTACAGTTTCAACTGCCTCCTAATTTGCATGATTAGTTTTTTAGTGTAAATAATGCATAATGTTTCGCATTAATACATCTGTTTATATGGTGTTGAAATATTAGATTGACACAATTAAGTTTTATCTATTTAGTTGTTAATTAACAGACTTTTTTTAGTGATCTTGTATTTTAAGGTAGCCTGATTTTTGGAACGGCACACAACGTTCAAAGACAGCTACTTTTTATTGTAGAGCAGTGAAGCTGTTAATAATTGTACCGTGACGAACACATTGACAATGTTCACACAGAAATACAGTAGGTGACAGACATATCAAAAAGCGTATTGCTGGCACCTTCTGCTCAGTTGATTGAGTTTTTTCTTCTTCTCTTGTTTCACTTGATGATTCTCCTCCCTGCAGAGAAATGTTACATCCAAGATGCTGCTTATGGCCATGTAATTTTTCCTTAATGATTCACTAAATTGTCTTTTGTATGTTATATGAAGAAAACCGGGGCTAGTAGCTAGTTTTTATTTGTGGTTTATTTAGCTGTAGATCGCTAGCAGCAAGATATACATGTATAACAACAAGTTATTGACTGTTATAAGCAGTGGTAGGAAAAGTTGTGTAATGTGTTACAGTACTGTGTTACTTCTTTAAAAAAAAGTACTTACTTTTTGTGGAAATTAATGTTTTACATTACTTTTCTGTTGCTTTTTCTCACCTGGGCTGGGCTTTCTGGTTTGTTTTGTAATAACAAAAAATCTATTTTTTGCAAATGTAAAGGCCCTTTCAAACCAAAAGTGAAATGAATAAGCCTCAGGCTGAAGACAAATGCACATCTGTACAGTAGAAGGCACAGCTCAAACAAACCTTTCAGCTGTGCTGCCATTTTGGATTGCAGACGAATAGGACGCAACATTCTTACTTCAATAAAAAAAAAAAAAAGAAATACAAAAGTGACGTTTAACTAAATTCATTTTTGCTTTTTTGTATGGTTGAATTGGATCATTGAATGTATCGAAGACATTGCAAAGTGAGATTATATACATGGTGTATTTGTATATTTAACATATTTAATTATTGCAGGTTTGCATTTCACTTTTTTTATTCATATTGAGGAATACTAAATCTGTGTGCAAATGAGATGAGTAATTGCATACTCACATTTAGTCTAGAATTACAATAACCATCATGTTTACACAGCGCACACAACGCCTCTGCACTTACTCACAGAATTTACAGAAATTGTCCTAATTCATTAGAGTAGGTGTATGAAGCCAACATATAAAATAACAAGCATTGTTGTAATTGGAGCTATATATATAATGCTGCTGTTGTTAGTTAGTAACTGTCTTAAAGTGTTAACATTTTGGGCCATGTTTATGAGAAAGTCATTGTGCCATATAGGCTTGTCTTCAAGACTACAGGACCAATTTAAGAGTGGCCCCCACAGGAAATAATTCCGAAATTATGTTGTTGCAGAGGCGGCGGCTCCTTTTGTTGTCAGGTGTTAAATAACACTTTGGACCAAGGACAGCCAAATGACAGAGTCCTCTCTGGGAGAATCTAAAAAGAGGAAAAATATAGTGCAGAGAGGCAGGAAGGACTCCTCAAAGAGGTGACCATCAGCACAGCACTGAGATGTTTGGCAGCACACTGATGCCATGGTGTAATTGGAGAGAAAACATATATGGGTGCAAATTACCCCCTGTCAGTGACATTAAAAGGAGAACCGCTGATGTCTGAGCGGGAAAAGAGAACGAGCGGGCGGGCAGGGAGAAAAGTGGAGGCTAAGTAAAAAGCAGATCAAATGGAAACATGGCGGGAACGAGGAGCGAGAGAGCGCATGAAAATATTTCGGATAATTGTTAGCCAGTCGGTCAGACGGTGTGCTGTTTGCAAAACCAGACGAAAAGAGTTAGGAAAACAGATGTTTTGTTGTTTGGAGGTGCTGTGATTGGTTTGTCACATTTTCAATGCATGTACATTTAAAAGGGACAAAAAGGAAACATTAGAGAGGACGGAGGCAGCACCGCCACTCATCTGATGTGTGATGTGTGTACTTATGAGCCGAACATGCATGCTAGTGGCAGGGGCGATCAAAGCATTCCCTATCATTAGAAGCAGATAGCCTGTGCCTTCAGCTTTCAGCTCAGCCCAGTGACCAAGAGCTGTCAGAGAACAAGCTGGAATGTTTGACCATATCAACTTCAATGGATGCTACAGCCATGATCTCGGGCTGGAAGTAGTACCAGACAGAATCTGTGGGCTTTTTCTGCATTTTCTGTGCCCGTTTTAGAGGGAAAATCTGCTAAATGGATTTTAAAATGGTAAACTGAGAATATCATGTTAGTGGCAGGAAGTATTATCAAATTAGCCTAAATGTTTATAACTGGAAATCTGTGGAATTCAGGGCACATATTCTGTGTAGGCATGTTTATAAGTTGTCGAATGAAAAAAAAGAAAAGAAGAAGACTCTTGTAAGGATTAGTTCGTCCAAACATTTTAAAACACATTTCAACTCAAATCAATGATGTCTCTCTGTGATATAATTGCCGTTTTATGATTTCCTTGTCACATGACAACAAAGTGGCTTCCTGCATGTTAGTTATACCACTGAATTCAGCTATTAATATTTTACAACAAAACTGCTTCTTTAAAATAAATAATAGTAAAAGATTATGGCTTTTATAGGAATAATCGTTTTTCTCTGAAAAGGGCTCTTTTTGTAACGCTCGTACAGGATGATAGCGATGTCAGATTCGTAAACAAATTGTTCTTTTGAGTTGGATCTTTTCAGTGAAGTTCAACTCACTGGCTTACTGATTGTAGCAGTTAACAGATCGGTGAATAGCGGCCTACATTTCAGTTTGTTCCTCACACAAAGCGATCATAAGTCTTCAGGAGATTACCATTACCGCACCAATTCTATGTAATACCTTTTATTTGATATGTTTTTAGTCCTTTTTTAGGTTGAAAGGACCGGCCCTGATTAATTATAATTTCATAGAAAGTACTTTATTTCAATTGTATAATGTCTCTAGTGGAAGAATGAAAGCCATACAGGTTTTGAAACCAAATGAGTGTATGTGAATGATGGCAGAATTGTAATTTTTGTGTTATCCGTCCCTTTAAGAGATTTTTTTTTTAAAACTAAACTTCTTTTTCCTGTTTTGTTTTGGGAGGAAAAATCCACACGTCTCATTCTAGGCCCTTCCCATGATCTGAGTCTGGCATGTCCCAGCGAGGGCCCCCTGCTGGGGCATTTACTGCAGGCTCAGTCTTTCTTTGTTTACCCACAAAATCACTCAAAAAGCAAGTCGATGTTTGGCACTGCTCTCGGAGGAAGACTCCAAACTATTCGCTGCAGTGACGTGGGCTTCTCTTTGGCCCCCAGGTTTTTTTTTGGTTTTTTTTTCACTCTCTCTTCTCACACCTCTCAGCAGAACGTCACTGAAGAATGTTTTCCTCTCTCAGCGCATCGGCGCGTCTGAAGGCGAGCCTGACCCCCGCTCTTAGCCGAGCGTGTCAAAATGTTAATGAGGAGCTTGCAAAGCTGTGAGGGGTTCAAATAAAGTCTTCATAAGCTGTCGGTTAACATTTATTTATTTATTTACGTGCAATGTTTTGCCACTTTCCTCAATTATATCCCCGGACAGAGCTTGTCTTGTTTTTTCGGCAGCTGTGCGGGCGGCCATTGTCTGGGCTCAGATTGCTGCTTTAGCTCGCCAGCCACCCTCATTAATCATCCCTTCAGACTATTTATAAAGCGGGAGCCGCCGCGCCATTGGCTTTTGTCATGGTGGCACCCTGTTTGGTGCCGAGAGGAGGCCTAATTATTAACTGTTAAAATGACAGTCAGCGCCGTTCTGTCAGCCACGCAGACTGACAGGTAGACGAAGGGGAAGGCCACAAAACAGCAGCGAGCAACCTGACCCATTTTTTCCCTCCGAACATCCCCGCAAACAGCTTCCTCTTTTTGTCTTTCTCAGCTGTCTGCTATCTAGCGAGCAAACAGATGCCGCCGCACTCTGAGGTAGATGATAGATGGCATTATGTTTCATTTGAGCTTGATGATAGCAAGAATTGTTGGGCTTGTTTATTGTTTGACAGGTGAAAGTAAGAGCGAGTTAGTTTAGAAATGTAAATGGACTGCGTCTCAAAATAGACGCATCGCTGCAATTAGCGCTTGATTCGTCTGACAGTCGCAATTTCGTTCCATTGTATAGACAGTGTCGTATTTGAGCGAGAATGGTGTCATCGTCTCTTGAGCTGCCAATAATGTCACAATAAACTCACAACATCATTTAGACAGCACAATGACTGTCAATCAAACTACAATGACTTATCAAAAACTTGCGACGGTTGCGGCGCAGGTAAATACCGGAATACCAGCTGCGTCCTAACGGTTTTAAGAAACCGAGTGGACCAATGAGTGGAAGATTGCCTGGGAACATGAGCAGGATCTCTCCTCTGCTGGATGACAGTCTTTGTTATTTGTCTTTTGACACCGTGGCAGACAGCTATCAGGAAGAAAGAGAACTCACTGCAAGCTGGTAAAAAAAAAAAAAAAAAAAGAGAGTCAGACTTTTTTCTCTCCTCCCCTCTCTCAAGCTTGAGATCCCCAAATAATGAAAGGGATCAAGTTGCTGTCACTGTCACAGAACAAACATAAACTTTTCTGGCACCTAATAAATAGGCAGCGTGGCATTGTTTTCAGAGCCAGACAGGTGTGTCTGGTACACTGCTGATGCCTTCTATTATTCTGCTGGGGAAGCGTGTTTGCTTTCTTGTCATATATTGTCACACATCTCTCTCCTGAGAGGAGGGCGGCTTGAAAGATGGCCAACAGTAATTATACAGATGCCTCCTGAAGCTGCCTTGTGTTTTGTTTTGTCTCTGTTAGCAGCCAAACTGTTAACTCACAGCCGTATTTCACACGCCGTAGAGTGGAATGGACATATGTTGATCTGTTTTTTTGTTTTTGTTTTTTTGCTCTTCCCGCCTTTACTTTTCTTGTAGCTGTTTAATTGGATGTTGATGGCTAACTCATTAGCTTGTTTTTGCCACGGGGAGGAGGCCGAAGGCACGGGTTACTCATCACTTCGGCGCAGTTAAAAGCCCTGATCCCAATGCGGGTGATGACATTATTTGCACCTGAATGGCAGGTACATCAACATCTCCTTGTCAGCATCTGAAAAGGATGACAGTCGAAGCCTTTGTTCTTCCCACAGCCCACTTGGGGCTTTGACAGCCTGTTGATGGATATTATCATTCTTAATGTCAGTAAATAGTGCCATGCCAGATAGGGGATCTGTTTCCCTTCAGTTCTCCAGCGTTCATTTATCTTGCAGCGGTTCTGGCACATTCCGGAATGAGAGCCGGATGTGGGCGAAGTCTTCACATTGAGGGAATATTTATTCTGCGTTTGTGTTTCGTCTCTAGTAAAACATGGTGACAGACTAGCATAACCATTTTTTTTTTATAGGTTTGGGCCATCTGATAGGCGTTGTTGTCGTGGTTGTTATTCAAGTCATGTATGAAGAAAAACACCAAGAGTGACACATATCTTAGAGAGCTAGATTTCTTCACATGATTGTCCCTCACAAAAATGTATATGTATATATGTATATAGTTTTTGAAAGAAGTCTCTTATTCTCATCTAGGCTGCATTTATTTGATCAAACATACAGTAAAAACAGTAATATTGGGATTCCTTGATGAATAGTATGAATATTTGAAAATATTTTTGAAACAATGTAACAGCACTTTCACACTGAGCCTGACATGATGTAGCGAAGCAAATCGCGGACAAATGGTGCTTTCACACCGAACGTGAAACGTTTGATGGCCATCAGCTAATTTACACCTGCACGATAGGTTGCACTGACTGAGAATGCATTTTTCCTCTTGTATGTATTTTGTAGGTTTTTCCATTTGGATTTAAACTCAGCCACTGCAAAACTTAACAGTAAATTAAGATAATTTAAATTTGGTACTACACCAGAAACTCAAAATATGTATAATGCTTACAAGACCTTACAAGAATTATTTTGACCAAATACATAATAAAATCACTGCTGGATTTGCATCAAGCAACACATCATCATGTATCATGTTATTACTGTATTAGGGGGTAACAGTTTAGGACCCAAGGACCAGATGTTTGAAAGAAGACCCGGAGTCAGAATTATAATAAATTGTAGAAAAGTTTTACTGAAAATAGTTTGCAGTTTCATCAGCAGAAGTCAGCTTCAAGACTCACACAGGAGTTTGTAGGCCGCCCCGCTTACAGTTACAAAGATCACAGCAGTTATACCCTTCTCCAAGGTCTAAGCTATGTCCTTGCTTCAGGTTGCAGTTTCTGATTGGCTAAGAAATAGATAAACATAGTAATTTTCCACACATATACAGATAGACTGAAGCATATCTCCATCGATTATGCAGCTGACACTCAGACCCTGAAGTTAGGCACATCATGACCTTCCTGGTCGCATATTTGGGTTGCTGGGCGCCAGCATCGTCCCGAACAACAACTCAGTCAAACTTCAATAATGCCAGTGGTTCCTTAACCTGTGACCAAGAAGACTTACACACACACCGACACACAGCTTTTCCAAGGTTGGATTTGGCTAGGCTCTAACTATAAACAGGAGAGTCCTCTCAAAACATTAAGATAATGCGTTCTTTCTCTCACAGAGAGCTACACTATAGTCTAACTGGAAAGTAAGGCTTTAACAAAGAAATGGTCCCTTAAACTATTGGCTTCAATGACCCCTATATGTTTTAACACGTTGAAGACCTTTCTCAAACACAAAACAAGTCCCTATTTCATTTCTGGATGCCGGGCTAAATAAGCAAGCACTGTTACTGCATTCAGATATCAAATACAGACATTAAAGAATACATGAAAAGAACATTTCAGTAATCACACTGGTAACTTCTATAACAAAGTAAAATCTCCAGAGAAGTCATTCAACTCATTTGATATTTAGAAGGAAAAATATTGATTAATACCTTGATTATAATCACTCATTACATATACATTGAAGCAGCAGTGGATTCCAATCCACCCCCTTTAACTGTTTTTGCTAAAAACCCACTTTAAATCATCATCGAGTGCTTGTAATAACTTCTGATTTCAATCTAAAGTGGATTTTGATAATATAATGGGCAGACATAAATTATTTGTAGTGTTTTATAATGGACTGAACACTACACCCGCTTAGCATTTCTCATGTAAGCATCCTTTATTGTTATAAAAATAACCTGAGCCGACTGAAAAAAACATACATTATGGTCATGTAACATGATTGACAGATCTAGAGCGAATGAGCGCTCTCTGACTCATGACACATGCGCACCCGGAAGAAAACAGACACACAGTCCTCTGTGTTTCAAGTTCTTCACATAATTCAGTGAAAAATGAATAGAAATGATATTCTGTATATAAAGACATATTAAGTAAACATGTGAGAATAAATCTGTTCAAAGACACCAATTATAACAAGAACTCAACATCCATTCTCTTCTCTCTTGCTGAATACTTTTCTTCTGTTTACACTGGTTTTCAAAACATCACCACCAATCTCGCCCTTTTGTGCAACAGCAGCGACTCCGGGCACATGATCTAAAGCTCAAATCTAATTGGACGGCCTGTTTCATCGCGGAGCGACAGGGAAAAAAAATCCTGTCGCCCCGATGTGATGTGTGAATAATTCAAGAGCGATTCAAGAGCGTCATCGCATCATACATTCACTTCGCTTAATCTAGCTCAGTGACTTTTAAAGGCCCTTAAAAGTCTTTATTGTCACTTATGATCAATTTAGTGCATCCTTGCTGAATAATGTATGAATGCTTTTTTTAAATAAACATCAAAGAAATTGGCATTTAAACAGATATATACATTATATGTAAATGCTTTTCAAGCATAAGTGTTCACTAAAATAATTTTGTGAAATATCAAATAGTGCTGTATTTCAGAGAATGTACTGATGCTATGATACTAGTACTGTATGTGACCAGTCAAAACCATGGTATTATGATACATGATATTACCATAGTTTTTTGTTGCTACTTTGTGTTGTTTCCAGAGATTTTGATCAGTTGTACGTGAGCGTAGGTCAGAGAGTCGTGGAACTTGTCTAGTCTGTCTGCCTGCCATGCAAAACAAGTCTGCTCGGTCCGTCCCGCTGTCGTTCCCTCCCTCTCAATGTCTCTCTTCTTCCTCAACATTAAGTTGACAGAACAGCTCATATCCTGCACAGAGATGATAGATACGTCATGTCTGTGAGAAATGTGTTTGTCTTCCGCAGGTGCTCGGGCGTCCTTTTTCTCCGAGCAGACGGTGCACATGACACTTTTCGACACTCTTCTCAGATAGTGATTTGGCATGAAGGCATTATCAAAGAGGGATCTTTCACATGCAATTATGGCAGAAAATAAAGGTGATGAAGTGTGCAGTAGAGAGGGAAGCAGCGGATCAAAAGGCTCTTGTGAGCTCTGATTAGAGTAAGAGGCCACTGCTCATCCCTGGGAATTCCACAGGTCTAGCTTGAACACCGGCGGACAAGATAATGAAGGCGTCGAGTGACACAGTCTGCTGATGAATGCATCTCATCTGACTCAGTCAGGGAAACAGACGGCATGTTTAGGGTGGAGACGGGAAGAGAAGGCTCCATTATACTGGCCCATTTGGTTTTTGAATCTGCAAACTTATAAACATGACTACACTGTTACTGTAGGCATATGTCCATTCTTGGTACAAAGGCAAGCTCTTTCCTTTTATTAGTGATTATTTATAGATTTCCTTTTGGGTCCTTTATTTTTGATGGGAAAATAAAGGTTAACTGAAAGCAAGAGACAGAAGAGCCTGGAGGAATTTGTTTTATAGCTCTTTCATAGCCCAATGGAGTTTCATTGATACACTTTGTATGAGATTTTCTCCTCAAAAAATCATTTAGAGAAGAAAGACTAGACATAAATGAGATTTTTGTTTCATAAGAGTACAGAGCTTTGAAATGAATGTGGATATACAGTATAGTTCAGATAAATGGTTCTGGCCATTTTTAATGACAATTGTTTGAGTACTGCACATTAAAATCTCTTATGTTTGATTGCAGACTTTTGTCAGATCTGAGCACATGTTGAAACACTGTTCTGAGTGTTTCAGATCTCTTCTGAAACTCTATGCATATCGCCACTATCATTGTTTTGCGGCTCTAATGTTAGCATTGCTGATAAGCAGTACTGCTATATAGTTGGATCTGGTTTGATGTTGGATGATCTCGGTTCCTCACGGGGATCTTGAAGGTGAGTGTCGTGCTGCGGTTCCTCCAGTGATCTCCCCTCCATGCCCTCTCCTTGTTGTGCCCTGAGGCTCTTCTAACTGACAGCTGTCACTATCCACCTAGCTGTCCTCAATATAAACCTGTGCTCACAGTGAAGACACGTGTGAATGATGGATGCTCACACAGCTCTTTTGCGCTCAGGATGAACTCAGCTGGCCGCATTTTTGAAGCATGTCCGTGAGGTTATCTTGCACTCAAGGACAACATGAGACTCACTGAAGGAGGAGCCTAACCTCTTGTAGCCAGACTGCTGACTAAAGCCTGGTCCCCAATGCAGCTAATTCTGATCGATCAATCAATCAATCAAACAAACATGCTCTATCTGTCTATCTATCTGTCTATCTATCTTTCTGTCTGTCTAGCATTCTACATATTGTTCTATCATTCTGTTTAATATCCTGTCTGTCTAACAATCTGTCTGTATGTGTATCTGTCATTCTATCTATTGTTATTTCTGTATCTCTATCCATGGTTATATCTGTCTGTCTGTCTGACTGTCTGTGTTTCTGTCATTCTACATATTGTTCTATCACCCCATCTATCATCTATTCATTGATCTGTCTGTCTGTCATTCTATCTTTCATTTCATTCTATAGTTCTTTCCATTGATCTATCTGCCTGTCTATATTGTTCTATTTGTCTGTCCATTCATCTGTCTGTCTGTCAGTCTGCCATTTTTCCTATCTTTCATTCTGTCTGTTTATACGGCCTGTAAACTTCAAGATGTTTCAAACTTCGTTTTACACTTTTTTTTTCAAACCTTTCAAACAAGGCTTTATACCAAAATTCAGAGTTTCTTTTAACAGAATTTGTTTTTCTAGTTAAAATTAGTTATACTTTATTTTATTACATGGCACTGTGGAATACTTGATTCTGATTGTTCAATCGTGCCATCCAGCGGTACGTTATCCCCTGATAACAACCGGTAAAAACTGATAACACAGGCTCATCCGGGTAACTGATGTCAGCGCTTTATGCTTGCTAGGAAAGTTTGTTCCTCATAGAAGTTAATAGAAATATTAAAACTCAAATCAATAATAGTGTACAGTTATTTAATTATGTCATCTTGTTGTTCTCTCTCTTGTTTCATACAAACACAGCTGCTGCCATTTTGCGACGATTGTTTTGTAATGTAATGTATTGTTTTGTACTGTAATGGATTATAAGATAACAAACAGGTACAATTTTAAAACAGTTTCAACTCAAATCAATATCTCTTATCCCCATAATTATTTATGTGGTGAAATACCATGTAATAAGCATTACTGCATCCCTTAAATGTTCATCTAGTTTGAACTTGCCGCTTGCTAGCAACTTCTTTGTATCCACGAAAACTTTGCATTTAAAAAGCTAATAAAATATTTGGACTATTTCATGTCTAATTAATTACTTATGTTGCAAGTGGCTATTTTATAATAAGCGGGATGATGTACATCCAGCCGGTTGTTATTGCAGAAAAAACCCTTCAGGTTGATGCAAGACCTGATCACTCTGTCTGGGTTAATTCAGTGATAACGACCAGCTGGATGTACATTATTCCACTTATTATTATTGTACTTTTTGATTGTGAATTTCAATTATACCTAAATTGAAATCCAACTGAAATTCAGGAACTGAAATGGAATTCTCAGGCATTATCAGTTCAATTCAATTCTCAATGCTTTGGTTGGTCAGTAAACAGACTGTGAGTTTGCCGTTTGAAGCCAGTACTACTCTACCTATGGATGGGGACCCTCATGATTTATCTCACCCTCTTTGTGTCTACTTTAATGCAAATATTGACAACAACATTCTCTAGTGTTCCTCTGGTAGCTCTAAAAGACATTCGGCATGCGGAGAGACAGTAGAGTGTTTTCCTGCTGCAAAGTGTGAAGATGTTCAGAAGTGTCATCCTCTCAATGTGACTGTCACATGAGAACAAGCTGTCCAACGCGATAGTCCTCGGTCAAACCATGAAAGCTTCAATAAACACTATTTACTCCCCGTCCCCTCTACATATTGAAGGTGAAATATTAGGGAGCCATTTTATGGAGCATGCTGGCAAGAAAGGAAGAAGTGAAAGTAATTTGATACTAGCAATTCAGAATTGAGCACTGAAAGTCATCCTTGTCAGGCTTCTTGAGAAAACTTACCATTTTTCATCATTGCAAGTTAGTTGTCAGAGCAATTCTCAGTCAACAAAAATTATTTGGCTTTTTAAAGAAGGAAGCACACACTGAACAATCAAAGGTAGGTGGCTATGAGTGTATGATGAGGTGAGACAGAGGTTAGAAGTGTCAAAAAAAAATGTGCTTAATTGGAAATGACTCGGCCTTTTAGAAAGCCGATTTCCCCCTCTTTGTCAGCACAACAGAGAATGCGTAATTGTGTTGTATAATCCTTAATGGCATTGCTCTTTCATCTGGGTGAGGAAATCCGAAAAGAAGGATTTGCAGGCCAGACCTCCCAGAGTTGCCTAGGCTGCCTGATCTTCATGCGTGCTGAAGAGATTTCTGCCAGCCTAAACCTGACTCAGGTTAGAAATCCACCTGGGGTCAGTGGCCACCATTCTCTATTTTTATTTGTCTGATAGAGTAAAATAAAAGACTCATTGAGACAAAAGAGATCACAATAGTGTTAATTTTGTCAGCTATTCAAATGTCAAATGTACTTTTTAGTTTTTATCATATTTAGTCTACCTTGTCAGTTTCTTGTCAGACAAATTGCAAAGATTAAGTAAAACACTGGGTATAAATTTTTCCTTTTGTCAACGATATTGCGTATTGATATAGTCACAGTTATCGTTGAATGACCTTGGTGTCGTCTCGTCTTAGTCATTGGAAAAAAAAGCTTGTCGACGAACATTATTCGTCATAGTTTTTGTTAAGAAAATTAACAATAGTTCACACTTAAAGACTCAGTGCCAAACCTCATTGAAAGTGAAGGACTTCTGGTTAATTTACATATACTGTGAAAAAGTAATCTACACTTCACATTTGTCAACAAACCTTAATATAGTTGAGTTAAAGTTTAGAGGAAGCAGGGCTGTTCCCAACATAGTTATTGAGCATTCCCTAACAGCTCCCAGTGTTCACAATAGTGGTTGACAAATATAGGTTTTAACATGACTTTTTTACATCCTTGTTTGGAAGTAAAGCTGTTAATTTTCTTAATACCATTGCAATATTGCCATGCCATTGCCATGTGGTTCAGGACTGTTTGGGTGAATAAACATTGAAAGTATCCTCCAGCTGTAAGGAGTATATACTTCCTGCCACGGGCTGGCTTAGGGATAAACACTCAGCTGTCTCACAAACACACAAAACAGCAAATTTCTCTCACGTTTCCTCAGAACATACATCACTTGTTTGTCCCCAGAGAGAAAGAGGAGAGTGATAGAGAGATGCGGATGAGCAGTATGCCAGTGCTCGGGGGGAGTTTTTCTTGGCCTGCTGGCCTGTGTTTGAAGTGAACCCCAGGTCCTGTGAGCAGCCCTGATCCCTGCATGGGGAATCACACCAGTCTCTGCAGGCTCCAGGCCACTACCAGCAACAGCAGCTGCACAACAAAAAGACGTGAAAAAAGAGAGGCCGTAATCTTAGATGTTCTTTCCTGATGGCTAGCGCTTTGACATCTGACATCGTCAAAGACAATAGACACCCCGGTAACTGTAATACTACCTGATGGAACATGGAGAGGATTATCTGCTTTTATTATAAGTCTAGAGTTGTTGTTTCTTCTCCTCACATTTCAGGTACTTTTTCATTCAACACGGAATGATTACGATGCCTAATCGGCAAGTTGTTTTGCTTAAAAGGGAATGGGTGTTTCTTCACCTGTAGCCCTTTAGACAATTTCAAGCTGTGAACAAAAAAGGACAGCAAAGACTATATTTCCTTAGGAAGATGCTGTCATTCAACATAAGCGTCTGTTTTATAATTCTTTTATTGAAAGTGTTTGGACCTTTTGCATCACCTGCTGGTTTGGAAATGCCACAGTGGAACAAAAGAGTTTGCTTAGGAATGTTTTAAGTATTGCGAGTAAACTACTTGGTATACTTGGTACTTGGTATAGGTCTAGAACAAATTTACCAAACCAGATGCCTTAGCAAAGCCACAACAATTATATCTGACCATAGGCATCCTCTATTTAATGAGTTTGAGGATACCAGTCCTTTTTGCCACAAAATTCTTTAATGAAAGATAGTGCTTCTGAAGAGTTTACTGAGCGGGTCTCGTGATGATGAGTGTGGGGGGGATTGTTTTGTCATTTGATTCTGCAATTTTCTGCGATAATGTATGATTTTCATATATATGTACATTGTTTGTTTTTTGTGTGAACGCATGTTGAATTGAAACAAAACTGGGGATAGTAAAAAAATATAATCTCTCAAAACACATTTACTTTATTAAATGTGTCTGTGTCCAACAGTGGACATACATGCATCACAAGAAAACCACATATATATATATATATATAAAATAGTAGTTAAAATAAAATAACTATTCATTTGAATAAAATTAATAGTTATTCTTCTTCAATAAAATACTATTTTAATAAAAAGGTAAACATTAAAAAGTCTTGTAATTGAAGAAACACAGAATAATCTAATCAAATGTCCCCTTCTCTGTCCTATTCTGTATTGTCTTTACTCCATGTAGAAAACAATATACACTTTCCAGCTTTGTGTCCATCTATTACGCTTCACTGATGAAGAGGGTGGAGACAAATGACAACCAGGTGCTGTCCATCATGGTTAAGTCATGTTGTTTTACTGAACTGTCCATGAAGCTTGACAGCTGTAATCTGTTGCTTATCCCACAGAATACCGTGACCCCACACTCGAGCGAAAAGAGAGAGTCCATCGTGTCAGTGTGAGGTCTGGTCCAGGGAAATGTTTGGGTCCAGATAAGCTTGTGTTTGACAAGAAACTCCAGATGCTTTTATATTACAAACTGTCATGTAGCAGGGGGACAGATAAAACCCAGTGATGGGACTTTGGACCTTCCTCCGGCATGCAAAGACACAGTCTCGTTCGGCAGATAAACGCTTCAGCGCAGATTTACTTTGTTATTGTAGGTGGGCTGTTGGTTGAGGCTATCAGATCTTCATGTGCTTTTTCACACTCTCTGGTCTGTGTTAGCGGACTCTAAAGTACATGACAGACAGGTTACATAGTTTTGCCTAGCCAGACTTTTGACCGTCGGCAAGTCTGGTCCACATTACAGCTTATTTTGGCCAAGAACGTTCTCGGTACGCTCCTAAAAATCTTTGAATGATATCTAATCATCCATTGTTGAATAACAAGTACTGCTTCTGGCTGGGTTATTATCTTTTGCAAAAAATAATGACTTGAAATAAAAATAAACTTTTTATCGCTTTAAGCAGCATATTTAATTTCCGTTTTGTTGGCACTTTTATTAAAAAATTACTTACAAGCGATTCATCAGTTGAAGTACAAAAAAAAAAAAAACGTAAAAAAAATATATTACACATTAAAAAAACTAATTAAATTGTCAAAAAAAACAACACAATTGCTAAAAACTAACTAAAACTTAAAAAGGAGAATTATAAAAATACTACAATAATATTATAAACAGTACTATAGTAAAAACTATGGCATTTCATTGATACTAAAATAATACTGGTTTCAAATTCTAGTAGGTAACACATATAAATTATTTTGAGCCAATGTGAACATTATATGACCTACTGGCTGACAGTAAATCTGACGTGTCTTGCCTTTGTCTGCCCAGTTCATTTCAAGAAGCGAACACACACAGTAAAAGCCAGCTTGTAATGCTGTAATTCATTATCTAAATGCAGTCACCGTCTAGACTCTACACTGATAAAAATACAAGGTAATCCACCTTGACTGCCATGCTCGCATCCAATTCATTAGTCCTCAGTGGTGAGCAGTGGGATCTGACTTCACTCCTGTCTGAATTGGGTTTTCAATCTAAGGAGTCGGACTGTAACGCTCTAACACACTCCATCAGGAGACTACTGCATATGAGCTCAGCACTCAAGCTTCACCTTTACATGCCTTTAATTGTGACCTCTACAGAAGTGGCACCAAGAGTTGACATGTACTTTCTTAGAGAAGTACACGTAAGTGCATGTACTGTAAAATACAGTGCAACCTAATATGCTATATTATTAATAAGTATTACAATATTTATATTAAAATTATTATAAATATAATTATAATAAATATATTTTGTGCTCTGTTCTGTGCTGTAGTCACGGCCGAAATTTCTCTACCGTTGTGTTTTGTGTTAAGAGTGACGAATAAACTATTAGAAATTTGAATTGAGCAGCCAGAGCGTCCAGACTGAGACGCATCTCTAACTGTACGTTCACACCGCCGCCGGCGAGAGCGGCAAAATTCGCTCTCGTCGCCCTGCCAACGACGCCGGAGAAAGATTCGGGGACGCTCTGATGCTCTGATGTAGATCGAAGTAGACCAATGTTTACAGGATTGCGTTCTCTGGAATCCTCTCAGGCGGAGGACTTCTACATTCTGATTGGTTGCCACCGAACCACGTCATAGCTTATTACCATAAAGTTGACCTGACTTCAACTCTCCTCGCCGCTCTCACCGTCCAAGACGCGCCGGAGCTCGCCGCCGGCTCTCATTGAAAATGAATGACTTCTGGCCACTTTGACGCTCTCGCCGGCGGCGGTGTGAACGCACAGTAAAAACCTGATTGGAATCGCGTTTCAAACCACCTCCAAATGTAGTTTGAATCGGATTTTAAATAATCAGATTCCATGTGGCCATGTGTCCATCCCTTTTTGCTGTTCAGACTTTCAAAAACCCATCTGGATAAAATCTGGATATGCAAAAAATCTGATTTTTGTTGGCAGTCTGAACATAGCCTAAGTAACACAATTTAAAAGACATTAACGGTCACATAATAGATCATAAAGCACATTTGTAGGATTTATATAGAGTACATTAAAACGTATTACTTCCAATGACTGTAGGATCTTGGGCAGAATTGATTCCACGAATGGACTGAATAGTACATCACACAACAAAAGCTCTTTTTTTGGTTAACTCTGACTCTCTCATTTAACTCGTTCACCGTCAATCTTGTTAGCCTATATTTGATGCTTTGTCAACTCTCTTTATATATGTTGTATACCGTGAATGTGATTGACGTTGTTATAAATTTCTCAATTTGAAAAGGATGAATGAATAATTGGATATATCCATTTGTCGCTGACTGTAGCATTACCTATGGAAGATTAATTGTGGTGGTTTGGATGTTCTATGGTCTAGTAAGATCACAGTCCAGTGACTGCTTAGTGATGCATTTCTCCAGCAAATGTCATGGGCCTGTAGCTCCACTGTCACACTATTAGGGTAACGTCATTATGCACACGGCCTGTCTCATCCTGAAAAGAACAGAATAATTCCTGCTGAAAATTGACACAAATTGTTTAGCATCATTTTTTTCCCCTTGCTACAACAGCGGCGAACCAATCATTTTGCCACGCTTCAGGTATCCCAGATAAATGAATAGTCTTTTGAGTGTTTGCAACAGCAAGCCTGGTGAATAACACATGAGCTCGGTGCATCTGAGTGCACTTGGCAAAGACAGAAGCGCTCGTGTGGTGGCCACACCTGCTCCGGAATGACGTGACACCACGGACACTGTCCATTCCCAGCTGACCTTCACTGTGACCGTGACCTACAATGCTCCATATTTCCGCTTGGTGTTCCAGTGATTGAGTGGCAGTACACTTGTACGCTGGCTTCTTTTGCCCCCATCTCGCGTGTCCGACTCTGCCGGTCTGGATACTTGCCTAGAGCTTTTGCGCAAATGAGACGTAGTGATGTACTGACAGCTCTGCAGATGAAGTCATGGGTGAATTTGTCCACTTTGATGGAAGTGTCCACACTTGTCTTATGGGCATAATAACTTCACCCTGTCTGATCTTGTACAGTGACAGCAAGACTGCCAACGATTTTATTTGAGAGTTGTTTCTCCTGTCCCCTTCTCCTCAGAGTCGATGCTCATGCTGGTTGCCAGATTGAGGCCACGCAAATGGACAATAGAAGGCGACGAGCCTCAAACTGCAAGTCGATGAGTTGGTTTATCCATGTTTTAATATGCATCTGGTCATTGAGCTTTTAGATGGAAACCGAGGCTTTTTAGGTCGGGTAGAATCTATGATCTATGACCCAGTTCGTTTGCTGGCTTGCATGGCTGCAATACGCTGTGTTTTAGGCCAACTGGCAACCCGGGTGTCGAAATACTATTGGATGAATTGGCAGTGGGTGGGATCACACAGACCAAACCAAAAACAGACATTCCGAAAGGGAACACAATTTCAAAGTAGAATAACTGGCTGTAGCGTTATATATTTCATTCTGATGAGGCCATTTATATTTTAATACTTGAAATTACAGTGTAATCATTCTTCAGTCTTATCCTGAGCAGATTCAAGTCGAAATGAACCTCTTTGTTCTAATTATTTGTCAGTTTCTGGTGAACTGCTCAAAGCTGGAGGGTCTTGATTAACAATGTTAAATTAAACCCTTATACTCTCACACCTTACACACGAGTGAGTGAGTGTGTTGTGCAGTCACACGGGCATTTTAGATTGTCGGGATTGTTAGATTGTGTTATTTTCTCTGTCCTGTCTCATTGAAGCTCTTCTCATTAGTCTGAGACGGTTCTTCAGAGAGTCATCATTTGCTCAACGTAATGAATAGGTTAATAAAATAGAATAGTTTAATTATGTTTTACTCCCTCACTTGTTAATGGTTCCAGAGTAGTTCAATTGAATAATATGATTCCTGTTATTAATTATCTGTAAGTCAACTTGTTTAAATGGTATTTTACAGTGCCTTGATAAAATTACAGCTAGAGGCAAAGTGGTGATAGACAGACAAAGGCCATGGACAAATTATCATACAACTATTAGCTTGTTTCCAAAGGGTTTTATGTTAATCTTTTAGTGCTTAAGTACCCCGCAATTAACATCAGGAGGAGCTGCCTTCCAGCAAGCCTTGCAAATTGAAGTGCTCAGATAAAGAAGTAGTTATTCAGATGTAAACCAGAGGAACGTCGGGCTATCGGACTGAAGTGTACAGGAATTTTTATGTGCGCGAGTGTGCGTGTGATCAAGGAGGTATAACGATATCATTATCTCTCATGGGCTATGACACAAGATGTCTCTTTCAGCCCGCTGAGCTTTTGTATAGCACTAAAGCAGGACGTTAACAGGCAGATGAATGGCTCTCATCGTCAGTGCCATCTGATGAAGAAACACGTTTACATATCAGCACTGGTGGCTTGATATGCAAATGTGGCCCTTTGAGAGGGCTATAGGGGGATATGGCTCATTGTTAGGGTTTCAGAGTCCTGTGTTCCTTTTATGCTAAGCAGAGACATACACATGGTGAGAGAGCGGGCGCCCATCTTCTAAATCAGCCTCCATCTCTACTAGCTTAAACCAACAAAGGAGGCCACAACCCAGTGATTATAGGCTAATTAGCAGTGTTACTATCTGGTCTATCTTGTTTTTCATTTCTGTTTGGAAAAAAAAAAATCTGTTTCCTATCATATTATGAATATACCTGATGTAGTTGAGGGCAAGTAGTAAGAATCATGCTAGTGGTAGTTTCTCTGGTAATAGTTTTAAATGTATCCTATTACAGAGAATGCTGCATACTTAAGGCCCCGATATACAGTACTCACGGTGAAGTTCTTTTTCGTTCTTTGCTTTGGGGTAAAAAGAAGTTCAAAATACTTTTAGCAGCGGTATACTGTTAGCGAACATCCTGACGCCGCCTACGCTGCTGAGAGCGCCGTTTAGATGAATATGTTAATATGTGCTACGCGCTTTCCTTTCAATAACAAAATAAACACACAACAAAAATGACAGCGGGTGAGAAAACAGCAGGTGAAGCATCTGATCATAGCCATGTGGATGTTTGCACAAGCTCTGCACTCCAAACTCACTTTATACAATAGATTGTTTATAAGCAAGCATGAAACATGAAAAAACAGTGTCGCTCTTTCAATTAGAATTACAACTTCATTTTCTGCTATAAAGTGGCTCTCCAGTGTGTTCATGTTTTTACTCATGGACATCCGACCTCGAGGGACTGAACAGAAGAAACAAACCAGAGAAGATTTCCACATCAAATAAGGCGGAGCTTCAGAGCCACACCCGCATATTACGCAATCGCCACGGAACAATGGTAGTTTGAAGGTATTTACTTGCCAGAGCGAACTTTTCTAAAAAATTCGCTTTGGCAAGCTGTTTTGAACTCCAGAAACTAGCACAAAATTAACTTCGTTTTGGCCTGATTTTGTTTGAAATGACGTCACGCCAGTTCGTTCTTTAATTTCACTTGAAGTATATCGAGGCCTTTACTGGCCTTTAAAAATCTGCAAAGGTCTGTCTTTTGTTTAACGAGAGATTTGTGTGTTGTTGCTATAACATTCAACATTCTAAGTAATATACATTATTGCACTATATAAACCTTTTCCTAATTGCCTTGGACAGAAAATGTCAGCCAAGGAACCAAATGGAAAGGGAACCTGGCAACCTGTTTATAGAACAAATAGCAATGATCTCATTAGAATGACAACAAACTTTCAGTATGCTTAAAAGACTGTTTCAATAATTAAAGATTGTGTATTTTAAGTTTGTGTGCCGTCTCAAAACAATAACAGAGAGTTGGGTACGAGGTGCACAAAACTGACTGTGCACAAGTTCTATGATGTGACCATGAATTTAAAAAGGGACGATCATATATAGCTGCCTGTGATTTAGTTTTATTTGACTATAATTGATGTACTATTATAGTATTATTTATTAATATTTTGAATTAGCTTTTATGTTCATGTTTTAGGTCTACAATTTAATTTAAGTTTAAGTTGCTAATTAATTTCTAATTAGCTTCAATTTATTAGTATTTCAAATTTATTTTTAGAAATGTTTGTACTTAGCTTAAACGAAAATTAGACGTTGCTTTGCTTGCAAAAAAAAAGAAGGTTTTTGATCTAACATTCCTATTTTATTTCAGCTTTATTTCAATGAATGAAAGCAATTTTTAATAGTTTTAGTTAACAATAACAACACTGATTAAGATGCACATGGAAAATATTTATTTATTTTCAAAAGTATATATATATATATAGCATAATAAGCAATAAGCATAACAGGCATGAAGCAGAAAATATAATCGCCTTAAGGACAACTTGAGTAAATACTGCCAAAACGTACCCATGTCTTCCCTCCTGAATACTGAGACCTGATTTCATGGGTCCGTCTAGGATCTTTTTCATGAGCATGAGTATTGAAAGATTCATTTCTTTTCAGCCAGGCACCCTGGGTTTCACTCTTTTATTTGCTCGAACCCTATGTCCACAAAGTCATTGTGTTAGTGTCCAGATAGGAAAATAAAACACTTGTCTTTATTCTCATCCCCCATGTAAATACGCTAGATATGGTCTGACCAGACCTTTAAACATGATAAACACTTTTGCCTTCAAACTGAATTCCTCCGTGTCAGACCCCATAACTTATTGCACATGATTACAAAGCTACCGATATAATAAATTAAGCTGATGGACAGAATTATACCCAGTGCTTCCTGCACTCCCCAGTGACGCATACTAGCTTAGTGCTCCTTGACAGCAGCCTGTGATTTAACACTAGTGAGGAGGCCAAGAGGAAAACAGAAAACATTCACAGGAAAGGTCTGAGACTGGGCCTCCGCCTAGTTTACGAACCCTCTCTTATTCACCGCAAACTCACCGCCATTAAAAATCAGGGCGGAGCATCTGGGAAGATAGAAAAGTGTTAATACGTTAGCAGTGAAGTTTATCATTTCAGTCATGAGAGGGAATTGTTTGACACAATAGTCAGTGGAAGACAAGAAAAAGGGATGCTAGCTGAGTCTTGTGCATTAAAACAGATGTGTGGTTTTGACGTTGGCATGTCATGGGCAGAGATAAACAGAGTAAAGCAAAGAGAGGGCGGAACTGGCACGACACCGGCTAATTTATCTCACTGAGAGACAGATTAAAGGCAGGGCCTAGTAAAACAAAGTTGGGCTGCCTTAATCAGGGGACAGACTGCATACCTTATAAATAATATATCAGGCCTGGATATTGAGAGGCCTGGGTGTTATTAGAGAGCATGGCCTTTTAAAGCAACAAATACAAGCCAGTGAGAGAACTATGGGTCTGTTCCAAAACCTTCTGAGCTGTCTGCTGTCTACACGCATATATAGGCTAACTTTATAAGTGACAGATTCTACTCACATGTGATTTCAATAGAGCATCAACATGTTGCTAAGCTAACTACACGTAACAGCAAGCAAGTCACAAATAAATGCTCTTTGAATAGGGATTCTTTTTAGTATTGAATGAATTGTTAAAATATTTATAATCAACATTTCTCTCGTCTTATCGGCCATCTTGAATAGATTTTTTCACTGAGCTGGTGTCTGAAGAATACATGCAATGCTAATTTAGATTTAGATTCTTTTGGCTAAAAGAAGCATATTAGGAGGTTTGAAAAGCCTTAAAATGCTGTCCATAGGCACTAGGTTCACTAGGTTTTAGAAAAATGTGTGTTTAGACATGTAGTGTTTAGATGTGTTTTCTTCTTTCGACTTATGAGACATCTTTTTTAAGATTTTGTTGCTAATGCTACTTTCCATGCTTAAAGAATGTTGTGATAGCATGCCCAGTGCACTCTTTTCATTTCCCAATGTTTACATTTTTTTTTCAGCCTATGTTCACTTTTATGCTAAGATTTTCCTAAACTCTTATTTTGGCTAACCTTCCATTGTGTTGAGATTTTTGTCATAAAACTTTCCATTATGCTAAGACTTTGTTGCTAACGCTACATTACAAGCTCAAGAAATATTGTGATGGCACGCTCAATGCACTCCGACCTCTTAATTTCACCATTGTTATTGTTTAAATTGATGCTCTGAGTATCATTTATTTTTTTATTTTTGTTAGATAACACTGAGGTTATTTCAGCGAGTTATTTGGCATGCAAATGCCCCGCAGGTCAAGATGCAGCATCATTTCAATGCTAAAACATAAAACAGTTTTTTATGTTCCTCTTGCTCCATAGGAGAAGCATCTCTCTTTAACTATGATTAGGGTGAAGTCAGGGGAGAGAAGACAAGATTTAAATTTCTCAGTGTCATTAGTTCGACATGGGGTCACAGCTGGGCCTCTCCCACCATAATTGCAAGGCTTGATTTATCTGTAAAGAAGCTAAAATGCATATAAATCTCCGGGCTCATCTTTGTTGCAGGATTCCCTCTCTGATTAATGACCAGAGCAAAAAAACAAAAAACAAATGTGCTGTGAACAAGTATGAATTATTCATCTCGATGGTCTGTTAAATGTGTATATTTCCTTAAGAAAAGTCAAGGTGTTTCGCGGCTATCTCCCGTTTTGCTGATGATGGAGAATGCGAGGTTGACCGCGTTCTCGGAGCTCTAATAAACTTTATTTCTACCTCAGCCATCAACCGCGGGCCCCACGCATAAATATGCTTTATGTAAATCTGTCAGCACCTGGCCTGTACCGACGCTTCTGTGTAGATATTGGCCTGTCTGGAAGTTTATGACGAAGTTTAAAATCATTCATTAAACTGACCCGCCGGTAAATCCACTTACTGGAAAATTGCCCCCGCTCTTCTATTTGGTTTGTAGATGCGATCATGAGTCCATTTTTAACTTAATTAATTGGCCGTTTCTGTAGACAAGAAATTTATGCAGTAATAATTTGCTGGAAATAGATGCAGAGAGTTGGAAATGAGATATCAATCACCGCCTCGTGTTCCAGCAGCTGCGGCGCGGCTAATATGAAAGTATTTCAGCCACTGACGACCCCGCTGTTTGTGCAGTCAAGATTATATATACCCACGATCCATTGCCTGCCTGAGAGGCGCTCATGGAGGTCTATGATAACAAAGAGTTTGTGATTTATAGCTTGCTGTGAAAGCAGAACTTGATGAGATTAAACAATTCCATAGCACAAGTGTTTCTCAGACCTTCTGATTTGTAGTTGTGAGCCGATAGTAAATCAAGTTTATATATCTGAAAGCCTGCTCAGCAAAGCAGTGCAATTACTGTTTAAGACAGCTACTTTTTATTTAATTTTTATCCAGGGTTTGTCTCCTTTATTTTCACGCCTGTCAGGGAGGCGCTCACCTTCATAAGTCCTTCTCCCAGGGAGGGGAGGATGCTGGGAGAAAAAGACCTCCTGCTATCTTTCCCTCGCAGCTTTTAAAACCGCACCGAAGGAAGAGCTTGGCTTGTCTTGCTCTTGCGGTCACTAATTTTATATTGTAGTGCATTCTTTAATATGACATGTAATGTGATGGATGTTGACATGTAGGGTTTGTTTTTATTAAAGCAATAGTTCACCCAAAAAACAAAAATGCTGTCATTAATTACTCACCCTCATGTTGTTCCAACCTCGTAAGACTTTTGTTCATCTTTGGAACACAAATTAAGATATTTTTGATGAAATCTGAGAGCTTTCTGTCCATCCATTGACAGCTACGCAACTACCACTTTGAAGCTTCAAAAAGTCCATAAAGAGATCATAAAATTAATCCATATGAATTGAGCGGTTTAGTCCAAATTTTCTGAAGAGACACGATCGCTTCATATGATGAACAGATTGAATTTAGGCTTCATCAACACACACATTAGATATGGTAAATGGAAGCTCAAGCATGTTCGCTTGACGTGCGAGATCCAATGAGGTTCATTCTCATGTTATGCAGCACGTTTGAACTTCAGCAAGAGGTTTCTCGCCTGTCAAGCAAGTTCAGTTGAGCTGTTTATGTTCGCTGATCAATGTTTAAATTAGGGATGCACCGATCCGATACTCAGTATCGGTATCGGCTCCGATGCTGCCATTTTTGCCAGATCGGGTATCGGTCAGATGAGGCCGATCCAAATCCGATATTGTGCATATACTATTCTGTGTTATTGTTAAGCATCACAAAAGGCACACAAACATTATAAAGCACCATAAGTTTTCGTGCACAATATTATAAGTGTTCTGAAGCCATTATATAGTATAATGTGAGATATAAATTAATATTTAAGTCGTTAAATTCAAGATCACGTAAACGTTTCCCTCAGCTGCGCCTGTCATTCATTCTTCTTTCAGCATTCAAACAGCACGTCGCGTTCGGTTACGACATTTAACACGATGAAACTCTCTCCAAGATGATTCAATGTTACTATTATTATACTTGATCTGTAGATAAAGGTCTATGGTTTCGCATAAAACAACTTTATCTTGCTGGACTTTATTGCTGTAGCTACCTTAATCATGTTGGGTTAGGGTTAGGGTTAGGGTTAGGGTTAGGGTTAGATCACAACACTGGAGTAAAGTCAGAGCACTATTTGTTCTTCACGCGCACAGTAACTGAAATTTAAAACTGTTAAAAGAAAATGCTGAATAGACTATTGCATAGATAGATACTGTATAATACACTACGCATCAATATGTATTTTCTTTGTGCTTTAAACTTTTCAATGCGGACTCGACGCGCTGCGCGCTGTGACTCATGTTGCTTCAAGCGCATCATTCTGCGCTCGGGATGCGCATAAGCGCCTTGTGCCGCACTGTATTGGAGCCTTTCATATCATAATACAGTGACGAAATGAAAGATTATTAATAGCCGTTCTTGTTCTGTCCTATCTATCATATGTTGCTACCTCATTAAACAGCTGTGCTATACATTTAAAAAATGTCTCAATTTTTATAGGCTATATATAAAATAATTGCTATTTTTGATTTTTATCTTGTTTTTCATTAATGTATTTTACAACAATACAAAGAGCAATGTGTAAAGTTTTGCCAGATTTAGTGTTACACTTATTGTCTCTGTTCCCCACTAAACTTTTTTTTTTTTTCACAAAATGTTCAGATTTTATACAATTATTGTGCACTCGTGATTTTTCTAGACTAAATTTTACTGCTGAATTATTCACTAACCTAGTTTATAAAAGCATTTATGTCAGATTATGATCACATATTTTTTTGTAGTTGTTGTTTTTCTTTTTTTCAGTTCTTATTATCAGTTCAACACAGAGTTATAGAAATTCTACTTGATAAAAAAAAAAAAACTGCGCTGGTATCGGTACGGATCGGTATCGGCCGATACTCAGAATTTTTGGTATCGGATCGGATTGATTCTGAAAAAATGGTATTGTTGCATCCCTAGTTTAAATGTGAATAAAAGACTACATTCAACCTGTTCATCATATAAAGCAATCGAGTCTCTTAAAAAAAATTGGACTAAACCGCTCAATTCATGTAGATTAGTTTCACGATCTCTTTATGAACTTTTTGAAGCATCAAAGTGGTAGTTGCGTAGCTGTCAGTGGAGGGACAGAAAGCCCTCAGATTTCATAAAAAATATCTTAATTTGTGTTCCGAAGATGAAAGTCTTACTGGTTTGGAACGACTTGACAGAATTTAAATTTTTTGGGTGAACTATCCCTTTAATAATGACAAAAAGGGTAAAGGTACACAATTATTATTGAAAAACGTTTTGTTAAAAACAATGTGTGTGTTTGTACAATAGCATCATCCCACTGCCCATGTAACTAATCGATTATCATCATACTGTAACATTTATTTGTTCTGCCTTATACGCTGTAGGCTGAAATAGCACTTTCAAACTAGTCGACAACCTCACCCTTTATCTCTCCTGCAAACATCAAGAGATCTCATTATTTAGACACATCTCAGGGTTTTTTTCCTCCCATATGCCCCAAGTCAAAATTAGTTTTCACTCCCTCTGTGATCTTCTCTGACTGGGGTGTGCTGGAAGTAAAGAAAATGGCTGTCTTCACATCAGGGCTGAGTCAAAGACGCACTTCACAGAGCCGTTCTTCCAGCTTAAGCATTGCTAAGTAACCTTCACATTTCACTCATGTAAGAAGCTAATTTCCTTTAAGTTCGCATGTCACTTTCTGCAGGTCTGCTTTGTGGGTACTCTTCAAATGTCTTGGAGCGTCTAATTGCGTAGGAAACATCCCAGACAACCTGGTTTGACAGTCCTACTCACAGAATCCTCAATAATTTAACATCCCACACACTTGAAAACATCCCTGACATTAGATAAAGAACATAAAGAGCCACCGTGTGTCATACCTTTGAGAGAGACTGTCTGTGAAATGGAAAGATATAGAGAGGAGAAACACATGCATTGGCAACTATAGAGCAGTTGATAAATGCAGAATTTGAAGTAAAATGCAGAAATTATTATTTTTTATTTTTTTTCCAGTTGCTTTATCAAACTATAATTAATCATCTACTAACAATTATATTTAGTTAATAGTGAGTATGGGCTAATAGCATATACATCCATAGAAGAAAAGCGGCTGTCAAAAAATGAAAAGCCGAAGTGTATAATTTCTCGACATTTCAGTTGGTCAAAATAAATAAATAAAAACATTTCATTTGATTTTAATATGAATTTCAGCTATAAATGTTATTTCTGGGGAAAAAGGGGAAAAAAATGTTTATTTTTTTTATGTCTATTGTATGTAATGTGTATATATAATGTTTTATATTTTGTTTGTTTTTTGAGGGGGAAAGTGAGAAACCTTTTTTTTTTTTTATCAGCCTACAAATGTCTTCCATATATTATATGGATACAATTTTAATTGTCTCTAAATGTCATGAATGAGAAACACCCTGCAGTTTTTAGTTTTAACTTAAGTTTTAAGTAAAGTTAGTTCAACTTTTTTCTCCCTTACATTTATGTTCCTGGCAGAGTCATTCTTTATAAAGTAGCTGATAATAAATGTTTTTAAGAGCAGGTTGGCTCTTTTAAGTTTAACCCCTGTAAAGCCATGTAAAGTGTTGTGCCTGTTGATATGGGTGATTAACTTCCTGCTTTTTAAAGCTGAGCTATACATAGAGTCCCGTCTCCGGAGAGAATTTGGGTATATGCTTGAGGCAAAAGCTGTTTCACTTGTGATCACCGATCATATGATACATTTACGTAGCACAAGTGCATTGAAGTAGAACTGGTAAATCATTAAGTACTTGCTCAATGCAGCTCACACTGTGATCACACCACAGTAAAGACTTTAAAACCCTTGGAGGGCAGGCACCATTACATCCAGCCTTCTCTCCTTAGTCATTACCTAAGAAAACAGAATTAATACCGTTTTATGCACACTACAGCCATTTAAAACACATTACTGCCACACATCTGAAAGACAATTATGAAGGTCAAAAGCATTAAAGTGCTTCTTCAGTGATTGGCACACTGTTCTCAGCGTGACATTTATACTGCGTGTAATCACAGTCCGTGCTTCAAATATAATTGACAGGTCTGACCCATATACGATTTAAGTATTTTTACACAAAGCATATCATGTTTAAATGAACTTAATGAGTAAAAATAGAAAATCAATATCAGACTGACGTTTCATTGACTTAAATACACACAAAGATGTTTGTTTTCCCTCTGATCTTGGGCTCATCAGAAGAAAAGAAAAAAAAAGTCTTGCACAAAACACAAGGAAAGTTTCATACCCACAGAAAACATTTTTTTTCTTGTTACAGACCCAGAGAGAAAACATATCAAAAAACATTTTACTACATGTCTTTTGCAAGCACAAAAAGCTGAAATGGTGTCAAGAGAAAACAAAACAGAAAGCTTGTTTCTTCTAACAATTGCTTTAAGCTACAAAATCTCCTTGAATCCCAAGCCTCCCGTTACTGTCGAATTTCCACTCTCTTTCTCTCGCTCGCTCTTAAAGGGAAAGCAGGCCCTTCTGTTGGGCCTGATAGGTTGTAGGCTGATGCTTAGCAACAACATTCCTGTGCCTTAAGTAGCAGTAAGCCCCTGGCTGAACTCTTTGAAGTGGCTGTCAGGCCACATTTATTTCGTTTTAGCACTTTGTCTACTTGTCCAGATATATAAGGAGATAAAAAGCGCTGGTGTTTACACTGATCTTTGCCTCTGTTTCTCTCTCCCTCTTTCTGTCTCACTCTATCTCTGTATATCTCTTTTGCAGCGCTGGTAATTAGATTGTAGTCCTGATCAGGCATCGCAAACAAGAGACGTGCTGCGAGTTGCTCTAGACATCAGGCTCAACTCTTGATGTTCCAGCGAAGGGTATCTCCAGCTTTGGGGGTTCGCACCAAACCAAATCATAGCGTTAACTGCATCTTAGCCACCCGTTCACCTCTTCCCACTCTCTGGGGTGGAGATTTGTTTGGAGTTGATAATCACAAATGGCTGGATTTTTCGTCATTTATTTGTGGGGGAGAAAAAAGGACATGCGAAAAGAAGAGGGAGCATGAGTATGATGTATAATCCAGGAGACGAGTCATATTTCACTGTGACATTTTCAGCAAGCAGTCCTCCCTTTGAGTGCAGAGCCCCTGTTGGGCTGAGAGCTGCTGTGGCTTTCTCTGTTAATGCCATTATTAGAGACTTTTTTCTTTCTCCAGCTTGTAAATTTCTGCTGCATTATCATAAAGTGTAGTGATTACTCAGTGTATAAAGACAATAATGATGTGAGCAGGCAGCATATGCCAAGGGCCTGGAGAACAAGAGCTCGACGTGCTGAGATGAGACGCCTAATGCAAACCTGACGCTGCAGCGCCCCCATCTGACCAGTGCAGGAAAAATGCTCACGGGTGTATGTGAGAGCGTGAGTGGGTGGTGAGAAAGAGAACGAACAAAAGAAAGAACTAATCAAAGAAAGGAAGAATGAACAAGTGCTGAAGATGAACACCGTGTTGAGATTGGAAAAAGTGTCTTGGCATTTGACCTCCCAAAGATCCAGATTTCTCTGAATCAGGGCTGCCAGATTTGGTCTTCATTTAGTGAAGAGGTCTTCTGTCGCCTCAGTGGCATAACTGCGTCTGAAGATTTCTTCTAGACTCTAGATTGCATGCTCACTCTCTCTGTCAGCCTTCTGCCTCTCTATTCAGACTCACAGATGAGTCTCGCTTGCAGCCCGAGCAACCTTCAGAAATATGTGCAATATGTTTATTTCAGTCGCTGATTTATATACGGCCATTTGGTTTTTTTGAACAATTAAACTGCCATCAAATCAGTTAGCAATCAAAATAAAGTGAATTCAAAACTAAGACAAAGGGTAGTTTTCAGACACAGTTAATGTGTTGAACTACACCTGTGGGTAAATGACCAGGTCACGAGAGTGTATTTCATACTAAAAAATCACCGTGACACCAGTTAGTTAAAAGTAATTCAGACATGGCTCATAAATATGTTGATTAGTTAGTTTTCTTAGCCTTTGCATTGTTTGTTTGCAAATGGCACTTGCTTTGATGTTTTATCTAATGCAATAACATTTAGACATTTTGAACTGCCCAAATACTTTTTAAGGGCCACTGTATTATCATTCATTATAGATGGGCAGATCTGAGCTCACAAGTTGCCATTTATTTGATGGATAGTGATGCATATCTTTTAAAAGCAAAACAAAGTGCTTTGTGGAAGGAGAAGCTCTTAACTGCCTGTGCGTGCTCAAAGCTCCCAGACTGAATGAATTCAAAGGGCCCGGGGTGACCCCTTGGCTTGTGATTATGTTTGTGTAAAATCTTAAGGATGCCGATCAAAGCAAGGCTCTTGTCCGCCTGCCCTTTTTTTGCCAAGAAAGGCCCAGATAACAGCTGGCATTCAAACAGAGTTTTCCTTTAACTTTTTTGTTCGCCGGGATTCCCATTATGAGCCAGGCCTTCTTTCTCATCTCGAGGATGGCTCATTGAATAAAGAGAAAGAGAGGAGTGGATGGGAGGGGAGGAAGTGGAGGGAGGGCTCTGATTAATCTTCTTCCAGGGTGGGGGTGTTTGATCAGAGGACTTGGCCCGGGAGGGGTGGGATGGTTAGGAGAGAGGGGGTATCTCTGATGTTGACAGCAGGCGACTTTTGCGCACGGCATGTGATTGACGTGCCTGGCCGCTGGGCTGGAGGGGGGGTGCTCTGTGTCCGGTGGGGCATAGCCGGCCCCTGTCTGTGGGTGGTGGTGTTAATAATGTGGCAACTGGGAAGATTAATTGTAGACAAGCAGCAGGATTACGAGCGGCTTTGTGGCCGGGACAGGGCTATTTGGTGGGGAAGGCCTCTGATCTGTCAGGTCCAGAGGAAATTAGTCAGGGAGGACTGAAGCTGACACTACAAATGCTGCTTTAGGATATTAAAGCCAAATGGCCAGAGGAGATTGAAATGGTAACAAGGAAACTGCTGACATGCTCGGAAACCCCGATGCAACTGCACCCCGCTGGATTCTTGTAATTAGGGCGATAATTAGTCATGTGATAACAACGAGAAAAAAAAGCGGTTTAAAATAAAAATATTTGCTCCATTTTCTGTTGCTGGGCAACGGTAAACAGCCTGCAGATAGTTAACCTTTGGAAGAATGTTTTAGAATGTATTATTTTGATTATCAATTGTTATTATTTGTTAAACATGGGTGTCTATCATAATTGCTGCTATATTTACACTTTTTCCTATTTCAGTCAATATAAGTCAGATTTAGCTTATTATAAATAATATAAATACCTAATAGTGAAAAAGTGACAGTAAAGACATTTGCATTGTTACAAAAAAACAAATATTTGTTTCCACACAAATATTGTTTCTTTAGCAGCAAGCCAGCATCTTAGAATGATTTCTGAAGGATCATGTGACGCTGAAGACTGGAGTAATGATGCTGAAAAAAATACTAAAATGAAAACAGTTATTTGATCAAATTGATGCAGCCTAAGCGAGCATTAGAGACTTCTTTCAAAAACATTCAAAAAATATTACCGACCCCAGACCTTTAAGCACTATATGCATAATACATTCTCAGCACTAAGCTGAGTGTTTCCGATGAATGGAAAAATAAAATATGCCACCTCTACTCTTTATTTGTCATTTTGGTCCTTACAATGATTAAATGCTCTGAGAATTCCTGCCTGCAGAAAAGCACAATATTTTCACAAAGGCATCAGATATCAACACATCATGATATACAGTTTTTTTGGTCCTTGAAAGAAGACAAAGGAGGTTGAAAACAACACTTTTGACCTACCAGAAGCACACAGGCGATCTGTATTCTCTGCAGCTCCTCTCCTGTTCTGTCTATGCGGTGGCCTTTATGTGAATATATTTGTATTTTTAAGGTCGGCCAGTGAGAGATGAGTTTACTTAAACTCAGGTCTGGCCTTTGGAGAGCAGTAATTTCATGCCACCTGTTGGATTGTCAACACACAACAGCGCGTGTGAGTGAGTGGCAGGCTGACCCGGGCCTGACCCGCGGGGCTCTTCATGGCTGAATGGTGGCTGGGGCCCTTCCCCTGGTGGCCCCTTCTCTTAAACAGGCAGGGGACAGGTAATCAAAGCCAGGGCCCCGTCCTCACCTTTCACTCCTCTCCCTGCAAAATAATGAAAGTCGCCCTCGTCCCGCGCCCTGATAAAATAAGAAAGCCGCTCCTAACATTTCCTCTCCTCTGCGCTGATGAAATTTATGGCATTTAGACAATCAGTCATGGAGGTGAAATCTCACCCGCATTCTTTCGTTGTCTCTCACCCCGCCGTGCCTTTCCATTCTCTCTCCCTTTTGTGGCATCAGTCTGGGAAATTATTCCAGATTGCTTGTGACAAATGAGTTCTTTTCATTGAACTCAATTAGGATCATTGCAAACAGAAATCAATAACCAACATTTCTCCTGTCGGTGTTGGATAATGAATCGTCGGAGACGTTATAAATGTTTGCAGGTGTGTAAACTGAGCATGGTGAATTTATGTTTGTCCAAACTCTTTTTTTTTTTAAGGACGCCGCCAGGGATCTGAGGCCCGAATCCGCCACAACGCTGTACACCCCGCTGCCACGAGGATCCAGAGATGCCCAAAACCACAAAGGTAGTGTTATTTGGACAAAAAAAAAGTGTGAGAATGCAGAATGCATACATTTTTGTCTCGGATGACAGTTATCTAAACAAACGTACACTCGATTGCTAAAATAAGCTCTGCAGAAGAGATGGTTGTGATGTGTTAGACTCTTTGCAAGGCTTTCATGCCAACTGCATTTATCATGCTCTTTTGTCTGTGCAATGCAAAGCGCTGTTTTTATGTCACGGCCATGGTGGTGGTACTTTCATGCGAGGTCAGCTGTGTGCTTCTCAACCCCCCACCAAGGACAGATCTATTTCACAAAGGCTGACCTGCACCTCTCAAGTGATGTAGAGGAAAGCCCAGTGCTTTGTCAAAATCATGCTGCTTGAGAATAGTCCATTAAAAGGTGAACGGAGCTGACATATGAAATATTTTTTCTCCCTCTTAGATTTGGGCGAGCTGACACTCTCCATTTGTTATTTTTACGATACTGTACTGCAGCGTTAGATAACACAAGCCCTCATCTTCGTCCTTCGCCTCTTTTTATTCCTCTGCCTTTATCGTGCCATTTTTATTTATCTTGACTTATTGCCTATTCTATTTGCTTAATGCATCGGCTCTGACACTGTAACTCTTTACTAAAACTCACCTTTGGCTGTGCCATGAAAATGCTTTAATAGAATAGCCATGACACTAAAAGATGCAGTTCACCTCCAAGACACTGTCAGTGGAAATTGGGCATTGTGTTTGGATTGGCGATAATTCATGGGGTTCCTGTGTAATCGTAATGCAGTGCAAAAATTACCTGCTCATATATTGTAGTTTATTTATTTATTTATTTATTGTTTGTTTAATTTGAGCATCACCAATGCTTTTAAAGGCAGGTTAGGTGATTTGCCCCAGAAACATTTTTTGTTATGCTGGTTGAACATCTCTTCACATCCTGATAGCAATCATAAGTTAAAGCTGCAGTCGGCAAGTCTGGCAGATTGGGTCGACTTAGCCAAAATTTTGAATGTTTACAACTCTCATGCCCCTCCCCCACTACCAGCGAGCACCCTCCCATCGAGGTCGTGCTCGTCAGTGCGTCACTGTGCGTGTGTACCTGATTTTCTGTGAACGCGTCCGTCTCTTCAGCATCGATCAACACCATGGACTCGGAGGTAGGCTGCCCTGGCTAATCTATCCATAGATAGCAATAACCGAGGAATTGGAAGCTTGTTAGTAGATTTTCTCTCCGCCATCACGCTTCATGCAATCTTCAGGCGAACTTCAGGGGTGTCGTGTGCATGTGATGTGATATTGTAACGTGCGCGAGGGAGGGGGGATCTGTGGCGTGTGCACGACCTGTGATTGACAGTCAGATCTCACACCCCCCTGCGCTGATTGGACCCGATGATCCGGGAGCGGTGGATTTTTGCAAAATGACACGCTCCAGGTGGAGTTAGAAGCTCGGGGTTTTTTTCTAAAACCACCTTATTTATGTCGTTCTGTCGGATTATAGTGTCAATTTCACTGAATATGATAAAAAAAATGTTGCCGGCGGCAGCTTTAAAGGAATAGTTCACTTCAAAATTAAAATTCTGTCATCATTTACTCACCCTCAAGTTGTTTCAAACCTGTATGAGTTTCTTTCTTCTGCTGAACACAGAGGAAGATATTTATAAGAATGTCAGTAACCAGACAGTTCATGTACCCCATTGACTTCCATAGTAGCAAAAAATACTATGGAAGTCAATGGTTGGACATCAACTGTTTGGTTACCGACATTCTTCAAAATACCTTATTTTGTGTTCAGCAGAAGAAAGAAATTTATACAGGTTTGAAACAACTTGAGGGTGAGTAAATGATGAAAGAATATTCATTTTGAAGTGTACTAATCCACTTCAGTGGTCTAGTACACTTCGTGGTCTATATATATATTATCTGTGGAAGGTGTCGTTGACCATCAACCACATTGATTTCGGTCCGAATGCAATTATACGATGTCTGCCTGTCAACGTATGTATTTCCATACCTCCGCGCAGACATCACACATCATCAGTGCGTTTCATGCTATGTAGAGTTAGACAGACGTCAGTCACTGAACACCGCAAACGAAAACAGCAGCCACCTTTTACAGTTCCTCCTGAACCAAAACCACAAGCTTATGCTGCGTTCACACCATAACTACTGTAATTTGGAAGAGATGGAAGCTTGTGACGTTATATTTGGAGCGGTTCGTGACTCGAATTTATGTGTTTCAATGGCAACACTGTCTATGGCGAAATGAATCTGCAGCAGTCACGTGGCACAATTAGAGCTCTTTAAGTTGTTTACGTTCATTATTATTGTAATGTTATGTGCTTTGAGACATGAGGTAGTTTAACGCCGTCTCTCGTGATGCTTTTGTTTGCTCCCTGCTGTACGCGTTCATGTGTTTCGAAGGAGGCATGGCTTTGGAGACGCTCTGAAGGGAGGGTGGGATCTTATGCAAGCCTCTCCGAAAATTTAAAGGAATAGTTTACCCACAAATGACAATTCTGTCACCATTTACTCACCCTCATGAAGATGTTTTTGTCCATAAAATGAAAGCCAATGGGGTTCAAACCAACCCTGACTTTCATTGTATAGAAAAAAAAGTGCTCTGCTGATAAAATAAAAACTGATTTAGAAATCATAAATTCTCATTTAATCGTAAATGATACATTTTCATTTTTGGGGTGAACTATGCCTTTAGGAAACACAGGAAAATTATGCATGAACATATAAATTGAGACAGTTATATGTAAAAAGTGTATCTGTTAACATATATAATGACACCAAATATATTTTTCAATATTAGCTAGACATAGCTCGGATATTGCCATCTTTGCTGTTGTGAACCTAGGGAATAAATTCATAAAATAAAACATTGTCCATCAATCTAAGATTTAGGAAAGTCTATATTCAATAGACATACAGTATAAGCAGATGTCTGGGATAATTTTAATCCTGACTGTTCTGAATTTTACAATATATGCAATATATACAGTACAATATTATTTTTATGCAGAAGAATGGCTGAAATTAGGACATGCTTCCATAGGTAAAAGACTAGTCCAGTCACATTTGCTATATGTTACTTGCTTCCTTGCAGTGGCCGGCAGGAATAGCGACATCTATGACAGCATGCTGTCTCAAACAGGGACCCTCTCTACCTTTTCTCAATATTTTTACAATTGATGTCACCTGCGCCAGGCCCCCAGAGCCAAGGTGCCATGGGTAATTACAGCAGACAGAAGGTCTGAGGAGGGAAACTAGCTATATGCATGGCATGGGAGGTCTTGGCTTTGGGTTACAAGACTCTTGTCTGCTTTTTTGGGGGGAAATTAGGAAGTGGACAAACAGCGAGCAGACAGGAGAGGCTCAGAGGAGAGAAACGGAGGAGGGAAAAGCAGAAGCTAAGAAGGGAGGCTATGTGGCAGGCCCGGCGTGACACGGAGAACCATGAGTCTGGAGATGGAGGGGGGTGGAGTGTGTGGCCGCAGGAAGTAGCGCTGCTGTCAGCTCCCACCAGCTTTAAACTGGCCTGTCGCCTGAACCTAACCCAAAGTTTCTTTCAAGAGACACATGTCGTCTTAAAGGAACAGTTCACCCAAAAATGATATACTCACCCTCTTGTCGTTCCAAACGTGTATACTGTTCTTTTTTTTTTTTAAAGGAAAATCTTCCCGCATAAGTTTACTTACAATGACGGCTCAGTCAAGCTCCATAAGAGCAACGTTTAAAAGATAGTGTCAGGTAAAAAATAAATAAAATAAAATAAACAAATAAATAAAGTAAATAACAACTTACCAAGTAATAATTACACTAGTGTGATTATCCAATCACAAAGGCAGGAAATAGCCTTTTCAGAAGGCTATTCAGAGGACACAGGAGCTCTCCGTGTTTCAGAGTGAAGAGCAGCACTGTGTTCACATGAGCAGCTCATGATCAGTGTCATCACACAAACTCATTTCCACATCTGGGTCGATTATAACTTGCATTTGGGAACGCAAACTATCTTCCTAAGTTTGTAATGAGAAGTGCTCATAAACCGGCTCATAAACAGAAGCTTTAAGGGCTAAAATGTAGTCTAATGTTTAAAAAAGGTTTTGAATAAAGACAGCCATGAATGTTAGTATTGTAATTTTGCAGTTGTACTGTAAAATACAATTATATATTTTTCCTTAAATAATCTATTTTTACAGTGAAATATTACAATAGTAATGTTGCTTATTATTTTAAAGATTTATTTTTTTTATATAATAATAATAATAATAATTATTATTATTATTATTATTTTATAGACATTGTAATATATAATCACAAAATATGTGGCCAAAGTGTGTAGCCCTATACAAGCACAGCAAACAACACAGTTTTTTTATTATTGTAATTGCCATTTTTATCAGAAAAATCATTGTGCAGCCCTATTATATACTTCTTTTTGTTTGACAAATGTAATTTTTTAGATGAATTGTTGCTTTAAATATAGATCTCCACTTCTAACCCAAACGACATAAGACAACGTTTCTCTTTCCTCCACAGGCGCAAATAAAAACAAAAATAAAGTGGAGCCACCGCTCTCACCTCTGTCACATTCTAGATAGCCATTGTAATAACAATCATTATGACGGGTCGCACAACTGCCCTGGAACTTCATACATAATTGAAATGGAAAATATACAAATCCTTTTGTTCGTCTATGGACATTTTAAGGCAGCGACCACCACTTTTGAATTCCCATCATTCATCTTCACCGTGGCGAGCAAACCAGAAGCCATCGAGGGTGAAACCATACTCCTCCATCAGCCGCACACGCACCGACTTTAAACGCTCCTTTTCTGGGCCCTGCTCCAGCTGAGTTGACTGTATTTTAAATGAAACACAACTAAACCCTTGAGGCAGGCAGCCTTCAAAGAGAAAATCTTAACTGAAGACCCCCTAGGGACCATGCACTTTTTTCTTCTTCTTTTTTTTTTTATCGTCATTATGCCATCGCTGATTTGCAGCCCCTAAACAGGACTGCGTATGAAGAATAAATGACTTTACAGTTGTGGTACAACTAATAAACAAACATCTGGAACCGTTCAGAGGGCGCCATTAAAACAGTAAATTTCTTGCCCAAAATGTGAAAATTATGACAAATGTGCTGTCACAGGGGCTGGGAGAGGCCAGATGATGGAGCAGTGGGTGCTAAGCACTGACTTTTAGAGCTCAGCAGGACGGAGAGAGAATTACACCTGCTGTTTGTCTGCCTACCCTCCATTAACTTACATCTGGATAGCGTGCATCACTCAATTACCAAAGTCTGGATCTGCACCCGCATTGTTTAGCTAAAATGCCATGTTTAACATACAGCCCTAGACAGAGATATTTATGCCAGCGATCCTGTGTAATTGAGATAAATTTGATTGGTGTTGGTGATGTGCTGTTGCTTGTCTAGTTTTACAGCCCAATGGATATGCAATAGCCCCAAGCTTTGCCTTTGGCAGAGTTGCCTCTTAATTATGGCCTGTCGAGCAGTTGTTCCTCTCTGCCGTTTTATAAGCGTGAGTCTGCATGTGTACAAACTGCATATAACTGAATCCTGCAGGCCAAACTTGACGGTAAGTTTGTTCAGCTGTCATTCTCTTTTCCATCAGTGTGTCAATCTTTGAATATACCCGTAGCATTTGATATCATAAAAGTGCTTGTACATGCTCAATGAGATTCTAAAGGCTCTCTGGTGATGGTTCTAGCAGTGATGTTTTTCCCTTGACTGGTTTTATTCTCAAACCAGATCCAAGCTTTGGCCCTGTCAAGCATTATGCTGACATTGTGATTAGGGATGTCCCGATCCGATCACGTGATCGGAAATCGGGCCCGATCGCGTGTTTTCAGACTCGATCGGAATCGGACGTTACCTCCCGATCAGGACTCGGATATATATGTATTTATATTCTCATTATTTTTTAACACCTCTATTATGCGGTGACACAGAGTTAAGGCGGTTTCACACTGCACGCGTTAATAGAGTGTAAGCAGCGCAGGAGCAGTGCGTATGGTGAGCAGGAGCAGGACACCCGCGTTTTGCTTTCATACTGGCAGCGTTTGTCACGCGCGGCTGAACCGCGGGTTGTGTACAGACAGAGTCTATAATGGATAAGTTGGCATTGCTTTTTTTCGTTTTCAAATACATTTAAGAGAAAAGACTTGTCAAGAAGCTTATTTTATTAATAATTTAATTTATATAACTTTTGGTTCATCTTTGTTTTTATTGTTATGGCAACAAGTTTGTTTTTGGACATTTGTTTTCTTTTTAAATTGCTGTTGGTCATTTGATTGACTGTTTAAAACACAATAGATATCATCAATGAACTTTTTGGATAAAACTGCGGTGTATTTTGGCCATGATCAATGTATTGTCACTTTAATTCAGCAAAAGCGGCGCAGCAAAAATAGACTCGGCGCCGAAACGATCACGGCACTCCTGCTCTGCTACGCACTGCCGCGCCGCCTCTGCGTGTGGTGTGAATGCTCTAAAGCCTGGTTTAATCTGTTAACATGGGCGGCGAAAAAAATACGCGCTGCACGCTCTGCTAACAGTGCAGTGTGAAACCGGCGTAAGAGTTAGGAGTGCAGTTCCTACAAGCACATTACTGGCTTTGCAAACACTGTGGCACTTTTATTTTTTATTTGCTTACATGCCTACCAGATATTTTAAGTTGAGGTGCTATTTGTTTATATATTAGACTTTTTTAAATATTTACTGTTGCACTAAAGTCCAAAAGTGAAGAATTTATTTATTACTTGATTGTTCAAGCTACCTCACAGAAGTGCTCTGTTTGTTAACAGAGTTGTTGAATGTTAAAATAAGGTGAATTAAATAAAAAATAAGGAACATCCTGGATCTGTTTTTTTCGCTCTTCTTTATTCTTTTTTGCATTATAGAAGTATCGGATCGGGACTCGGTATCGGCAGATACTTAAAATCAAATGACTCAGACTCGGACTCGAGGGCAAAAAAACCTGATCGGGACATCCCTAAATTGTGATGGGGATTTTGGAATCTTGACTTATTGGCTGTTTTATTAGTATTTCTAGGAGATTTGTTTATATAACCTTCTTTTTTTTTTCAGCATTGCAAAAGTATGCTCATTAGAGAAATGGTACTGTATATCCTAAAATAATGCATGAATATAGTTGCTCTGTATTTTCAGTATTTTATTAATTATTTGGAGTGTAAGATACATTAATACCTTATTGGTTATTGGAATTATTACATTTAGATTACATTTGCTGTCATCTAACATTCACATAGAATGTATCCGTTATCAATCATAACATCATAAAATCTATTTGTTAGTATCAGCCAGAATTGTTATATTTGGCCCTATTAATTTAGCATTATAATTGACATTTCTCACCTCTTGGATGGATTTTTTTTTTCTCTAAGCTACAGAGCTTTATAAGATTGCTTTTAGGCAGCATATATATGAATCCTACCTTTTGGAACATCACTGTAAAACCCAACGAGTTATGCTAACTCATTTCAATTGAGGAAACCAATTGCCTCAATTCATTTAAGTTTAGAAACCAAGAGTTATGAGTACTGTGAACTTATTTGAGTTCACTAAAAGAATATTTCCTAATTTACAATTAAACTTCACTCAAATATGTTATGTTGCTGAAACTTCACTATAATTTTTAAAACCACTCGGTTCAAAAACGTTTCTACCTTCTTATATTTGCCTGCTAGCTAGCATGTGACAAGAGACTATTATTATTACACAAGCAAGTGCAATTACTAATTTTAAACAAAGCAGCTTGGATCAGGTCTTGCTTTGGCCCATCCTCGACTTGGAAACCCTTTTAAATCCCATCATAACAACATTAAACCTTTACAGATCTCCCCTTATATTAATATTGTAAAACGCATAACATTTACTCTTCTTACAGAGTCTGAAGCAAAGCATGCTGGGAACTAGAAATATGTTGTAACTGATTCTGCTTAATGTAATCAGTTGAGTTCACATAACATTTTTCTGTTAAGTGCAATGAATTTTCAGTAATATTTGAGTGAAATGAACTAATTTCATTTAATAAATTTTACTGTTATGTTTTACAGTAAGGTTTGGCATAGGGAGGACACCTATGATATCCTGAAGACCTGCCTATAGGCAGTTCAATATGTTGAGGAACAAACCTGAGAGTAGTGATTTTATTTTCTACAAATCATAAATTTGTTCACCGTAGGGTTATGTGTGTGCTTTAACAAGAAGGAATTGAATATAAAATCCTGAAGAGAATGCTGTTTATTCCCTTACATAGTCCTTGGCCAAATGTCTCACATATGTTTTCAATAGATCTGAATGAGGGAAAACTGTCTTACAGATATTTTTGCTGCGTGACAATGTTATGATCCAAAGGGTTTTCCAGCTCTGATGAGGTGTTTAGGATCTCCGTATAATGAGTTTAGGGTGTTTTGCGGCCATCTAAAACCCCTTTATTAAACACACCTATAATTTCAGCTGCAGCTAAGTAATGAGCTCCTATAAAACTTGAATGGCCATCACGCAAGTTTATATTGACTTTCAGATTTACACCTCGGCTCTCCTCAGATCAGGTGCCAAAACATAATGGATGGAAAGTTGCGTGTTTAAAAAAAAATAGGGTAAGTATGATATCGATTCGTATTAGTCATTTGATGTAACTCCCATACATCTGCTTTGGATAACCTTGGTCTTCTACAGCCCTGATTAATTACTTGCAATGGCTTTCAATCCGTCTGTGGGAGACCACCACTTTATATTGACTCCTACAGGCCTGTAGGTTTATATAGGAGATGCCAAGGGCTGTTTTTGGGCCTCTCTTTGTGAGGACTGCTTTTGTTTCCTTTGTCAGAGAGAGATGATATGATATGATTTCTCTCAAGAGGTTGCGGTGGGCCTCCCAGGACTGCTTTGGCACAGGAGCATGAATATCCATTAGTCTGGAGATGGAGATTAATGGAGGAAGACAGAGGAAGAGCCAGACCGTTCCAGCCATTCTTCACCGTCTATCAGAGCTAGAGAGAAAAGAACACAGAGATGGGGTCGGATTCTTCCATGAGGCAGTCAGAGTCCTGTTTATCACGAGTCTGGAACGCACCCCCTTTCTCTCCTTTTCTTTCCTCGGAGCAGGGTAGATTAAAACACCAGGACAGACTTAACTTCCCTGACAGTTTCAACTGCTGAACTCGGGCTTGGCATCCCGAACTCTTCTGAGATGGCTTCTCTGTCTTCAGTGTCATTATCTCCATATGAGATGGCACTGCATTCGTTGAATAATTCTGTTTGTATTGGATTTGAGGATGTGTCATCAACACCATTGGGTTTTTTTTTTCTGTCTTTCTTTCTTTTTTCCCCCTCTTATACATTGCTGTTTGATGTAGTGGAATGAGTCTCTGAAGGCGCAGCTGAAGAAAGGTTTCAACATGACGCTTTCGGGATGGCATTGTGTTTATTTTAATATCATTTAACATATTTGTTTGTACTTTGGTGCAATCATTGGAATATGAAAGCGAGAGATCATTTCTTTTTAATGATTCAAGTTAATAAGGCATGTTAATATCAAATGGTAGCTGTGCTCCTTGGGTTGCTCAAAGAAAAATGCTCTCAAATGTGTTTATAAATTAAAATGGCTTTTAAAGAAGTCCTTCCAACCCTAGTCTCAATCTCTAATCTGATTGGCTGGTTTTGCTCAACTTCTGTGAGTCAAGGCACTCTGATAATTGTATCATTCCGTCTGGAAACAAAGTTGAAACTGCAAACTCTAGGAAGAACTAATCACCGGATTTGCCAGGTTTCTCCCCTGGAGAAAAAAATCAGCTTTGCCATCACAGAAATAAATTACAATTTATTAGAATAAAATAGAAAACAGTCATTTTATACTATTTCACAGTATTGCTGTTTTCTTGATCAAATAAATTAGAGACGTATTTAGAACGATAGTGTATGTTTTTATTAATCCTCAAAATTGGCTTTAAAACAGGGTCCCACCCCCCACAATCCCATGGTATCATTAAGTATCGTGTGCAACGTTCATTATATCACTTTACTATAGTATCACCACATTTATTTCCAGAGCCGATCCTGACCTCCCTGGGGCCCTAAGCAAAATTCTCTTAAAGGAGAAGTTCACTTTTAAAATGAAAATTCTGTCATCATATACTCACCCTCATGTTGTTTCAAACCTGTATGAATTTCTTTCTTCTGATGAACAGAAAAGAAGATATTTAGAAGATTATCAGTAACCAGACAGTTTTTGGGTCCCAATGACTTCCATAGTAGGAAAAAAAATACTATGGAAGTCAATGGGACCCAAAAACTCTCTGGTTACTGATAATCTTCTAAATATCTTCTTTTCTGTTCATCAGAAGAAAGAAATTCATACAGGTTTGAAACAACATGAGGGTGAGTATATGATGACAGAATTTTCATTTTAAAAGTGAACTTCTCCTTTAAGGGGCCCTCCTACCTGACCCATGAGCCATGTAAACCATTTGCCATTGCCACACAGTCACACCTGACACCCCAGTGCTCCCACTCCTTTAACTACTAATGCAAATGTAATTCCTGATATCAGAAATAGACATTGTTACTAGAAAAAGTACATTCTTAATATCAAGAAAATAGTACAAATTTAATGATTGATATCAAAAATGCATCCTGTGAATAATAAAAGCTAAAATTGCTTGTCATAGCATGGCACTGTGTTTTAAATGATAAAAGCAATACTTGATACTTGATGGTTATTATTTACTGAGAGATTTGCATCCATATTGACCAGTATGTCCAGCCAATCAACATTTTAAAACGCAATATAGCCTATAAATCAATAGTCAGTGTCAATACATTGCTTTCCATCTTGCTTTATTGCAGAGTTGTAACTAAACTGACCTGTGGACTAGACAATCATTGTCTTGTTTTAAAAGTATGTGCGCCTATAATGAGGAGTGCCATCACGCTCATATTGTTCTGGTCCCCACAGATGTTTTGCTGGAAAGTGCACGTTTCATTTCGTGTACGCGCATATGGACGCATTTTAACGCGCAACGCGGTTATCTTCTCCGAGCTGCAGTTTATAAACAAACACCATTGCCCTTTGTCGTTTATCAAATGTAATAAATACTTTTTTTTGTCAGGCACAAAGTCACAGAACACAGCCCTGGAAGTGGCCGGCATTAGCAAGCAAGACACAGAAAGACCAAAATATGCACTGCCCAGCTGGGTTAGCAAGACAGACACACTAGAGAGAGATGCACATCAACTTAACTTTACTGTTCTTTGCTGACATCAAACTTGGAGAGGAGAGAACACAAGTCTGCCTGATTGCTGTTCCCGCAATTCACTCTCATGGTTTGTTTTTTTTTTCTCTCTGATCGTGACCAGAAGGATAGTTCCGCTTAATTTTCTCATCGATATTGTAAATTTTGATTGACGCGCTTTGACACGAGGGGGAGCCGGGGCCTTGAGTAATTTGCGGGGCCCTACGCAACTTGCGTAGTGTGCGTATAGGGCTGATCGGCTCTGTTTATTTCAAATGATCAAACATTTGAAAATAGGCAGTCGTGGCCTAATGGTTAAAGAGTCAGACTTCCTGAAGGTTGCAGGTTCAATTCTCAGTACCGGCAGGAAATTACTGAGGTGACATTGAGCAAGGCACCTGACCCCTAATCACTCCCCTGGCGCCACAGCAAAACTACTCACTACTCACTACTTCTAATGTGTGTGCCCTAACCTGGATGGGTTAAATGCAGAGGACAAATTCCGAGTATGGGTTATCATACTTGGCCTTCACATGTGACTTTCACTTTCATTTTTAGCATTGTTTAAAAGTGTGATACAGCATCTCAGTAACTCTGATTTCTTTGTGTACAAAATATGTTTTTTGCAACCCAGATCCTTTAGCACTAGCCCACCAGCAGCAGTTTATTTACTGCTAAAGCCGCTGTCATCACTTCAGAGTCTTTAATCAGTAATGCTTTGCTTCATAAAATTACAGCACTGTGATGATCCGTCCTCCTGGATGATCTATTAATACATACACAAAAGAAACGAGTTAATTGATACCTCTGGACGGAGAATGTGTCAGCATGATGGACAAGGACATGAATTCAAGCCAGTCTGCCCAGCCCACTCGCAATAACATACTTGTGGTTCTTGGGGCTTTGGTCTGCTTCCCAGTCATGCCGGACCATCTCAGGAGACTGACAGCAAATATATCATACAAATGGATACCCCATGCCTGCGTTCTAATCAGCTTTAAAAGTGATTGCTAATGCAGTCTAAGCATTATTCATATTTGTGCGTGATTTGTTACTTGAGTTTGGGACATTTGAGATGCAGGATAGTATTTCCTGTGTGCTTCTAGTCCTGCCAAGAGTTTAGAGCAGGTTAGCGTGGCTTTCACAGTCTCGAACCACAGGACTTTATCATTGTAATTTATGAGGGAAGAGGCAAGCCATATGGTTTAGATATTTTTACGGCGGGATCGATGCGGGGTCCTCGAATTTCCCTCCTCTTGCTTAGGTTGATATGGATGGCTGTGTTCATGTCAGGGGGTTTCACAACCCTCTCAGATGCTGAAACACAGAGTCCTGGCAGATGTTGAGCAACTTGTCTTTCTGATGGCGAAACTGATCTGTGCACAATGAGCTCTGATTGCATTATAATGATCATGTGACGGGCCAATGGAAAAGTTTATGAAGACAAATGCTGCTTGCAGGAAGAGAAAAACACACCGAAGAGTTATAATTCAAAACCGTGGAAGATACATGCTGGAACTATTTATTATTCATTATTATTCATAGCGAGGCCTTTTTTGGCAGCATTTGCTTTTGTTAGTGTGATTCAATATACAATCAATTTACAAATGATAGCAATTAATTTGGTGACAGCTTCCATTTATTCTGTTTTAATTATGTATCATGTGTTTTTCAGGATTATTAATCATCAGGGATAGATGAAAACATGTTATGAAAGATATCTGTCCAAGCCTCTACATAAATGTTGAAAATAATTTTTCAAAAATGCACTTCATACATACAGTAACTAAGCTATTACTTATATGATAAGCATGAGAATGTCAAAAATAATGTTTATATGTTAGGGGGGACATAAAGTCAAACATGTCAAGCCGATACAACGGTCCTGATAACATAATAAAGAAAATGTCAATATAATTTATTCATGTAATGGCAAAGCTGAATTTTTAGCGGCCATTAAACCTGTCACCTGTTTGACTTTTTATTAATATTTGGGGGAAATAATAATAATAATAAGAAAAAACAACAACAACTTTTGTCCTCCAAATCAGTCATGTGATGCATTATGTGAAAAACAAAACTAAAAGCACCTTTACAAAGTCTTGATTTAGTTTTTCGGGTCTATTAGAATCGTTTTTCATGCTTGAATGTTGAAAACACATTATTTTTCACATATTTCACATTGTAGCAGCACCTTATTTCCCAGTCTGTCAGTAACGCTCTGTTTAGTTCCTGTCTCTATGAAACCCCTCATTCCGAAAAGCACGATGTGCTCAGATTGGTCGGCTGGACCAGTGTGTTGTGATTGGTCAACCGCTTTGAGTGTGTTTCCGAATTGTCAAGCCCATTACATTAACCTTTGCAGACCTTTTGTTCAAACATCAACATTACACACTAAAGAAAGTTAAAAATGTAAAAACAAAAAGGAATAATAGGCCCTCTTTAAGATAAATAAGTATCTTACAATATAATATAATTCAACTTTGCCATCATACAGTAGGCATGAATTTCATTCTATGATTTATTTATGAAACAGTTATTTTAAATTGTAATATTTAACAAAATTACTGTTTAACTGTATATGTGATCAAATAAATGCTGCCTTGGTAAGCATAAGAGACATTCAAAAACAATTCTTACCAAACATTTGAACAGCAGTGTATATATGTTTTTACGTTTTACTTGGTTACACCACATGACATTTTTAGAGTCATTCTTGAAAATGATACAAGAGCTCCTTTATTGCTTACACTGTGTGTCATTAAACCATTAGCATAAACAAAGAACAAAGCACAGTGATGATTTAATAAGCAATTTGAATCAATGACTGACACACAGTAACCTGTGACCCCCGTTCTCCTCTTCAATCCACACATATTCTTGGGATGAATTCATTGTGGTGGAAGGGACTGAACTCATCTGTCAGTTAGAGCAAGCTCCATTGGACTGTTGTCAAAACTGTGTTCTTGCTCCCTGGTGAATTTACTGATTTGTTGTCAACTGTACCTCAGCACACCATCACGAGACACCCCCGCCCACGTCTGATGTCTGAACACTGGCTATTACGGGAGGATCAGCATAGCTCAACTTAATGACCTAGCACATCGTTTATTCCATGTGAATGCTGGGAAACGGACAGTTAGCGTTCACTGCGAGGCAGCAGCCTCAATGAGGGCGTATCCTCTCTGTCAGAGACTCCAAGCACAAATTGATGAGAATTTGACATTTACTGTGGTTGATGGCTCGCTCGAAAATGGAGCAGGACTTTTGGCCGAATTTGAGCAGGCACTTGAACTTAATGTCATAATTTATCAAAGTCAGTTGAGGTCAGGTACTTTGAGCTGTGCTGTGCACTCCTTCAGCATATTTAACTTTTCAGCTTGAATAATTGTTGGGTCAGTCAAAATGGTTCTGAAAATAAACAGATAACTAGGTCAAACAAGGCTTCACATCTCAGGCAACTTTTTATATCTGTCAAAATGATTTGCCCATGAAGTCGAATGAAAGAGAGCAGGTTTCCCCATCATATTAATGTAAGCGGACACATTGTTTTACTGTCATAATTTGATTGGGTGATCATTTCTGACATGTTGTGTCGCTATAAGACTGTTGAGTTGACTGAGTCATAGAGGTCAGACACTGAAATGAATTCCAGATTGCTGTCATTTGAATGAGTACTTTCCTAATTTCCCTAGGAAATCATGCCTCTTCAATCTTGCTGCTGGTTTAACCACTCAACATCAGGTCACCTATAGCCAATGTAAGATGTCAGGAACAAGTTCTGCTGCTGTCGTACTCGGTTTAATGAATTCTATGATCTCGCAAAGTCATTTAATGGACTGTTATTTAGTGCACAAAATGGATTAGCACAAAGAATTTGGCTGCTTCGTGTTCTGTTGTAAACCTCACTGTAGCTTTTGCTAATGTGCTGCATTAGATAATATCTGTTTCAGATTTAGTTATTTTGTTTCTAACCAGCTCACAGTTGTGAATTTGGAAAATAACTGCAGAGAGATGTTTCTAATTTAGAGTTTGGCCTTGACATGGACAACTGAAACTTGTGCTATACCCCTCTTTTCTCATAAGTTTGCATAGTTCATGCAGAATCGGTACTGTGTGTTACTTCAAATAAAAAAATGTATTGTACATATTATTTACAATTTAATCTCTTTTATTTAAAATGCTAAATATGCTCAATAACTTGCATATTCTGCAAGGTCTAAACTTATAATAAAACCACGGCTACATTTATTTTATCAATGTGCATGTTTACAATTTAAAATGATTTACTATATATAAAATTGTAATTTATTTTAGTGATGGCAAAGTTGCATTTTCAACATCTTTACTCCAGTCGTCAGTATCACGTGATCCTTCAGAAATCATTTTAATATGTTTATTTGCTGCTCAAGAAACATTTCTTATTATAATCATTGTTGAAAACAGTTGTGCTGCTTAATATTTTGATGAATAGAAATAAGAAAAACATTTTTTTTAATTATTTTTAAAAAATGCAAAAATGTGTTCTTGCTGAACACAAGTATTGATTTCTTACTACACAATTTAATATTTACACAATGTCAATTTCCACAAGTCAGCTGCTCACATGCCTTTGGTTCTTTATATTGTGTTTCCTTCACAGGCATCTCCACTGGCTGCTTGTAGCCTTTTGTGATAGTTGTGTATGATAAACGTCTTGTAGATTCTGCAAAGGCTGTGTAAACTTCTGAACAGAAGTGTATATGTGTGTGTCTCTTAGAGCTCAGATCTTCACAAATACTCTTAAAATACGCCTCTGCACTTGACACCATTAAGCCTCTGTTAACCAGCCTCCCCTGAGAGCAGCTTGAAATTGTACCACCTCCAGCAAACTAGTTTTCCATTCAGCATCGCCTGAGATACAAGCTTAACATGGTTTGTTCTCAGGAAGCAAGAAGCAAATAAAAGACAAAAATGGCATGAAATAAAACGCATCGGAATGAACACACATGTCCTGAAGTGCAATTCCTCCCTCAGCAAGGAAGCAAGCAAAGGCGTGTTCATATCCAGTGACCCGGCTGCCCCGTTCATGTTGTGACTCAGGGCCATACTTTGTGTTTATGCCTTAAAGTAGCCATAGCTTTTCCCCAAGAAAACTAGGAGTGCTACTCTCAGGATATTAAATCTAGTCTTGTAAAAGTAGCAGTCAATGGAACGCTGTCGGCTGGAGGACAAGCCGAAATATCACTTTGGTTTTCACGTATACAGTCCTGTTTATCTGAATACAGCATAATATATGGTGATGATGACCAGTGCGGAGGCTTGGCTGATATTAAGATAACCTTGGAGATGGGAAGGGGGGGCTGGAGAGCCACAAGCTCGGCTTCCAGAATCACTAACTAACAGTGACATTTGGGCAGTGCAACTGTTCAAGTCACTGCGCAAATCAGAACTGATATTTGCTGAACTTTAAGCTCTGTTCAAGGTAGGTTTATTTTCTTTGGTCTAACATGAGCACGCCACAGCTAATAGGTATTATTATGCTCCAAAATCCCATGCAATGGGCAATCCCTTCTTTATCTAGCATGATTTTATGCCTTTACGATATAGATATATGAATGAATGAATGAATGAGAGAGTTTAAGGCGCTAGACGTATATTGGATGATATCTGACTTCATTAGTTCTGATGCCCTTAAAAGGACATCCTGGCTTTCTTATATTTGGACAGCCACCCCCTGTCCTTCCCTTCGTCTGCCCGGACTCACTCATGCAGCCAAGCACATAATGCGCTTGGAGCCCGGTAACATGTACGATTATAATTAGCTTTGTCAGGTCCTAGCCCCTACAACCCCCATGCAGATAATATGATAATACGTCTTCATAACCGACTGACCTTACATGCTCAATATTTCTCCCCTTATGAAGATTACATGTCAATAAAGTAATTGAGTCTCGGGCTGTGTGGCAAGTGAAGATTTAGGTTATTGGACTTTTCGGGGGCAGTGATGTATGACCGTTATTATTCCACCTGTCAGGGGATGTGCAGGGTGCTGACGACGGTCCGAGGATGTCGAGGAGAGAGAATGAAAACGGGGGGAGACGTCCTCTTCGTCTTGAGTGTTAAGTCGTTAATCACCCCCTCATCTTCTCCGCTCCATTCCTCCTGCATCTGCAAACTGTATGTGTCTTATTAATTAGGAAGAGGAGACTTACAGTAAAGCCATCCATTAAAAGGGGGCGAAGAGGGCCTCGACAATCGCGTCTCATCATCGCTGGCCTGCCTTCATGTATCCAAACCTCCTGAGATCATCCATTATAATTCCCCAGGATATTATTTTCTCTTTCTTCTCAAGTGTAAGGTCTCTATCTGTAGGCCCCTGTCAGACGGGAGCGCTTTTGTAATTGCGACTCAAAGCCTTGCGTTGGATTTAGCCTCTGCTGTCAGTTTAATACTATTAGAGTCATTGCAATCCCTATCATTACATTCATGGGCTTCATTACTCATTTTTCAATTTTGGGTTTCAATTTTACTTTAGCTGGCGTGCAGTACTGTGAGGTCATTGAAATCCGCCTGAAATTCATCAGAACACTGGACGAGTTTGGCTGTTTGTTGATATTTACATCCCCTTTTTTAACAAAAAAGGCTTTTTTAACAAAAAAAATGTGTCTATTGTCAATAGTATAGCAATGCATGAAATATCGCTCACACAGAGGTCACTTTCAAACCAAGCAGCTTTCTGTTTTATTTAACGTGACAAATTTGAGTGACCAACTTGAACCTGACATGGGGAAATCTACATGGGGAATTTTTGGGGTAAATTTTAATCACACAGGTTCCTAATTAAATGACCGGCTTTCGAAATCAAAATTTCACCTAGTAATGTAAATGTGACCTCACCTTTAGACCAAGCTGCAACCTTCCGGTCTGTCTCTTGAAACCAACACGGAAGTGACTTAAACTGCAATTTATCAACTGGCCCCTAGAGACAGGCTCCAAAAGAGAGTCAATCCCATAGAACCCCTATGTTAATATGCCCAACTTTACAGCAGAATTTATTTTTTACAGCCTGGAACAAAAAGTGGTTTTGGTCTAAATAGCTAATTTTGCCCTTCATGACAACTGTGAAGGGGGTGATTTTTTTTTATAACTCATCTGTTTAAATTATATTAAGCCTTAAAGTTCTAGATAATTAAGGGCTGTCACTACTAGCGTCTGTCTGCTGTCGGTTAGCTGTCACGTCGCCTCAGCTAATCCCGCCTCTTTGTCCATTTTCAGTTATCCGGGAGTGACATGCTGCCAAGATGGCGACTGCCGGCTCCACCCACTTTGGGCTTCAAAAATGCTCTTTAGAAACCTACGGGTGACGTCACGGACAACTACGTCCATATTTTTTACAGTCTATGCTTTAGATAGATCCCCAGTAGATCCTTCATTTGTAAAGTTTGAAACTACTATGCAACATTAGTATCCATTAGTATTAGAAGGCCTATAACAATAACTGTAGAAATCGTATTTCGGCAGAAACTATCATATATGTTTTGTAAAGTGGACTATGGCAATAACATTACATTAGCATACCATTTCATACAAAAGTGTATTTCTCAAGAATGTAGGTAGCAAATTGCAATACGAGCTGCCACGCTAAAGATCATCTGGCAGTTGGATACTCAGAAAGGGGCGGGAGGCCGGCACACAGTGTTAAAGGATATTTTACCGTGTCTGCTCGCATTAAGGTGGGAGATTGATCCTCTCCAGTCAGATGAAGCTCCGGTCTGACTGATGCCCCTCACCGTCATAGTGACACCAGGCTCCGGGACGCGAGCTGTGGGGCGAGAGGAGCACACCCAGAAGCCACACAGAGCCCAGGCCAGCAGCGGCTTGACTCAGCCCTTGTTCTTTTCCCTTCATGCCCCCTCTCCATGCTCTCTGTCAGGATGTCATGACAAATCACTGTACAACAGCGGGCTCCGCAGCCTCAGGTACCAGACCAACAGGCCTCAGACGCCATGCTGAAATGAATATAATAATGGGCTTTGGAAAATAGCACAAGGCACTCAAACACAGGAAGAGTGAGGTTGTGTGTGTGTGCTCTCTGCAGGGGGAAGTGGCGAGCAGACACATGTCCCACGGTGAGGCAGGTGCAGCTCGTCTCTTCTGTGGCTGAGGTGGCAACAGGGGCTGTCAGATTGGTATTGATATGTGTCACTCCGGGGAGTGTCAGGCGCTTTATTTAAGACAGCAAGAAGGCCGTGTGTCTGTGCGGTAATTGACGGTTGGCTTCGGGAAAGATCAGGCTGTTTGTTGACCTAGCAGAGCAGCTGATGGGAGACCTAGCATGGTTTATTGCTTTCATCCAAACCTTTCCACCGTGCTGTAGATTTTATAAAGTGAGTTAGTTTGAGAGGCGTAGGCAGTGTAATTCCACCTAGAACACAACTATAGCCCAATTTTTACCAAATTCTTTAGAAATAAAGATATTTGGTTTCAAAGCAGTGTTATTTTAGTACCATTGAGATACTATTATATTTTTATTAACATTTTGAATTTTTACATTTACCATTTTCATTTTAAAGTTTAAAAATGTTGTTGTGTTTTTGCCTTTTTTTTCTTCTTTTTTTCTTATTCTTTTTTTTTTAAATATGTCTATAGTTTTATTCATTTTTAGAGTAACTACAACTCTAATAACTTAAGTTATTTCAAAGTTTGTCAAATATTCATTTGAAAATACATTTATACATATTTTAAAAACATTCAAAAATGTTTATTTTTTACATGTTGTTGTTAGGATAAGCTTCGCGGTCTCTTTCTTTGAGTGAAATGAGCACTGTGATATGTTGACATGTCCATTCATTTCCATGGATTGGTGGCCGTATTTATGTTTGACATTAATTCCAAATGGCATTGAGCAAGGAGCTGCACTGCTCACTGATGCATGAGGTCTGTCACATCCTTCATCATTATATTTAGCATCAACACACACCCATGTGACCTATCTGTCCAACTGCCTGCTAAAGTTAGTAATGTACTAAACCTACATCCTCAAGTCAGAGATTTCTGTCATCTCGCTCATAGTTGAGCTTACACTGATTCTTGAGACATGATAGGGGAGAAACAGGCGAAAGAAGTAAAAAAAAAAAAAAAAAAAAATCCTTTGGAGAAACAAAAGTTTATGTACAGAGGAAATATTTTGGATTCATCTATTAACAAACATGTTCTGAGGAATTCATTTAAGCCAAACTTTATTGAGTCTGTAATTAACTGTCATATATGTTATGTCATCAGATATATAATAAATAATTAAGTATAATACATAAATCCAGAGTTAACTGCAATTAAGTATAAAAGGAGAATAAAATGAGAATACTAGAAGATGACTCTGCTTAAGAATTTTTTTTCTTTTTTATCTGAAATTGTTGACAAAAAGTAGAAATAGTTTTGGGAAACTTCATTAAGGTAATGTTTCTAAAATTTTGATTGAAATGGTTAAAAGATTCACATTTATGTTGTTTTTGTATTTTTTCCCTTAAATTTAAATATATATTTATATATCAAGTGTTGAGTTATTTTCTGTTTTAGTAAGTGATAGTGTAATCATTCTAATGGCAGATGAAGTGTGGCTGTGGGACGTGTTTTGTCTCAAGAAACAATGTTATCTAGATTCGACCAGACAATACATTTCATGACAGAGATTTCAGTCACAACCATTTGAAATATTAAACTCGTTTTGAGTCTTGTAATGATCTCACATACAGTCATCAGTCACATTTTGACTTTGAACAGGTTTGTTTTGATAATGACCTTATAGTGTTTCTCACACTCTTTTTCTTCTTCTGGTGTTTGTTGTGGATAATTAACATTTACTGCTCACTGATTTAGACCCTCGTTAACTCGAGCCGACCTCCAGTGTCAAAGCGATTAAAAAGTGCAGCGATCTTTCCGCGATGATTAATTTACCACCACATTGTTATTGAATCATGTCACTTGGATTCAATTTGAAATGAGCAACTTTCCCATCAGCCTTATTAATGGGACCATTACTGAAATCAGCAAACTTTTCACAATTTATCGAGGTCTGAATGACTTATCAGCTTTTCTTTTTAATTAGGAAGCGCTTGCTAATGATGACTAAAGTCAGTCAGCCTCAGAAAATGTTCGTTCTGTAATACTTCATTCTTATCAAATCACACTTAATGTCCTTGACACAAATGGTTATTAAATCATAATGACTAATCAGGTCATATGAAGATTATGGTTAATTAGTGTGTGGCATCTTTCTGTTGTGACCTCACACCCAACGAGACCTTTTCACCGCTCAATGCGATCAACAGCGCCACGCTGACATGTACTCGTACAAATCCGTCTTTTACAGTGGAAGTGCCAAAGCCATCCCTCGTGCTGACACAACCAGCAGGGGAAATTCAGACGCCGAATGGCTGTTAGCCGGCATGTAAGTCTCCTTATGATAGACCATGAGTTGTTCCAAGGAGATTAAGGCTTTGTAAACTGCTGGAGCACCCAACCTCAAATGACTTCCCCTTATCTCCAGAGCCCAGAGCCACTGTGTGCCTTGCGCACACTTGCTCTATGTAGAATAAATGTCATTGAAATTAATTTCACCAGACTTGAATTAGGCTGCTGCTATAATCTCTTTCTTCAGTCAAAATTTATGTCCTCCAGAATTCAATTTCCTCTTGAACTTCATAAGTTGGAGTACAAAGAATGATAGGCCCTTATCAGGTGAGCCGTTTGAGGACTTCATTAATGAATACTGCCGCTTTCAATTCATAATATTTGATTGTGGTAATCTCATGAGGGTCTTGTGCTTTTGCAGTGCTGTGTCCTCTTAAAAGTGAAAGTGTGGAGGTTAACACCATTGAACGGACAGCCATTAAAACTGCATAATGGCTAATGGTTATTTTGCAGGGTGAAATAGAGTACAATCAACAGCTCTGGTTATATGAAAGGCCTGTAGCGCAGAATACTATGGGCAATTCAACAAAATATCAAGATTATGTTTTGCTTGGGTGGAAAAAATCATGTGGCAAATCAAGCTGGTATTGATCAGAGCTTTTGAGGCATGAACTAGCTGCCTTCTCCTGACAGGCCCTCTAGCTAGAGCAAATCTCTCAACCTTTTCTCATTGCCAGACCTCATCCATGCTTGACTATCATGTTTACCTTTGTTGCTTTAGGTTTAGAACTGACTTAAAGATCTTTATTCCAGGGAATTCATGAAAGCCCGAATCTGGTTTTGATAGAAAATACACAGGTGAACCTGTCAAGAAAACAGCGAGGGCAAATTTCGCTCAAATCAAAACATGAAAAACAGAAACATTACGAAGCCTCTTTTAGATCATTTTCTCATCATCATTTTGTTTCAAACCAAAATATGTAAAAATAAAAATAAAAATTTAACAAATATATAATTATAATTATAAAAAATCTTAATTTGTCCCAAAAATGTCCTATATATAATTTATAAATGTGAAATATGACAAGCATTATGAGATTCACCCAAACAGCCAATAATATTCTGAGAACTGGGTAAATATAAAAAGTTTTTTTATACATCTTCTGGGCTTTTTGCAGAATTAATGGAAAAACTCTGGAAATAAATTTGTAATGATATTTCACATCACTTTATTAGCATGAGACCCTCCGGCAGATCGGTGGATGCCATAGACTTGCTACAGTAAAGATAGCAAGGACAAAGAAACTCTGTTCAGACCCCCACCTTCAATGTATCAACCTAACCCTCAGTCTTAAAACTCACAGACAAATGATACAGCAGAATATACTGTATATAATATACTGTTTTACAACAGATGTTCACAGTACTATGTGGAAATGAACATGAAATAGATGATTGTTAGTGTTGGAAAGCTACATATATATAAGTGAAAATCAGTAATGAACAGCAGCATTTAACTACATCGTTGACTATAAAACAAAGAACTATAATATGTTATATGAATCTTGTTATTAACTGTCCAAACTAACTGATTCTCTACAATAAATCAATGAATGCAGACTTTCCAACGCTAAATAAGAAAGAAAGGACAAATCAGGAAGGTGTATTTGTTTATCTGCCGTAAAGCTGTGTGAGCAAACAATATGACGTTAAAAACAGTATTTGCTTGGAAAAGTAGCTTATTACTGGAAAAGCTATTTTAAAACAGCTGAAGTACTGTGACGCTACTGAAAATGCTAGTTAGCTATTTTAGTTACTCACCGATACTGGTTATTGTTATACTCATCACTGCACATAATCCTGTGAATTGGTCATATACACACATTAGACCATGTTTGATCACCATATAATCAACAGTTGTTTTTTTATGCAAAAACACATTTACAGTATATCAGATAATAAGATGTGCACAACATTCAGTTTGATGATAAAGCATATGAAAGTTTCCAATGGCTCAACACATTAAATGAAAGTTTATGGCAATATTCCTGTTCTAAAATGAATATACTAGTAGTGTTCTTACAAGGCACTGTCATGGAGGAAGCATTAGTTTCATTAGGAATACTGGTTCAATTATGTGTTTTTGGCCTTGGTAGCATTTTTAGCTGCTTTCTCTTTCCCTAAGCCACCGGTCTTATTTGTATGCGGTGCAATTTTCAGTTCCCATTCCCAAGACTGAGCTCGAGTGAAAAATGGCCTGCATTTTCTTGATAGCCCATGTGGATGTGGGGTATAAATGGCTAATGAATTACAGATGAACATTGACGCAAATTAATCTTCCTGATGTCCCTGGGTTATATGGCAACCATTTAAAAGTTTAATCAATACGCTAAAGTTGAAAACATGCAGGCGCTGCAGTTGTTTGGCTGTAATAAACATCAGTGGGGAATGGGGAGGCTTGCATCCAGTGCATGCATCATAATGACAGGTATTTATGTTTAATGGACTAAATATTTTTTATTGCATGAGAACAAATGTCAGTTTAACTCGGTAAGTTATGAATTTAGCTTCCCTCGGTTGCTCCCAACAGATGATTGACATTCTCAAAGACACACTCAAGACTTCTTTTTCTCCATTGCTTTGAGTAGAAACTCCTACATTTTTGCAGATTCAGAGCGACGTTCCTTGAGGATTTTTCCAGAGTAAAGTACAGATGCTAAAGTGTTTATTTTATTTCGAAGCTCAGTTGTATTTTGCGAATGAGCACATTTTCCCCCGAAGACAACAAGCCTCTGTCTTAACTTTTGATGCCTCTGATTCTTGACCCATACTTCAGTGAGACGTCTCTGTGTCTCGAGTTTTTCTCATGTCTGTGCTGATGAAAACCAGCCTCATCCTTTCAGTGCCACACATCTGCATGTGTGTCAGGAGTGGTCAGTAGTTTGTGGTTCATCGGAGGCTTTGGGCTTAAAGCCAGTCCACTTTAGCTGCATATGGCTCCATTTGAACTGCGGCCCAGTACACCATCACAACTTCAGCCTCCCTTTTGATTGAATAAGTGACATTATCCAGGGTACTAATTTAATATCCTCCAACATTCCCTTCTTTCTTTCTTTTCTCAGGACGTTGAGCGTCTCTCGCTCCGAGCGGAGGCAGGGGAACGCAGCTGCTCTTTGACAGTGCATGTGGATATTCATCTCTGCTGGTTCCTCATATTTATTATCTGTGTCTTTGACCTCTAAGTGAATGCAGTAACATGCAGAGCGTTGCCTTCAGGATGTCATTAAAACTGTCTTCTGGCAGGCCAGCAGTAGTTTCTTATTTTGGTTAACAGACGTGGCTGTAAAAATCATATAAATACAGCTTCGACTTTATAGCAGTTGTCTCCAATAACAACTCTAAAGATCTGTGGACAAAATCAGCGAACTGTGACATTTAAAGTCATGAATTATCATCAGCAAGTGTTTCAAAGATGATAATTCAGGTGCTATTTACATGTCCAAAAGACTCTTGAGGCTTTTCTATGTTGGTGTAGGTCTGCGGTGGTGGGGAGCAATACTTTTAAAAGTAACATTAATAATCTCTCTCTTTCAGTGCTATGCTTGGCTTGCAGGAATTTTTACTTTGGAAGTACTATTTTTTTCTGTGTAAAAGTTTATTCCAGACAGTTTGCATGCAAAGGAAATATGCTTCTTGACTTTTTAATGCGGCATAAGTGTATTTGCACAACGATTGCAATTGCCCTGAATGTTTTGACCAAAGATTGCCATGATAGTTTTCGTCTTTTTTTTCTGTTCTCGTGTCCAACAAAGAGAAAACAAGATGCTCATTGAAGGCTGCACCAGTGATTTCCAGGACAGAGCACATATCCTGTTATTTTATCAGCTACAAATAGCAAGTACAGCTGAATTCCACTGAAGCACTTGGATGCATTATAGTGTAGATTTGACAAGTAATGCATTACCTGAAAAAACAACCTGATTACGCGTTAGCCCCAACAGCTGTAGGTCAGAGACGGTTGTTGTAAGGCCAGATAATGAGGACTCCATCACAGGATGTTGCTGCAGACTGATAAAGGGACTCAGGCAGATATATTGAGGCTCATATAATAGCAAAAGCTCATGGCTGCAGCTGCTCACAGCCATAACTCAACCTCTCGCACCCTCGCGGATGTCGGTCCAGCTTCCCTTTAGGTGTTATTTCAAGCTTGTAAGATAATAAGGAAAGTTTAATTGCATTGTTAATTGATTTTTTTCCCACAACATTATTACCCTGATTGATTGCAGGGCTGATGAGAGCATGGGATACAGGGAGAGCACAGGAAAACGCTCTGAGAAAGAGGGAGCAGAGAATAGATAACCTTGATGTTAAGAGCTACATCCTTCGGATATGTCTTTCCTTGACATATTGATGGCCCTTGAAAAGAGAGAAGCTGATTGTATGCATATCACTTCAGCAGCCATTTGATGAATTTGTTTTTCCTTGTTTAGAGGAGCTCAATAGATTTTGGATTTTTTTTCTTCAGTTCTCCAAGCCTTTAAAATGTATAGTTCACCTAAAAATGAAAATTATCCCATAATTTACTCACCCTCAAACCATCCTACTGTAGGTGTATATGACTTTCTTCTTTCAGCCAAACACAATCGGAGTTATATTAAAAACCATCTTGGCTCTTCCAAGCTTTATAATGGGAGTGAATACTAACTTATATTTTGAAGCCAAAAAACCGCATCCATCCATCATAAAAGTAATCCAAACGACTCCAGGGGGTTAGTAAAGGCCTTCTGAAGTGAAGCAATGTGTTTTTATAAGAAAATATCCATATTTATAACTTTATAAACTACAATCCCTGGCTGGCAACGGCCGTACGTGAGTCTAGTTCCGGGGGAAGAGTGACCTCTGACCCGATGTAGGAGTAGTGTAAGCTTATGTGAGAGTAGCAGGTTCAAACAAACTGGGCTGGGTAACAAACTCAAGCTCCTCTGACATTTCTTTAGTTTTTTTAGACTTCTAATTCATGACCAGTGTTTTGTTTTGCTCTATCCTCTGCGCTTCCACGTTCATCAATACGTCATGCGTCGGGTCAGAGGTCAATCTTTCGCCGGAACTAGACTACCGGAGGCCAGTGATTATAGATTGAAAAGTTATAAATATGGATATCTCTCTTACAAAAACGCATCACTTCACTTCAGAAGGCCTTTATTAACCCTTTTATGATGGATGGATGTGCTTTTTTTTGGCTATTTTTTTTTACTATTCACTCCCATAATAAAGCGTGGGAGAGTCAGGATATATTTTTTTAATATAACTCTGATTGTGTTTGGCTGAAAGAAGAAAGTCATATACACCTAGGATGACTTGATGGTGAGTAAATTATGGGACAATTTTCATTTTTGGGTGAACTAACCGTTTAAGTGTAATTTTTTGAGAGTAAAAGGTTTTACAGTTTTGTCTCCAGTCATATCAGTAAGCTACTAAAGGCTGATTTATCCTTCATGAAGTTGGTTGCCTTACGGGTGCCATCATTTTAAGAACACAATTCCTGAGTTTGTGAGTCTTTTGATTGATTGATTCACATAACTGACTCATAAGAATCAACGTGTGTTTTTGAGATGTGTGCACTGAACTACTGGTTTTGCTGTGCTTCTGCTTTATCAAGGTCCCTTTAAAAGCCATAAAATGTCTTGAATGATATTTTAAGACTCAAAAGTCTTAATTCTCTATTTAAGAGGGCACAGAAAAACAGGAATCGTGATACGCCATAATGCGTATTAAACTTCAAAAGGCAGTGATTTAATGAAAAGAACGTAAGTGCTGCACGTTCAAAGTAAAAACAGGCTCACGGTTTCAGAGCAGTTTGCTATCAATGAATACTGCGTATTTATGCCAAGTGATTGCTTATGATCTACTTTTGATGAATTATAACAATGTTTATTTTATAGCATTTATATTGTAGTATGTTGTAGATCTCCCTCATCTGTTTGAGTGAGCAACTGGAAGTACTGTAGTATCCCAGCAAGCAATTTTGCGTTTAAAAGACGTCTAATAGCTGTCCAAACACAACCCAGATGTCTAAATCAAGGCAAAATTTGGGCTGTCAGTGAAAATTTAATAGACATCTAAACCATATCTCAAGAATAGACTATTCTTTCCTTTTTTCTTTTTTTTTTGTTATCTTATTGATAATCAGTCTATTCTTTGGCTTTAGACGTCTATTAAGTTTTGCATGCTGGGAAAGCATATACATTTCAAAAGTCCCATTGTATTTCAGTCTTGTTTATAATAATAATTGTGCATAAAATCTTTTTTTCCTGATTATTATTGGTGTATTGGTAAGCGCCACAATTTATTCATTTTACCAGTATCAACACAATATTTTTCCTGTCTTTAAACACATTATTATAGTATCATCAAATTTCATAAAAATCAATCAACCTCTAATTTGTATGCATTGAAATATTCATACAGAAACCAATATAGTTCAACAAATATTAGGCAAAAGACAGACGTGTTGTCTGTTTATTATCTTTGTAATGTTCACAACTAGAATTCCATGTAGTTTTTCTGGCACTGTCAATTCAGCGGTGGCACTGCAAAGGTGCAGGAAACACTCTAGAACTAGTTGTAGTGCAAGTAGTAAAACGAGCTTGTATAGTGTGTGAGTTTTATTCCATTTTTCTCACTGGTGCTGGCGGTGTGATAAATGTTGGCTATTATGATTTCACCGGAGTTTTGCCAGAGGAAGAAAAGCAAAGACAGCAGATTTCCAGGACGTCAGGCGCTCTCCTCACCGCCTGTGATAGTAGGTCATGGAGAGGCTGTGGAGGACTCATGTTGTTTCTAATAAGCTTTGAGTGTGCCGGTCCTGTCTCCACCTCCATCTCTCATGAAAACAACCTCCTCTCCTCACGAAACATCCAGGTATGACAGGACGGGAACTATGCTTTCAACCTTTCCCCTGCCAGAATATGCAGCCTGGAAACATTAGCTTCCTGAAAACTTTTAATCTGTCACTGTAATGGCTGTATGTGAGTGTCTGGAATAAAGAGAAGAACAGGCCCTGACACAGTGTTTTTTTGTTATATTAGCTATCAGCTCATCAGCCGTCCCCACGGGTCCAAGCTAAACTCTGCTTTCCACTAAGAGGTTATGTAAGAAATAGCTGCTTCTGCATTTTACCTTTTCTCCTGCCTTTGTCTCTCGCTCCTCTTTTTTTCCTGATGTAATAAGCGGAGTGTCCAGCTGTGGAAGCTGGCTGCTGTGTGCAAAATTTGCAGAGGGCTGCACTATATCACGCATCACCCTAGCTGCCAGTTTACGCTAAACATTGCTTCCCTGGCCCTGGCAGGCCTATGTGTGTTTTCCTCTCTCTGCTCCCCAAAGAGGTTGTTTAAAGAAGTCAGTCTGCAGGGGGACAGGATGGACATCTCCCAGACCTGCTGCATTCGCTGACCGCTGCGTTAAGCCCCTGAACATGTGAGGAAGCAGTCAGGCTTCAGTCGGCACCAGACATTGAACTGAGCCACACTTTATTAATCTCGTGCTGTTCTCTACTGCTAGATTTAACGCATCAGATGCTGCACTCATACAGGGTCAATGACAAACAATGCCTGAGTTTGTCATTGAGTTTTTTTGTATTCGTGTTTATACCGCACATTATTCATGTATATTTATTAGTTTATACAGTAACATTTTCAACCAAAATTGTCATTTAATAAATTCAAAATATGTAAACAAAAATTTGTAAAATATTTTCCTTCCACCTAAAATACTCTTATACTTTATTGAAATTACAAAAACAAAAAACAAAAAAATGTTTGGATCATTTTGATCAGTTTTCTGGGTACTCAACCTGAAATAACTTTACCTTTTTTTTTAAAGAAATCAAAACATTGAATATTGTTTTCATTCAAAATTTGTATTATGTATTATTTTATTATTCATTTTATTATCTGAAAAAGTAAAAGTAAATAAATAAAATGTGTATGAAATAATAATAGTCATCGTCTTCTTATAATGACAGTCCTGAGGGTCTACAGGGCCCTCTCTGTGATTTTTATTTCCTGTTCTATGGTTGTTTTCTTGTCACATGACGACATATTTGCTCCCTGCATGTTGTCTGCATCAAGTTTTTTTTTTTTTTTTTGTCAGGTTATAATGCTTTTCGATATTAATGTGATCTCTTTCACTGTCACTGAAGGGTTGCTGCAGCATTTAGGATGATATCACTGCGGTTGGGGCTAGTCTTATATCCTGGTGAGGTGAAGTGTACGAGAATCTCCTCAAATCAGCGCTCTGATAGTCAGAATGAGCATACAGGGATCCAGCAGCGGTACCTCCATCCTCAGGGCAACTGCAGCAGCTGGAGTGCAAAAACCCTGTCACCCCCTCAGAACAAGTACTTGCACTGGCAGAGCTGTCCGCAGAGCGAGGGGAGGGGAGGGGGGGGGGGGGGGGGTGCTGACACCGGTGTAGACGTCTGATCTGATGCGAACAGACATCTCCTCACACTTCACAGTTTGGATCACCTCAACTCGTGAGGATGGCAGGGAAAATGAGCGTCGCTCGACTACAAAAGTCCAAATTTAGATTGACTGAGTTTGTGTCCGGGCCTGCGGGCTGACACGAGCGGGCCGCCACTAACTCGTTGCGGAAGGAGAGCGCGGGACTGGAGTGACACGTCAGAGAAGGCTGGTTGCCGATCGCTCGTTCGTTGTGGGGGAAGGAGAGGAAGAGGGGAGGAGCGGCTACTTTGAAGCGACGGGAGAAGGAAAGTGTCAGATTTGGTTAGGATCCAGACTGGTGTTGGAATATGCTTGGCACTAATATGGCACCAGTATCTCTGTCCTCATCTCTGTTCACTGTCAGTACGTGCGATTCCGGGGCCCGTCTCTCTCCGGCTCTGACAGTGTCTTTTCGGATTATGTTAGTGGCGCGCTCGGAGCGCTGCCGCAGCTTGCCCATCACTCACACGCTTTGTTTGAAGCCTGCCCTTTTTTGTCATTAATGCACTTGATGTCTATTTAAAAACGGCGGCAAGCGTGGTATCTGTTTTCCTGTCAGGAGATCATTGACAGCATTAATGCCACTTGTCCTTGCCTCATTTACTAAAGCGCTGACACCTAGCTGCAGTCTGCCACATCCATCAAGCGGCTCTATTTCTCTCTCTCTTTCTCTTGCCAGCATGTCAGAACGATCCTGTCTTTAACACACTCAGACTGGGCTGTCTCGACACATCACCTATAGGCCTCACAGTCAACTAGCATTTTCAGCAAAGCAAAAAGATGTAAACAATACAAACGCTGCGGTCTCGTTCCTATCGCTGGCATATGGTTTGCCAGGACATATATTGTTGATGTATGAGATAAGGGAACGGACACTCGCACGCTCGATGAGTTATGACCCGTCTCAGTGCTTAGAAGGAGAAAGGATGTGGTGTAGCCAGATTAATCTTTGCTAATTTTCCATTAATCACTGCTTGATGATGAGTTTTGTTTTGATTAAGCACCATAGCAACACCTCTAACATCCTGTCTAGTAACATCTTCAGGGATAGAAGATCCCAGAAACCACCTTAGCAACTGTCAAGCAAGGTCCTAGCAATCATCTAACAACACAGGGGCCATCCAGACATCTTTAGCAATGCCCTAGCAACCAACCATAAATCCTTAGCAATGTCCTAAAGTTGCTTGGACGTTGCTAAGGATTTATGGTTAGTTGCTTGGGCATTGCAGTCAAACACTGTAGCGACAAGTTTGGCATGGTCAGGCATCACAGCCATTTTAGTTATGTCATTTTTACGTCATTATGAATGACCATGTGTGTGTGTGTGTGTGTGTAAAAGTAAAACCTGAAATCACTTACATTGTGGGAACCAAATGTCCCCACGTGGAAAATGTATTAATATATACTTCTTTTTTTTTTTGAAAATGTAAAAATACAGAAAGTTTTGTGTGATGGGTAGGGTTAGTGTAAGGGGATAGAATATACAGTTTGTACAGTATAAAAACCATTACGTCTATGGAGAGTCCCCACAAAGATAGTGAACCAGTGTGTGTGTGTGTGTGTGTGTCATAGTGTTCATTTGTTTTAATGAATGAATGAATGGACTTCTAAAGGATCTACAGGAGTGAGTGGTAGGTTCACTACGGAAGCCCTGAACCGCACCGTAAAAATAAAATAAAAATCATAAGAGAATAAAGGAGAATAAACTAAATATTTCGAGATTAAAGACGAAACATTATGAGAATAAAGTCGAAACATTATGAGAAGAAAGTCGTAGCAATTTCGAGATTAAAGTAAAAATTACAAACGTAGCCTAACTGACGTAACGTGAAAGACTACTGCAGTCCTGCGCCAGCCGCCAGTGTAGTATCACACTAGAACAGGGGGTTGGAAACTTTCACCGTCCATCAGGTTGGCTTAGTACTACTATAACTCTTTTAGTCAACATTTACACATTTGGGTAAATGTAGTTTGATGGCATTGCACAAGGTAAATGGTGGTGTTGCGGGTAAAACCATATTGCAATGTCATTACCATAAAGTTTGGACCAGGACTGTGGTACCTCAAGTCTTCGTCTATAGGTCTATAGGTCGCCATCTGGGTCGAGAACACTAAACAGTAACCGTACTGTCTCCCTCTTCACCGTAAATCCTTTCTGGATACATTTTAAGTGCATCATTCTGTATCAATCATTTGGCCGGATCCCGTGATTTCCTCAGATATAAAGCTGGCTACCTCCATCCGGCGCAGTATATTTTGTAATGTCCTAAGACAAATTGTAATGCCATGTTGGTAGATTAGCACCTGTAGAATTTCCTTTTGTTGAAAGCCCAGATAAAAGTAAGAAGCTACTATAATATTTAGATCCATGTCCGAGGCAGTTCGACTTCACAAGCGCATTTATTTACTTAAAAAAAAAAGAAGAAAAAAGAACTTCTACGGAAGACTGTATTCTCGTAGTTTTGAAATTATTCTTAAAATATTGCTTTATTCTCTTAATGTTTTTTACTTTAATCTCTAAATATTTAGACTGTATTCTCGTAATTTTAGATCTAGTATCGTATCGTAATTTTAGTATCTATTTTTTTTTATGTATTTTTTTTTTTTTTTTATGTTGCGGTTTAGGGCTTCTGTAGTTCACACAGTGTATCATATTAAAAATAGTCATCTGTGTTAAACATCTGCGTTCTTGCCTTGTAGGAGTGTTAATGCTCCTTTCAGGGCCTGTCACAGTGTCTCTCACACACCTTCAGAGTGCCTGGACAATGTATGATGGACAATGAATGAAGCAAATGGTCATGTTATCAACCATTGGATCAGTACAGTGAGCTCACTGTTGATCTACACCGTTACAGTTTCATATCTCTCTCTCTTTCTTATTCTCTCTCTCTCTTTCTCTCTCTCTCTCTGAAGAAAGCAATCTCTTGGCTTGTTATTGTCTAGACAATGCCCTCAGGCTAAATGTTGTCTCTCTGGTGTTCTCAGACTTTAGACGGATGCACTGTCTCCCTCGACACACCTTTCATGCCAGAAATTTGAGTGAGAAATGACAGATTCTAGAGACAGATTCTGGGTTTTATATTTGCAGTAGTGTGTGTACTTTACTGACAAACGTTTTCTGATGGATAAATGGTAACAGAGAACTGTAACATATTTTTGGTTCACAGATTCATAAGCATAATACACGTTTTTCAAAAGTATTGATTTGTGTCTAAATAAAAAAAATCACTTTATTGCTGATCTGCTTGTATTATGTCGGCTTGAAATGCAAATGTTGAAATGCAAATGTGGGGTGTTTATGGTTTGCGGTGTGTGTTCACTACTCTCTACTTCTAATGTGTGCACTAACTTGGACGGGTTAAATGCAGATTCAGAGTATAGGTTACCATACTTGGCATTCACATATCACTTTCATAAGAAAAGTAGGAGATGGTAGGGATGGAGGGAAATGATGGAGACAGTTATACTGCTTTGTTTACTGTTTTGTGTCACTCTTTCTTGGATTACTGCACAGTACATCACAACTGTGTATTGCCACTTAGTGGACTCTTCTGTCTCAACATTCATCTTGCGCATGCGCTGTTGTACACCTTTTATTTGCCTTGTTGAAGTCTGCGCGGTGTGTGTAGATGTCTGCGGACTCTCCTGATGACCAACATTGCGTCGAAGTATACTTCAGGCTTAATGAAACATTTATCATGTCATGTAAGTCCTTCATAATCAGTTATCATTCAGTTAGAAGGTATATTTAAATATCAACCTGATAGTTATTTGTATTTTTGTGCTAATAACAGTCCAAACAGGACATGAGGACATCATCTCATAGGTACACCGCAGAATTCACATAGAGTTGTTTTGACATTGACGTTGTTGTTAAATGTCATTTTGACATGCTCTTCTCTCTCACTTTCAGGAGTTTTCACCAAGTGCCGTTATGTCTACTACGGGAAGCACTCAGAGGGCAATCGATTCATCCGCAATGACCAGCTTTGACTGACAGACGGGTCAGTGGATAGACGTGCGAGGGGGCTTTACAAAGATATCCTGCGCATATTATTATAAATATACATGTTGCCACACACATTTTAAGCAGCCAAACACAGCCCTCTAGTGCCGTCTGCTGAGTGTGCCTTCCCTGCCACCTCCCATCGCTCTCGCTCCGTCTGAGCAGTGCCATCCAGATTGACATGATTGCCTTTAAGCAGCCCCGCTATGCCGCGGTGACAGACACACACGCGGCTGAGTGCTCGTCCTGACAGCCGCGGCTCTATGATGGATTGCCTGGTCCAACTGCTGCTCTCCCCAGGTCAAAGGTCCCACCTGAGGCTTCAGGCTGCCCACTCGGAAGCCCAGGATGAGCTCCTCTCAAAGTCAAAGCTAAAGTTAAAGAGAAACATCGGGGAGAAAGTGTCTCTTTTGTTGATGTTTTACACTTAACATATCTGTTATTAAAAGTAAAGCTTATTACATGGTTTTGTAACCATGTCATTTTCTGTCCCTTACTGTAGGCGTAATGTCAGTTTTGAGTCATTGGATGCTTTTGTTCCCCCAAATAAGTGCAAAAATAAAAAAAAAGGCTAATGAATTTAAAGATAAACACAACATTTAATTTTGTTTAAATTTATTTGCCTTTTTTAAGCTTAAAAATTAAAAGGCATGATCGAGGTTTTAATAACATATTTTCCAGGTTTTTTTTATTATTAATATATATATATACAGACAAGGCTTTGGATCATATATAAATCTATGTTATGTGTTAATGATCCAAAGCTCTATTGAATGTTTCCAGCATGAGTCCTATCAGAAACTCAGCTGAGGCCCTGCCAGACTCTTGACTCTGTGGCATGTGTATGTTTGCGTGTTTGTGAGGTGCGTGTGCATGTCGTGTGTGAAGTTTGTGTGTTGCGGGGGCAGTTGCTGCAGAGCCGGAGCCTGGAGGAGCTGTGAAAGAAAGAGGTAATGAGCTTTGCTTTATTTCATTCTTTCTCTGGAGGGAGAGAGCAAAGAAAGACAGCAGCTCTGGCAGTGGAAATGGAGGAGGTGGATGTATGTATGTGTGAGGGGGGAGTCAACAACTTTCTCCAGTCTTTTTGATTGTTTCCTCGTGCAGTTTTTGGGCATACTCACGTTATTTTAATGATTGCTTTTTTCTTTTTTTTATCAATTAAAAAAATCCATAATGGCCTTTGCTGTGTTTGGCAACAGAATTTACTAGCAGTGGGCAAATATTTGAAACATCAACTCCATTAGGTGCAGTGAGGATGATAAATGTTTTATGTTCGTCCAATTTATTTTGCTGCCTCTTGTGTCACACTCTTTCTTTCATTCTTTCTTTCTTTCTTTCTTTCTTAAATATTACATTCCACATTTCAAGCTCAGTTCTTGCGCTGAAGTTTGTATACAGTAAAACTATCCAAAGATCCTCTGCAAACAAAAGTTAAGTTTATATTTAATCAAGTGTTACTGTGGAAATGCAAAAGATTAGCAGTTTTAAAGATGTGATTTAAAATCAATATTATTGATGTGAGATTTGAGATTAGTTTGATTGTTGTATAGATCCTCTTTATATGTCAAACAATGTCCCTCAGTATGACATGCTATATACCATCTAAAACTACTGGAACATTGTATGATTACAAAAAAATGATTATACATATTGTTTTTATGACTTCATATTGATTAAACAGACTATGTAGTATTTGTACTTTTGAAAAAATATTTTGCTTACTGCAAGACTATTTAAGTGAATTGCAAAAAAAAAAAAATTTAAACTACGCATATATATAATTCTATAGTCTTACCGTGTGTACTGGAAATATTGTATTGTATGTAATATAGGATGATGGAAAATGAAGCTACTTTTAGTTTACCTTTTTGATTAAAGATTCCTGTGTTAATCCACTGTCTTTAGCAATAAATAAATTGTCTGGGGGAAAATCTAGTGTTCTTTCAATTATTCAATTTTATTATATTATATACGTGTATATTATTATTATTTCTAAATGACTGAATCTTATTGGTGTTTCATCTTTGTTTTTCTTGTAAGCATTCATTATTAATGTCATAATTTTGCCTGGCACCATCTTGCTTAATTGCCGTGTGTTAAACGGCCTCCCAAGTATGCCATCCAAATTAGCCTGGCAAATGAGAGACGTGGTTTTAGATGTGAAAGAAAGCATGTGTACCCGGAGCAGCGCTCGGCAATGTGAAGCACACAGGGAAAGGTCAAAGATAGCCCAGTGAAATGATTTCGTGTGCACTGGCTGTGTGGGTTTGACTGTGGGTCACAGGTTGAGTGCGTCTGTGCCTTACGCACATGTCGGTCCAAGTGTGTGCGTTCTGTGTCTGAGAGGGACACGATGCAATGAGAATATTCTTCTAAATGTGTGTGTGTTTATACAGTACAGTTGTGTCTTCGGCCCTATGAGACTATGCTTGTGCCTCGCTCCTGTCGTACTGCTGGAGAGCATGGTCACTAGTGCGGGCGTTTCTAAATGACAAGGTTTATTTGTCGGTGTTGTGATATGTTTTGAGAAAAGTGGCACTGACAGCTGGTGGAGGCAGCAAGAAGGAGCCACAACAAGTCCCCCCCACCACCACCACCACCACATAAAATGTCATCTCTTCCCCGGCTGGCTCACCCAACCATCCCCATGAAAAGAACAGACATTTAAAACTTTGTGACATGTGTCAGAGACGCTGCCATTGAGCCACTGCCGCTGATGTAGCCAGAATTGACAGCACCCGAGCCGCTGGAGCTGGCTTGGGGACATACCGAGTTTGGTGAGTGTCAGTTCCCATCCTCGTCAGGGCCTCATCTCAAGCAGCTCCGCAAATATAAACAGCATTAGAAGGCGGGCGGAAGTGCAGCGGCAAGACATATGCTGACACACACACACACGTGTTCGAGAGAGAGATAGGAAAGGCGCACGCCGGGGACTAATTAAGGTGTGAGAAGTCGAGAGCAACCTGTAGGCTCTGACCTGGGACTCCCTTCAGGCAGGGCTTCAGGAAACACTCCTCGGTAGGAGGCCCGAAGGAAAGGGTGGGACCTAAATCAGCATCAACTGAATGAAAAGATGATATTTACACAACGATCATGGTTTACAATTTTTGAAACTGTGCTATTATTCATAGTAACAACACAGTAATAACAAAGTAATAACAGGTCAATTTAGATTCTAGCTGTATCTTTTTTTAAGGAATACAGTAAACCAGTTAAACAAAACATTGTTTTCATCAATGCGGTAAGATATGTGACACCACTATCTGTTTGTCAACCAATGGAAGATGGGAGGAGTGTTCTGGAAAGCTGTTTGAAAACGATCATTCTCTGATATGAATGCCTCAGAAATGACATTTAACAGCAATCACAATAGTAACGAGAAAAGAGACAAAGACTGGGCAGCATGCAAAATGTGTGTTGTATGTAGTTCCCCGAGTTTCATCAAAAAGCCCAGGGCTGTATCAGAGCAGCACACCACTACTATCCAACAGTCAGCACGGATGCCCGTCAAAGCTGCGCGGGAAATCATCTGTAGTCATCAGTTATTAGGCTACTCTCTCAGAATGACTGACGTCGGTGAATGCAAATGAGAATGCGTCCAGCGCGCATATATCCGTGATTGACAGCTGTGCGCTGATAGCGTATGCCAACCGAATGAGTGAGAGGTGAGACGGGGAGCAGATCGCTCTCCAAAAGCTCACGGCTCCATCTTTTACGACAGACACGAGGAGATATTAGCCCGGGCAGACGGGAGAGGGAAAAGGGCAGGCGGGGAGAGAAAGAGCTTTATTTCCGGCGCGGTTTCAGATGAGTAGCATTTGTCATGGAAGGGGAAGATGGTGTAATTAGCTTGTCAGTCTGCTTTAGGCTGAGCTTGCCAGCGCCGGTAAGAAAGATGGACGAACTGCCACGCGAGTTGACAGGCAGTCGATAATGTGGCAATTAATGTCATAAATAATTCCTCTGCCAATTATATTCGAATGGACCCTGCGCTTTAAAAAGAGAATGGTGTTCCCTTATCATTTCCTCTATCGGCAAGCGCATCACCATCATTTCCAACATAATTATTTCTCTTTAAACATCTCAAGAGAGGATGACCCGTACTTTCAAGTGTAGAAAAAAAATACTTCTTTTTTTTATTATTAAATTCTGAACACTATTAGAATTGTGTGTGTGTATGTGTGTGTGAGTGTGTGTGTGTGTGTGTGTGTGTGTGTGTGTTTTGTAAATGTCATGGTCGGGTCCTAGACAAGATTACACGCTAATGTAATTTCAAAATATGGAGGGCATTAGATAAATCAATTTGGCTTATGTTAAAGGTTGCCAAAGCCTTACTAACATGCAGCGTATTGATCCAGCACCACCTTCTACTGTGGGAAAATGCTGGTCCACCTGATCTCTGAAGTCAAAGCAAATGTTTCCCAGAATACATAAATTACTGCAAAAAAAAACTACACATGCCAAACATCCCCTCAAAGGGAATGATATTCAAATATTTACATCAATCATGCAATCACAATCGGTCATGTTTCCAGATGACAGGCTATTTAATATTTGTCTATATTTTGTCTTGTGCATGTTAAATGACAGATATACTGTATGCCTGATTAACAGTGGAATTCATGGAAGTCCATCAACACTATTACTGTCCTAGTGAGCACATAATAAATGGTTATGGCTTCCACTTTCTCACTGTATCAGTGGCTTTGTGATTATTAATTGTCTGTCTGAGGCGAATCAAATGGTGGTGGGGCTGTTGTAAACGGCTTCCCATCCGTTGTTGTTCAACCACTCTTGAAATGAATGACCAAATAAAAGGAGCTCAACTCATGCAAAGCGTCAGTAATGTTGTGTAAAACCCTGTTAACTACGTCAGATGGATCTTGGGTCTGGGAAAGATGGCCGCAGCTGTAATATATATCCCGGGCCGTGATGGCTCAAGGTCACATCAGCCACCTCTACATAATGCATGAACCCCCTCCTTCCTCAGTCAGTGTCCAATCACTCAGACCCAACCTTGGGATGAAAATTTTACTAAGTAAATCAGTGAACATGCTGGCATTTCTATTAACCTCCAATGTGCAACCGACAGCAAGATGAATAATGCTAAATAATAACATGTGGCTGTAAATCAGCTTTACAGCTTGAAGGTGAGCTAAAACTGCACTGTATACTATGTGCCGCTGGCCATTATTTGCAGTGCTCTAAAGCTATAGGCCTTGCTCGGGTACAGCGAATGATCGTACGAAGCTAGTCACATGCTAAATGAAGCTGTTCTGCTGGACGGAAGAATTTAATTTAATATCTCGAAGCCATATCAACAATGCCCACGCCTTTTGCAAAGTATGTCGCACTGATTTTAATATCGGCCACGGTGGGAAAAATGACTTAAATGCAATGTTATTTCTTAAAGGTGCTCTAAGCGATGTCACACGTTTTTAGGCTGAAACATTTTTGTTAGCTAGAGGAGAGATGTCCTAGACAACGACAACAACTAACGTTAGAATTTTATTCCCATTTTTTTTATATAGCCGACACACGACCAAAGAAATGACGGTCTTATTTTGGTCTTGTCTGTCCCTGAAGTTAACTCTTTCCCCACCATTGACATAATTTTCCGGCTTTCCGTGTTTGCACTCTTATATGGTAGGGGGTGCTATTACACATCTTCTGAAAGAGTAGAGAATCTCCAGATCAAAACACAAACAAAAAAAGCAGAAACAAGCGATAAAAGCATTGCTTATGCATGTTGTAGTCGTTGTATATGCATAATGCATGTTCAGATATTTATATAACAAAATATTATGGGGGCCATGCAATTTTTGTGAAAATGTAAAAAAATGCTGGTAGTGGCTGGCAACTTAAAAAAAAAAAAAAGCAGTGGTGGGGAAAAAGTTCAAAAAAATAAAGCTCTTATTATTTTTTATCTCACTGGTATTGAGACTCTTCCTTTTCCTGTTACGACTAAAGGTTTGATTTAACAGTTGGTAATAGTTTTCATATAATGTTTTCAATGATAGACAAAATCTATATTGTACTTCAACCTTTGTCTTAAAGGGACACTCCACCCATTTGCACTAAGCTTTGCATTGTTAGAAACATTGCATTGTCATACTATTGAATGGTCGTGCAACACTCTCTCATGTTCCCCTGAGACGGGAGAAATCCGTTATTTACCTCTTACACTTCCTCCCACAATGACGCAAAAATCGTCATTTTGCGTCATTGTCGGAGGAAGTGTAAGAGGGGGGATTTCTGTTGAGACTACAAGCACTAGTTCCTCATCTCTCCAATCTTTCCCAGGGGCGGGACCCGCTCACGCTACAGACCTATTACAGATCAGTGGGTGGGACTTTACTCTCTGAAACTGAAAGCAATATCCTCCATCTTGTTTGAAGCTAAGCTAACAGGCGCTGTGGAGACAGATGTAAAGTTATGACAATAGCGGAGGAGAGTGCTCAATATGATATAGAAGAAGAGGATTTCGGAAGTCTGATGCTTGAATCAGGTGTTTGTGGCTACCTTTACAAGCCGCATTATAGCGAAGAGCAGCCGAGGCAGAAGACCTGCCTGCCGCGGACGAGGAGCCCGGACTGGCTCGAGTTAGGGCGGACTGGTGGCGCCGGTGATCTCACTATGCAACTACGAACCGCTACGAACACAGAGATAGAGTCCGTTTGCGGCAAAGAATTTCAACGATGACAATTTCGCCTGGACGAAATCTCTGAATCAGACGAGGACATGGACGTTTGTGTTGTGAACTATCCTAGTTTCGCACCGCATATGTTCTGACTGAACATCCCGGTACCATGCAATAATTCACCTTTTCGAAAGAAATAAAAACGAGGAGTAATGCACTAATGAGTTCGCCAACTAACTAGACATTTTGTGTGAAATGAATTTCAAGCTCTGGTGGTAGCTAGCCTTGTAGACGGAAGAGTGATTTCTCTTATATGCAGATATGCGCTGTTCTGGATTAGTGGGAGTGGCTTGCGGAGCTGTGCAATGTGGTGCATTGTGGGAGTTGTTGTCTTTCATACAAATGCGTCCTGAAGTTATTTTTTGTCTTTCCTCGGTCACGAAGGCACCAAATTCAAAATTTATTTTACATTTCGACTACATATATGACCCACTTTCAATAAAAAACAATGTTCCTATGGGTGGAATGCCCCTTTAATTCCTCAGGCCTATTGGTTTACCCTTTGTTAAAGCCTTTTTTTTTTAGGCCTAAAGCTGTTATTTTATATGCTTGACTTGAAAATCAAAGCATTCATAAGACGGTGGTGGAAATATTGGCATTTTCTTACATTTTCATAGCAGGACTAGGAGGGAAGATTACTCAAAACCAGTGATGTGCATGATTTGCCCTATCCACCAGATTTTCACACAGTCTAGATTTATTTTAGGTGTGTAATGTAATGTTCATGAAATGATCTACTCAAAAAAAATAAAAAAAATAATTAACGTTGTTGATTATATTATATGAAAGGAAAAATCTGTAGAGTGTGAAACATACATATATTATTTGTCGTTTGGTTTAGTAACCAACATACTGGCATGCATATTGGCACATATTGCCTGCTGGTGAAGGATGCAATTGTAAAGCATAATCTTGGAGAATTTAGGGTAACCTTTAGGATAAAGTGTTTTAGTTTTTCTTATATAATTTTTTTTCTACAAGTAATTTGTCTAAAAGACTTTGACATTTCCCAAAATATCCTTTTATATAATATCATTTCAAGTTATCTTTTGTTCCACGAAAAAAATAAAATGATGACAGTGTTCATTTAAAAAAAAAAAAAAATCTTAAGAGCAATCTTTTTTTTTTTAAACAACATTTTTAAGTTTTTGTGGGGCAGCTAATAGTGTAGAAAAAGTAAGGCATTTTCACTTGTTAAGACATATGGACATGGAGACAGCTCAAAGTCATCCCATCTGTCAACACTGTAAAAGTGAACTGACTTTAATTTTATGGTAGAGTAATTTTGATGTTCACAATACAGACTTTCATTTTATTTTTCTTTACTCATGTTTAACTACTTATGACATGATATTTCCTCTCATTTATCTTCATGCATGCAGTGACAATTAATATTGTTGTAAATATCACACGTTACAGGGTGAAGCTGCAGAGAGAAATCAAGGTAATGGGTTTCTATCCATGCTGAAGTGTGTGTGTTTGTGTTTTCTCAATAACATATTATTAATGACACAGCGCTGGTAGGGAGAGAATTGGAAGCACACACACGGCTTACACATTTTCTCTTCAGATTGTGTTCAGGAAAGCTTGCTCTACAAGACAATTACATTACTCCCTGTGGATTTGTTTTCTCGCTGCTGTTTCACATGTAGACAGGCAGACTAATGCATGTGGAGAAAGAGCTTGATTGACCATTGCCAACAAACATTTGTTGAGAGGAGAGGCGATTTTTGATGTCATGTTAAATTAGTCATGATTTTCCTCCCAGTCTTCATGCTGAGAGAAATCTTGTAATATTAGCAAATGATAGGCCAGGCGTGTATAAATAACGGCATGGCTTTATTTATACCCATCATCAACATTAATTTGTTTTGAGCATAATAACTTCTGAGTGTAATTTCATGGCCAAACATCCACATGCTTAAGAGTTTTCACATGACCTGTAACATGTTGTTTTATTAGTTCCATTGACAGGTAAATCCCAAATAATGCCATTTTCAACTCATACTGAATCAATGTTAAAACATTAAATTTCAACAACAAGATAATATTTTTGTTGTTGTTGTTTTCTAGCCTTCCATTTTTTTATTGTCATTTGTATACATTCGTGACAAATTAATCTATTGAAGTAATTAAAAATGATTACATGTCAACAACAAAAAATCCATCTATTTATACAAATGTAGATTATATATATATATATATATTATTTGCATTTACATGACATTTATTTTCCCCTTTTTTATTCAACAAAGATTTTAATATATTTAAAAACTGAATGAATGGATAATGAAAAGTGCTTCAACTTTTCACCATTTAGATTGTTGTCCTGTTTTGTTCCAGTTCATTTCATATGGTCCAGTGGTGAGGATGTACAAGGATTTGTATTCTACAATTATTTCATTTAAAGGCAGGATAGGCGATATGTTATGCTGGTTGAAAGTCTCTTCACATCCTGATAGCAATCACTAAGTGGTCTATATCTATATCTATATCTCTATCTATATCTATATATATGGATATATCGTCTGTGGAAGGCATAGGACCACAAAATGTTCGTCCAAACATTGAATTCAATCCGAATGCAATGATACGATGTCTGCCTGTCAACGTATGTATTTCCATACCTCCGCGCAGACATCACACATCATCAGTGCATTTCATGCTATGTAGAGTTAGACAGACGTCAGTCACTGAACACCGCAAACGAAAACAGCAGCCACCTTTTACAGTTCCTCCTGAACCAAAACCACAAGCTTATGCTGCGTTCACACCATAACTACTGTAATTTGGAAGAGATGGAAGCTTGTGACGTTATATTTGGAGCGGTTCGTGACTCGAATTTATGTGTTTCAATGGCAACACTGTCAACGGCGAAATGAATCTGCAGCAGTCACGTGGCACAATTAGAGCTCTTTAAGTTGTTTACGTTCATTATTATTGTAATGTTATGTGCTTTGAGACATGAGGTAGTTTAACGCCGTCTCTCGTGATGCTTTTGTTTGCTCCCTGCTGTACGCGTTCATGTGTTTCGAAGGAGGCATGGCTTTGGAGACACTCTGAAGGGAGGGTGGGATCTTATGCTTTTCAAAGCTTGCCCGCTGTTGCAGCCTCTCCAAAAATTGTAACCCTACCTTTAATAATTCCATGTAGTATCACATTTAATATAAGGTCATATTTATTTATGCTTATTAATTGTAAAATAAGGACCAAAATACTGTTTAAAATGGAATACTTTTGGAAAGTTGACGTGTTATGCTTTGTGCCAATGACCCATTTTTAAGAACAGACTGGTCAAATATACCACTTCAGCTGAAAATGTGTGCCTGAAGTGAAATAATTGTTCTTCGAGACTTCTTTTTCAATAATCCGGGAGATCATTGACTTTTGTGTACATGCTCAATCTCAGTCTTCTTGTCTGATAAAAAGTAAATCAAGATTAGTGAGTATAAGTGCGCTCTATTAACACTAAGCAATTAGGCAGCTCCCAAGCGAGAGAGCTTAATGCCGTGCGATTTCAGCTATCTGATCGCACACATTTGCACAGACCACCAGTCGACTCCACCAGCTCAGCATTGCAGTAACCAGCAGGGCACAGGGGGATGAATCCCAGCTGACAAAATGGATAAGTCAATTGGATGAGGCTTACACAAATCTCACCACAGGGCCAGGGAGAGATGCACGCTAAAACAAATTAAAAGAGCGAACCGAGAGCATATTTTATGCTAGCGATTTATGATGTAGAGGATCCTCCCCTCTCTCCTGTTCCCTTAATGATAAATCATCATCTTCCAGAAGAATGGATGGAGAAGGAAATCAAAATGTCAGTAAGAGAAAGCAAAAAATGGCAAATGCGCCGTGCTTTTGTTGTTCCTCTTAAATTCTGTTAATCGCCTCAGGTAAAGATTAACTGCTGCTGCCAATTTAATTCAGCTTCAAATAATGCAACAAGGTCACTGTTTTCCTTTCGCTCTTTTCTCTCTCTCTCTCTCTCTCTCTCTCTCTCTCTCTCTCTCTAGTGCAGGATTGAGTTGTCATGTAGCTCTAATAGGCAGCACAGGGAATCATTAGTCCGGCTCAGCTCTCTGACTGATGGGCATTTCACTCCAATCATCTGGCCGTGCTCAGACGGCGCGGCACTATTGACACGGTGTCAGAGCTGAGAGAGGATGGCTTAATCAGCCGGGACACTCTCAGCATTGATTTGACAAGCTGCCGTAATGACCTTCTTGTTTTTGTAAAGGATCACTGTTTATCTGAGCTGGCACTGATGCACTGAGCATGCTGCATCGTCATGGAAACTATTATCATGGCCAAGCTGGGGCCTTGGAGGGCTCCTAAAGATGATGTCGAATGTGACTCGAGGGGGGTCGCCGTGGATGGGGGTGTGTTGCCACGGTGATAGCTACTCCTCCTTCTGACTGCTGTCTGTCCGAGACACGCGAAGGACTCCTGGAGAGACGGCGTTTTGAGTCAATATCCGATCCGAGGGGTGACTTTGACGAATAATAGTAGGATTCTCGCTAGAAGAAAAAAAATTGTCATGTTGAAAACAAACCCCATCAAGTGTGCAACACATTGATTGTTAAGTGTTCAATATTAGAAATTTCTCACTTTCACGTTCTCCACTGACAATCCACCCAGAAAATTGTTTTTGATTTTAGCACCTATTGATTTGCTAAATGGCCCATAATGGCCACTCGAATGTATTCATGTGGGAAAATACCCACCTACGCCCGACCTCGTCGGCTTTGATTGTTGAAGCCTCAGCCCTGATGAGACGAAACTCCGACCACCTCTCTGCATTTCAATAACGTGTGTGTTATGCTTTAATTCATAATAAGCAGCCTTACGGCGGCACCCGAGATGTTCTTATGAGTATATTTGGGGAAGGATCCAGGGATGAGGACGCTGTCAGGAGGATGAGTGTAATCAGCCCGTCCGCCCTCCACCCCTCCGCCTCCTTCCCAATCTCCCCCACAGCCCATGTGTCAGACAGTAAATATTACTGGCGTACTGACAGGCCTGGAGCCGTGACTCACCGTGTAAAATCGTTAATAAGCAGCATGATGGGGCCACTACATCCCAAGGTGAGATTGTAGGGGGCTGTTTTCATCCACAATTATCCAAAGGACAGCATGAAGTGTCCATGGCGGGATGATTTGTGAGCTGAAAACAAGAGTGCTTTGTCTCGGCAAAGAGATGAGGGCTTGGGAGCAGGCAAGGGAGATGGAGAGAGGTCAAACGGACAGGAGTGAGTTTCTGTATTACAAATCATTGGTCCTTACTGTTGGTTTGTAATGCTTAAAAAAAAAGTACAGCTGTTAATGCAGTAGGCTAGTATACAACCAGCAGCCATATCACCCTGTAGCCCAAGACTGGTTGCCCACTGAAGCTAAGCAGGGCTGAGCCTGGTCAGTACCTGGATGGGAGACCTCCTGAGAAAACCAGGTTGCTGCTGGAAGAGGTGTTAGTGAGGACAGCAGGGGTGCTCACCCTGTGGTCTGTGTGGGTCCTAACACCCCAGTGTAGTGACGGGGACACTATACTGTCAAAAGAGCACCGTCCTTCGGATGAGACGTAAAGCCGAGGTCCTGACTCTCTGTGGTCATTAAAAATCCCATGGCACTTCTCGTAGAGTAGGGGTGTAACCCTGGTACCCTGGCCACATTCCCTCCAATGGCCCTTGCCAATCATGGCCTCCTAATAATCTCCATCCACTGAATTGGCTCTATCACTCTCTCTCCTCTCCACCTGTAGCTGGTGTGTGGTGAGCGCACTGGCACCGTTGTACTGTGGCTACCGTCACATCATCCAAGTGGATGCTGACACTGGTGGTGGTTGAGGAGAGACCCCGACATGATTGTTAAGCGCTTTGGGTGTACAGTAGTACATTTGAAAGCGCTAAATAAATGCCTCATTCATTCATTCATTCATTCATTCACAACAAACCCAGGTCAGACATTTTGGACCCACTTTATACATAAGCGCAAATAACACTAAGTACTGTGTGTTTGTACCCAAGTGGGAGCTGATTATTTTATTGCCATTTATTAATACATTTTAGATATTAACAAAATATGAAGTGGTTAGAAGCAGTATAGATAGCAGTATAGTTTTGGTTGTGATATGTGGCTTGTTTCTGTTTTATTGTAAGAGACTGGGAGAATAAGTCTTGCATGGTTTCGTTCAGTAAACATACTGCCAAGTTAAATGGCTGATCAATCAATTTCACTCGAATCGATCTGAATCAGTTCAGCTTGCGTGCACACACAGGGAGCCACTTTATTGTAAATCAATCATTTTGAAAACATCTCACAAAGGGGCCAGTCCATACTAACAAGCCATAAATTTAAACCTACAGGGTGCCACCCTTATCAGCCTACAAATCAGGAGCGCAGCCAACATCTGTTCTGCTTCCTCCTCTTTATTTTGGCTTGGTGGGTCGAACTCAAATCTGTAGTTTTCAAAAGACAAGGCACGTAAGATCAGACTAATGAAAGGTTTGATAACACTCATAGTTTTTTCATAATCATAGATTGAGGGGAACACGTTTTGTAACTATAAAAGTGTGTCTTTGTAGATATAAAATGACTTGGAATTGAAATCCTCACATTCTTATGTAGGCGATGTGTGCAGTAATTAAATTGTGAGAGGGGTTATCCGTCATTGTAAGCACTTTTTTTTTTTATGTTAGCAGATGTTTGGGAAAAGGTGTGTTCTCTGCATCCAGTACACCCCGTTTCCTACATCACCACATATTTTTGGATTGTAACAATGTCCATTTGTCAAAGACGGATCGCCTAATTTCGAGTGTAAATCAAGTAATGACGCAATATACCAGTCACCTGTAGAACACAAATACATCAATTTTAATTGAGAAAATACAAAAAGAAACCATGTACAATTTATGTACAAACTTTTTGTACAAGACAGTATGTTTATCAGCAGGTTATATTTGACAGTCAGGTAGATCAGCTTCAGCACCATCAATTTCTTCACGTCTGGTAGTCAAATCAGTCATATTCTGCTATGAGAAACTCCTTTATCCTGTAATGAATATGCCAATAATTACATGTATATATGGATGTTTTGATTATTTATTGAAGTGGAAGAAAAGACAGCAACAAAACAGTAATCCATATGCAAGTTCAGCATGTTAAGACTTAATTCCCCTCCAAGTATTTATTCTGTTACAGTGTATTTTCTTTATACAGTTTCTAAAACTTAAATCTGTCCTTTACAGTAGAATAAAATAGCCAAAATATGACAGTTGTGTATTACATAGCACATCAGTAAGGTTGCTTTATATGTTACTTTAATTAGAACACTCTTGAATACAATGACAGGTGATCGAACTAAACATTATAGTCATTTCTACCCAGCATCCTTCAGCCATGGCTGTCCCCTTTTTTTGACTTTTACAGTATCAATAACCAAGGTGCTTGGATTTCAGCAGCTTGTATAGGCACATATGTCATATGCCTGTTTGAATGCCACTTTTCGCTCTAGTGGGTCTTACGCCGTTCCTCCTTTGGTTTTTTCCTGCACTGCCTGGCACTGTCCTGGCATGGAGGCAAGGATGGCTTGGATGTTCTCCATGCCAGTATTAGATGCCACAATATTCATCCACTGTTACAAACCAATGACTGACTGATGCTGGTAGACAGATACATTTCATGGCACTGTAGAAACTGAGATATGTGTACACTGTAGTATCTTCACAAGATGTACAAATAAATTGCATGATACTAAAACATTGCACATTTGTTGCAGTGGAGAAGAAAATATCAGTATCACCTCATACTACAAAAGGTAACACAAGAAAATGTAAGCCAGCTTTATTTTGTAGCTTTGTCATCAGGATTGCTACCTGAGTATGTGTGTTGAAAGAAAGAAAAAGGTCTGTAAACAAACCAGGTTTGACTATATGTGATTGTAATGGATTGAAATGCTGATGACAAAATGGAATGTTAAAACCTGATGGTTAATAATCCTCGAGAAGAAAGAGCTAGTTTGCTTTCTGCTTCCCTCAACGTGCATCTACACTTTTCTCATCAAATGAAACCTGCTGTCTTTACTGCGCCATCTGCCTTTGTAGTTTCATTACAGGAAAAGGACCTTACATAGAAGAAAAAAATATTTAAAAAAAATTGGACATTTAACTCCAATGGATTCCTTTTTTTTTTCAGGCTAGCAAGTATGTTGACAATCCAATTATACATACAGTTTACTCACATTAGTATTATTCTTTTTTTATTCATTTATTAAGAAATCTACTTGCTACAAAGTGTAACACCAATGTAATCACAATTCAGAAAATCACTTCAGGACCAAGCCTAATTGTCCAATAGACAAACAATAAAGCTGAGATCCTTTTACTTGAGAAAATAAATGTGGACTAGAACGGGCAGAATTTATACACCAGATTTATATTCTTTTGCTCAATGGGTGGACATGTGCTAATGTCTCTTTTCTTGCATCTACAATCATATGGCTATTAGCTCACTGCTGATCTGATCAAATTACGTTTGCACAAGTGCTTCAGCATGCTCTTCTCTTTACAGAGACCTAATTTAGGTCAAACATGGCTAATATCACTATAACTCTACCCTCATTACAGAAAGAGCAGAGCCCCTCCTCATGCACATCTCTGAGTTCATGTCTGTCTGAGGATCAACATCGCTTTACCTGGAATTACAGAAAAGTGTCATCAGTCATTCAATATATGGGTTTTCATCTCTGTTAGCTTATGAAAATGAAAGCATATATGCTGTTTTAGTAGTAGAGCTCAAAGTCCTTCAAAGCAGCCCATGTGAGTATCAAAGAGCACTCCAGATGGAAAGCTGAAATTGTACCGTTTTGAATCGGGTTCACAGATGTTTGACGTGTCCCAGTTGATGGTATGTGATATGTTGTGTTGTCAGGGGTAAAACTGAACTGCTGTGCACTGTAGCTATTACGATATCTTTAAGATACATTTAGAAATAAAGTTCTCTGATATGTATAAAAATAAGTACAAAATGATTACGCTCATGGATAAAAAATAAGTATGTACTTATGTATAAATCTGACAGAGCACTTGAAGCAAAGTTCAAAGGTCTGTGAAGCATATGTATCAGTATACGTTCTACTTTAAAGGTACAACTTAGTCGTGTAGCCTAGATAGAAGTGAGTGACGTTCAAATGCATTCAGTCCACAGCAAGAATCATCCACAAGTTACAACTTTGACTGATAATTGAACATTATGATTGAGCTTATGCATTCGGTCTAGAGTTTAAGGCATCACAGTTGGTCACAGGGAACATCCAAGCACTTTTCAGCCCCTGTGCCAACCCTGTGTCAGGCAGTGGCTACACCCAAAGGAGGAACCAATGATGCCCACTTTTCGCAATATGTGGCATTTTCAATTGTATATTTTTTTTATTTCAGCGTAAAAGCTCAATCATTGTTGAATTATCAGCAGGTGACAGTAGTGTTTCATTCAGTTGTATTAATAGCAGAGCCGCAGACGCAAACAAACATGTTATAAGCCTCGATCACAGACAGTTTCCCACATCAACAGTCATGTATGATGGAAAGACATCAACAGAAGTAGTGCATATCCTCAATGTATTGCCAATTCCGAAGAGCTACGTTGGGGACGACCATTTGCATTAGGTACAGCAAACGTTTCCATCTGTATACGTGCCTAAGTCTGTAGGGATGCAAATGGGCATCCTTTCCTGAGCCAAACGTTCAGGCAGCTTTCGGCACACACCATGCATGAATAAAGTCACGCAAACACCCGTTTCCTTGAACAAAGCCATTCGTTTAACAGCCTCAGCCTGTGACTTCAGCCCAAACTCAGAGGAGAACCGAGGGTAAGCTTTGACTCTTCTGTGAGCAGTGCTTGAGTTGAGTTATTACGCGGTAGTGCAAAATGAAATGGACGACAGATACGCAACTCAATCGGTGGGGCTAATCTTTGGGTAGTGTTTGGATGAAGTGAACGACAGTGACCCTCATCCTCCATTATAGCACCCTCTGCATGGAGTCAGGTCACGGCAGAGGTGAGATATTGCAAAGAATCACAGGAAGTACTATTTGTTTTCTTCTTTTGTTTGCCTGTTAACATAATTTCAAAAAGTGCTAGGGGGCTGTACAATCCTTACTTGATTGTCATTATGTACATCACTATGTATACATATATAAAAGTATGGAAGTAACATTAAAGGTATACACATAGGAAGTCCTTTCCAGTTCTCGATCGCTTCAGACCCTTGAGTCGAACAAGGGAAGGACAATGTGTCTCCATCATCAACAGTCATCATTTCGCAATTAGCGCTCATCTTTTACAGCAGGATGACCCAAGTCCCTCTGTGATGGTAAAGGCCGGGGATTCGTTCAACATTCATCTTCAACTTCTCGAATAGGTGGAATCAGACTGCTAGTGGATTTGTACTGATTTACTTGGTTGGCCATGTGAGTGCTCATGGGCTTGATTTGAATGTTCCTTGGGTATGCATTTTCTGCTTCATCTGTAAACCATCTCTTTTCTGTGAGACAGCCAGGCGGGAGAGAAGCAGAAGGCGAGAGAAACAGTGTTAATATCAGATCTTTAAAGCAATGTCATGCATCATTCTTTCTTTAAAAGAAAAAGAAAAAAAAGAATACCACGCTCTCTTTCTCTCTCTATACATGAACTTTAATTCACATTCAGAAAGACACAGGGTGAAACACACATTGTTGGATCTGGATTTCATCAGGCAGCAAAATGTACGGTATGTAAAAGCATTTACAGCCCTCAAACAAGGGTGTATTGTAGCCAAAAGGAATGACCCTATCAAGCCGTGTACCACGTACCAGTTTTCACGTGATCTGGTCTTTGAAATTAGGTGTTTTATTCTGAAATGTTTTCTACAAGGACTTAAGCAACGCGCAGGGCCAGCATCTGTCCTCATCATATTCACATTCTCCTAGGCGGTGTCATTTTCCAGCACTCCAACATTTCCAACTATTCCTCCAACTTGAAATGTGCTGCACACCTTGGAGTGTCAGGCTGCGACGGGCCACGGGGGGAAGAGTGTCACGGCGAAGTCGTTTGATGTAAGTGGAGCTGTGCCTGAGGTGGTGCAAGGAGTCAGCCACCTCGCTCCGTTCCCCTGAGTTTACTACTGATGCTGGAACTTACATCGCCTCGAGACATCCTGTGGCTCCGCAAGGGTTAAAAGAGCCAATTTCAGCAGCACAGGGACTCTCATCATGGTTCCCCTCTCACACGGATATTTGAGGTGAATTTAGGCTGAGAGCGGAACGTGAAACCACTTTCGCCTGGTTTGAGTGGGGAACTTTTTTAACGGACCAAAACTATGTTTTTCAGGTTGTACTGTATAGTAATCTTACTTCCATTAAAAGATGTTATTAGGAATATAGCAAAGCTGCAAATATGACAAAAGCCACCAATGCATCATTAACAATTAACAATATTGTGCAGACAGGTTAATCAACCAATATCTGGAGATTGCAGATTGATCATTTGTAAAACAAAATCTAAATACATTTAATGATAGAAAATTAATTAAAAATTAAAAATTAATTGAAATGAACATGTATTTCACACAATATTTATTCAAATTTTCAAATCAGAAGAAATATCTACTGTCAACACTATCAATAGATAATGCATTTTTTTTTAGCAAATATTATACAAAATACATGTTTTGTGAATCTTTGCAATAAATTTGAACAAGAATTTTACATTTAATAAACATTCAGATTTAACTAGTTATATTTACATATGTTAAGCTTTTTATGTAACTATTATTAATCAGTTCATTATAGGATTTAATTGAACGGCTTTGAAAATGATTCAGATTATATTATATGTATATTTTCCAAATACCATTTTTTTAATTGGATGACGTAACAAACAAATACATTTTGAGGAACTACCTGCAGAAACAATGTGCAGACACACTGACCTCTCACACAATGCAGTTTGTCTTAGAGAAAGAAAGAAAGAAAAACCTAATGAGAGGTAAATGAACAAGAGGAACTGAAATAAGTCAAGGGGACTACTGAGAGAGATCACTGGAACCTATCAGATGGACGGAGGTATAGAGAGAGGATGATAGTCAACCGCATGCAATGCTGGGATGGTCCTGAGCATGACAAGAGTTAGGCAGTAGCAGCAGCCATTTGCTTTCAGTTAGAAAGCAAAGGTGAAAAGTAGGCATGATTTTCTTGGAAAGTAAAATCAAAATCCCCTCTCATAACAGTGCTCCACAAAGGACAAAGTTATGATTAAAAGATCCCACAACAGGTGCTGTATCATGCAGAATCATTAACTTGCATACCTGGGCCCATTCTATTCATCCTTGTTGCACTTTAGAAAAAAAAGTGGTCTATGTAAGTTTTACAGTGTTTAAGGCAAGTAACAGAATAACTGACATCATATGTCTACATTTTTAGTCTGGTTAACATATTGTAAATTTAAAAAAATCATAACCATCTTCTTTATTTTACACTAATGGGGAATGATTCTTAAAAAAACTAAAACTAAAATGCTACTTAAAATATAAATTCAGTATTTAAGATTTACAAACTATTCAAAATACTTTTTTAAACTTCTTAATTTTTGTAGCTAGTAATAAAGAAAACAATAGATCTAAAGTAATCAAATTTTATCCAGATAGTACTGTAAAACTCTTTAAAAGAACATTTGCATCTCAAATCTCAAATATTAACTAATATAACCTACTTTTTTCTCTCACAGGGGGAATATATTACAAACTCTAAATCTTGTTGAATTACAACTTTTAGGGCACGCATCGTAACAGGCACTGAAATCAATGCAGGGTTTTACAGCATCCCATAATGCCTTGCAGCTCCTCCATTCTGGTGAGAGACAAGTCTCAACAACAGCTTCACGAAGACTGTATATGTAGATGATAAAGATTTCAAAACAGTACATTTTAAATGATCCACAATTAAATGATCCAAAATGCCACGAGAAATACACACCATAAGGGTTTCTGTACCTGCAAGGCATGTAGGGATGGTGTGAAACTATTTATGCTATGATAATGGCTCTATACCCTACCTGGAACATTAAAATAAAATCACTAGAGCATAACTAAAAATAAGCACAGAATAAAAACATGATGATGCAATTTGCAGTTCTCACACACACAAACACACAACAATGATTGGACAAACAGAAATGCAAGACATGAATTAATGCTGTTTCCTCACACAAAATAATCCATATTAACTACAGTATACACAATTAAGCTTAATAATGAATATTAACTAAAATTTTCTAGAGGTCTGCATTGGACCTGCAAATTTCATACCATTATTAATCATTCATATAGTTAACATTCCAAAATTAGGTTGATTGTGTCTGTAAAAGTGCAGCAGCGATATGCAGACTGATGCTGGCATGGTCCTGGCGATGTGGCGATGATCAAATGGTCTTAGAGCTCAGTGTGTGGTCAAGGCAAGGGCCACATGCACATTACAATGAAGCAAACTCACAAACAGTACAACAAACGCTGGGTACAAACGCACACACACACACACGCACACACACACTCACACACACGTCCTTTTTGTACGAAGTGTGCTAAAACCACAAAAGTTAACAAACGCACACATACACACTCTACTGGGTTAAAAAGAGAAATAAAGGCCAACTTACTTCTGTTTGTCACGGGCTTCACGGGCTTCACGTGCTTTGCTGCTGCGGTTCTGTCGGTTCGTGGCGGGGATGGAGTGAACAGACGAACTCTTCTTGCTGGATGAATGAGAGGAATGGGAGGAGTGGGACAGGCTTGCTCGGGACTGGCCCGCGTTGTGGTCGAACTGCATCAGACAGAATATCAGGTCCGTGGGCACCAGCTCAAACTCATAAGGCGGGTTTGTGATGACATATCTGTGCACATGGAAAAATGACACTTCAGGGATATCATGTAGGAGGAAATAAAGCATTTAGTTCACTTGTTTTTATTTTTAATTTTATGATGTTTGCCTTTTTGCACTTACAATAATATTAAACAGGTTTAAATATTAAGTGTGTATTTTTAAAAAACAACAACTTTATCCTACTCCAGCTTTGTGTGGATAAAGAAAAAACAGAAAAGAAAGAAAGAAAGAAAGAAAGAAAGAAAGAAAGAAAGAAAGAAAGAAAGAAAGACCATATACGTAGACCATAGACTCACGACTATCAGATACTATCAAACTATTTGAATATATTCTATAATGTAAAGTATTCCTGTGACGGTAAAGCTGAATTTTCAGCATCATTACTCCAGTCTTCAGTGTCACATGATCCTTCAGATTTCATTCTAATATAGGTGCTTATGAAACATTTCTTATTATTGTCAATGTTAAAAACAGCTGTGCTGCTTAATATTTAGTTGGAAACTGAGATACATTTTTGAAGAGATTCTTTGAAGAATAGAAACAGCATTTATCTGAATCTTCTACTGATTCTCAGTAGCTGGGTAAGCGTGCTATTTAAGCTAAGTAAACACAAGTGAATAAAATACGTTTCTGATCATCCTCCATGTCGCATCAGCCTTATACATCTCATTCCTCAGTAAACTCTTCTGCTACAAAGAGCTCTGTTATCAGCTCCACAGTGGAAAATGAAACCATATCTGCACTGGCTGGGCCGGATCAGCACGGACTAGAACAGTTAAGCAATGAGAACAGTTTGGCACAATGGTGGAAAAGAGGCTATTGTAAATGTCTTTATTGTCACTTTTGAACAATTGTATGTGTCCTTGCTGAATAAAATGATTGATTTCTTTAAAAAAAAAAAAAAAAAAAATTGTGTATCTTATAAGCAAGCATAATCTTGTGAAGATTTGTGTCAGGTGTTCTTCTATGTTGCCTAGGTAGGGAGCTCACTAGGTGCTGGAACTGAGTTTATAGGAATAATGTAGGCTTCACTAAAGCTGGATTACAAGCCTAGTGAAATAAAGGACTAAAACTACTGACACCGAGGTTAATAGGTAAAATGGATAGCTCACCTTTTTGTGCACTGGCTTGGTGCACCTAAATGTGCATCTCGCAATCTATAGATTCCAAAGCACAGCATGTTGTACGTTTTTAATGCTTTACAAAATAAGTCTCCATAGCAACCACCATCCTGAAAAAGAACACAAAATAGTACTTTAAGTGTTCATTCATAACATTTAAATCAACTTATGCTTATTTCAGGCATGACAAAAGCAACTTCAGCAAGTGCAAGAGCAAGTGTTGTTTGTCTCATTCTCAGCATTTGTATCCTAGTACAATGTCTACACTGCTATAATGAAATGTGTTGCATTCTTACTTGGATACAGAAATATTATGATTTAAGGCAACATTATTTTTCACCCACAGACTTTGCGTATTCAGCTCGTTCACTTTGTATTAGCGGGCAGGGGAGGCGTCGGACGGGGAACGAGCCCTGTTGGGCAAAGTGCCAAAACTTGTCAGCTCCTCTTAACCATCCACTTACCCCCAAGTCTGCGAAGGGCCCATCGTATAGGGCCAGCTGGGCGACCCGACACCTGTCCCTGTTAGCCAGCGTCTGTGGCGTGCTGTAGCCACCTCTCAGCGCGTTCTCCTCAGCCAACAGGCCCTCCAGCTCCGGAGTGGCGCCTCCCGTGACCAGCGTCCGGATCAGGGTGAGGATATTATCATTGAAGTATGTCTGCCAAGATAAAGAAGAGGATCCGGACGTGAGCACCATTAGAGTCACAACTCAAGACAGTCAGGAATTTGGAGCTGTCCTGAGCACTGTTATCTAGACCCTGATCTGTCTTTTCGCATTTCACTCCCTGGGAAGGGAAGAGACACGGGAATGCAATTACGCCAGCTGTTGTTGTTGTTGTTGTTGTCGTCGTCTCCTCCCCATGCACATTCATTTTGGTAACACCAGCCACGCTTAACAGGGGAGCGTTTTGCACACGAGGACATTTTAATTATCATTATTGTTGCTAATTGTAGATTAGATACAATGAAGAATAGATAACACAACAAGTCGTGGACATTTTTCTTGTACAGTGGAGTCCAGAGGTCTGAGACCACTGGTGCATTTTTCTAACAGTTTGAGAGAAATAGTTAGATTCAGAGATCTGAAGCCATTCAGCTGCGCACAATTTCAAGATCATTTGCGATTTATAAATTTCACATCTGGAAGAGAGGTTCGTTCTCTGAATCTCAAGTACGCATATTTGAGAAATGATCGCAAAAACAAATGTAGGACGGTTTCTATAGACTGGGTAAACCCAGCCCGATCTGTCGGCGATTTGATTTCACCCTGCAGCTCAGGCTAGAAACCTGTACAATCTTCTATCCTGCTTCCGTTACAAATTTGCGGGGACCAATCACAAACTGGCTTATCCACCTGGCACGCTATTGGCGGGTTTAATCCAATCCAATTCCTTTTAACCTCTCGACGATGCTCAATGGCTACTTTAGTTTAGCAAACAAATCGCTCGAGTGGGTATAAATACCACTCACTTTCATGTTTTTTGGCATCGAGCGATTTTTGTCCAGTATTGCGCCTCAAAATACAGAGCAGACTCCCCAGACTAATGTTCAATCTTAAAAGATTGAGCTTGGTCTGGCGAGAGCCAGACTACGTTTTCTATGCAACATTTTATAAATGAGGCCCCATATGTTTAATTAAAAACTGATGATTCATGATATCTGGCATTGGTTAACATGGTCAATGTTACAAATTGATTAGTGACCTACAAATATTTATTATTCACTTCATTTCATTTATACACTACAGTTTGGGGGTGGTAAGAGTTTTTATGTTTTTAAAAGAAGTTGAAAGAGAATTTGACCAAAAACAGTAAAACATTAATATTGTGAAATATTAATACAATGTTTATAATAACATTATAATAATAAAATGTCATTCATAAAGCTGAATTTTCAGCAGCCATTACTCCAGTCTTCTAATTTCTAATTAAAATAGTTTCTAATTATCAACATATTTTTGTGGAAACCATGAGAGAATTTTTTCAGTGAACAAAGTTCAAAAGACCAGCATTTATTTGAAATTTAGTAGCTTTTGTAGCTTTCGTGTAAATATCTTTACTGTCACTTTTGATTATTTGAATATGTGCTTGCTAAGTGTTAATTCTCACTGACCCCACAATTTTTGACAGTAGTGTGTTCTACATGTTTTAAATCCAAAAACTTTTGGTAATGATTAAAGGTTTAAATAAGATTTTGTATCTTAGACTTTAAAAGCGATCTCTGACTTGTGGACCCCACTGTATCTTGTCCATCAAATGTTCTTCAGTGTCACTGATGATAAAGTTGTTGAATGATTAACGTGTAAAAAATATAAGATTCTACTAGGATCATGAGGTCGTTTGTTTGAGCACCAGAGGGCTGTGTCGCCGTGAGCTTGCGCTAGAGTGACACCTCTCTGGGCCCCTGACAGCAGCATTCAGCCCAATGATGGATGAGAGCTGTCTATTAGCAGGCTTCACCTTTGTCCACAGTGAAATGCACTTGAAGGCTGCTTTGTTCTAGCTTCACTCAAAGTGAAAGCTACTGGAATTAAGCCATCATATGGATAAGGGGATAGCAGCGGTCGTAGGTGGTGAGGGGGTAAAAGCTGTAAAGAAGAAGAGAGAATGAGGGGAAAAGGAAAAAAGGTATCTTTCCTAATCTACCCAAGATGACATTGTTAGGAGATTAGAGCTCTTGGACCCCAAAGCAGCCCACCTTGCGTGTCAAGGCATACCATTAAAGAAAACTTGAGCACTTACCTTGTTAAAAGATCTAATAAGACTCTTGAAAGTTTATTTCATGACACATTATATGAGGAGTCTTGGCAACAACTTTCCTTTTGATGTCACCGCTGCTGACAGTGCTGTCTGATCAATGTGGCATTTCATTTACCAACCTCTGCCTACTGGTAACGTCTGAGCCCTACATCTAAAGCACTGCACAGCCGGAGGATGTCTCTTTCCTATACATTATTTCAGAGGATTAGCTGTGAGACATGCCTTCATGTAATTCTATATGACATGCCATGATGGGAGAGAAATGACTGTGCACCTTTTGACAGGTTGCTTTGTTCACCAAATCACTGGCTGCTTTTGAATGCAAACGGAAAGATCATCTGACGCCTAGTAGATAGTATGAAGGATCCTTCACACAATTAAAGGATCTAAATCGACTTATTCAGCAGGGATAACTTATTTAAAGGATTTATGTATGCTAATCTGTTTAAAGGAACTCAAATCAGTAAATAGGTGTCAACGTGGCAGCTGTTTAGCCACTAACTCACCGCACTCATCAGGGAGTCCAACACGCTGACTGCGAAGGCAGTACCACAGGCAAACGGTTGGGTCAGATACAGCTCCGTATCTGGGTCGTCATCATCGTCTTGGTCCAAAAACTGAACGTTGGAGTCATTTACTGCAGTAGAGAGACAGAAGTTTTACATCTGTGCAGAAGAGACAACCAATGTCCTGCAAATGGTGAAGTGGTGTGTCTCACCAACCATTGGTAAATGGGTCCATGAATACAAATAAACAATGAGCATAAATAAATAAAAAATTGCATGCACGTCAGTGGGCATGCATTCTGGAGATACATATATATATTGAAATATTGATATCTGCACAATGCAGTGCCCAAAAATGGTGGAATCCAACTTGAAATGAAAATTCTGTCTTCAATTACTCATCCTCATGTCATTCCAAATGTGTATTATGAAAAATATTGAAATTTAAATCATTAATCACACAAAAACATTTTTACAACCCAACTACACTTGGCACGTTCACGAGAGAAGTCGTGCTGTTTGATCTACAAATGGATCGTTCTTTTGAGTCAGATCTTGTCAATGACTTGTTTGGTTCTACTTCTCAAAACTGATCTGCACGATTTGCTCATGAATCTGATGCAATGATCTAGTCACAGCCGTTAACAGATCACAAGAGGGGAAGATTATCGGTAGATAATGACTTAAATTTATATCTGTTTCTCAGACAAAACTATTGAATGATTTCAGAAGATGTGGAATATAGTGTACAAGTATTATGACCGAACCTCATTAAGCTTCTTTATCCTTTTTGGAACTTGAAAGCCTTAATCCCTATTCATTGTAATTGCATGGAAAATTTCTCCTTTTGTGTTGCACCGGAAAAAAGAAAGTCATACGTGTTTGGAACAACGTGAGGGTTTATGAATGATGAAAGAATTGTTATTTTTTGGGTATACTATTACTTTAAGTGATGCACAATTGCCAAAATGCCATTGTAGAGTAAGAGAGAACTAGAATTTAGGTCCACTTATATAAAACAGCCAGCTTGGTATCTTTGGTTGGACAGCAGAAGCAGCCAGATTGCTTTAAGGCTATTGTTTATGGTCTCAGCGGCCAATGTATAGAGACAATGCTCTGAAATCCCGTTCGGTTTGAACACAGCCTCACACAATCTTTGTTTCACCCCCTTTCAAAATCTATGCTTCAGAGATTAGGGCCAGCACCAAAATAAATAAATAAAAATAAACAGCTTAAAGCAAGGTTTGATCTGGATGGGTTTTTTTTTTCTAATTTGATTTCTTCCCAGACTTCCTGTGAGCTAAGGAAGAGAAATGTCAGTCTTTCAGACAGGCCACTGATGAAAAGGAGCCCGGGCCAGAGAATTGAACTGCAGGGAGATGCTATGGAAACAGCCACAAGGACAGACTCACATGATCAAAGGCCTCTGAGAAAGAAAGAAAAAAAATCCTTAAAAAGGCCAAAACAAGACAGTCAATTTCAACCAGAACTAAGGATAAAAATGTGTTCAAAGTGATGCCATGGGAGCAGGCCTCAGCTGCAGTGAGAGAAATCAAGACAAGCCGATGAAGGAGGCAGTGCATCAGAGTAGCGGAGGACAAAGGCGCAGCTTACCCAGTTCTGTTATCATTTGTATGTTGGTTCCACTGTTTTTTTCCTGACTGAATGAAACCAAAGGCAGTAGTTTGCCAGGCTTAGCTAATGATGATAAAACAGTGTTGAGGGGAGACAGTTATTGAAACAAGTTCAAAGCCAGAGAAAAAGAAAGCATAAAAGAGAGTATCATGTCAAGAGTGGGATTAGAAATCTAAAGGTACAGCGTCAGGATGAAGCGCTTCTGTAAGAACTCCATGGAACAGTTCAGCCGTGTTTGTTCATGATAACGGGGATGTTGTGCAAGCTTAGGTATCTACTGCACTGCAAATAGGGGAAAGATTACTATGAACCATTTAGAACAGAAAAACGTGTAATGTGTAATCGCACATATTCCAACACTGATACTGCAGGCCTGATTTACCAGGAGCTCCACTGACAGTCAATGATTCGCTTGTGTAGAGAACTGAATATGTCCGGTTTGCTGGCAATCTGCTGATAAAGATGTGTTTAAAAAAGTAACTGTGAATTATGTTTAACTGAATTTTACGCTACCTTTACAAAAAAAAATTCTAACTGCAAAGAACTTCTAGTTAAATTATTACAGCAAAACCTCAGTATCAGTTTGATCCACTGAACCGATGATCCATATGAGTTCTTTAAATGGCTGATGGTGATACCGACTTCTAGATAGTGGCCGATAGCCCATATATTTATTTATAATGATGACAAGAAGACATACATTTTACACAGTGTATTATATAACAACAACGTACGTGTGTGTGTGTGTGTGTGTGTGTGTGTGTGTGTGTGTGTGTGTGTGTGTGTGTGTGTGTGTGTGTGTGTGTTTTGCAGGCTGCTTTTATTTGATCAAAATACAGTAAAAGCAGTAATACTGTTAAATATTATTACAATTTAAAATTTAATTTTTAATATATTTCAAAATGGAATTTATTCTAAATGGAATCATTACTCAGCATCATTACTCCAGCCCTCAGTGTCACACGATCCTTCAGAAATCTTTGTTTTCTTTTATACTTTAAAGAATAGAAAGTTCAAAAGAACAGCATTTATTTGAAATAGAAATCTTTGGAACATTATACAAGTCTTTACTGTCATTTTTGATCAGTTAAATGTGTCCGTGCTAAATCAAATTATTTTAATTATTTCTTTCAACAACAAAAAATTCAACCTAACCTCCCACCTTTGAATGGTAGTATATATTATCCATTGATTTTGATCCATTGATTATCCATTGACAATTATAAATTAAATTGAGTATTAATAAACGACATGTACTTACTACAAGGTTAGGTTTAGAATTGAGGTGTGGTTTAAAGTTAGTTACATGTAATTTATAGTATTTACTATTGTAACTACATGTGACGTGTAACAAGGAAACTTTATTCCATTACTTCCGTTACTGACTTGTTCCTCAGAGTCAGTATGTAAATGCAGTTACACTTTATTTTAAGGTGCCGTTGTTACACTGTAAGTATACATTTAAGTAATGAGCAATATTAAGTAACTACATGTACTTACTATAGGGTTAAGGTTTGGTTTGATTTAAGAGTAAGAGTAATCGCATGTAATTTTGTTAGTTATTTATAATTATTACTATAGTAACGGTATGTAACATGTAAAAATGACACTAAAATAAAGTGTTACCGTAAATGCTAAATGTTTAGGTCTTTTAGTGCTTTAAGAATAACTCTTCTCCATTTTGAGTTCATTTTGAGAGCACTTCAAATTTCCTGTTAGCCATGATTATCTGAGTAGCTTAGGAAAACAATATGTGAATATTTATTTAAGAAATAACCAATTCACATCACGATAAACAAGTGGCAATTTATGTTAACTACACTTTTAGCATGTCTACAATTCTTCTATTATTAGATTGAATATCCAGCATTTGCTTCTTGAGTTACAGAAGGACACTGTCAAGAGGCTGAAAATATCCTCTCAACACAAAGTCAAACTCTAGCTTTTAGATTAGTCATTGTCAAGTATTAGTCAATGTCTTTAAGGACACATGACATGGTGAGCCTTTATATAAGATTCTAATGATTATACTTAAGTAAAATAAAGTTATTTTTTATTATTATTTGTTTCACCTCTACCAATATGGAAATGCCAGCAAACCATTAGTAAACCAGGCCCTGTGTGTCCCAGATGTAGGACTTTGTAACTCCTCAGGGAGGAGGACTTCTGGATCTAATGTATGTCTTAGCAGAACATATGTGTATGTGTGAGGAGCGTGTTTTGAATGAAGTTTTAAGTGTCTGTAAGGCCCATTCTCTTTCGCAGCCTTTCTGGTGTAACACGCTGTAATTGGGTCAGTGGAGAGTTGGAGCGGCCGGTCTCTGGTGCTTTAGTGCCCTCTGAGATCTAAAACTTTCATGAGTCCCCCCCACCATGGGAATAGTGCCACCCTCATTGTTATTTATAAATGAATCCATTTTGCTACTACATGCTTTTTTTCTCTCCCTGTAAGTCTAGGTCTCTTCCAGTGCATTAAAGGCACAACTGGCGAGGACGCGACTTTGACCCAGTCGGTGAAATATTCAGGTGTGCCATTACACACATCACAGACACATACTTCATAAGAAACACATCAGTGTGACTTGATAGGGGAGTTTAGATTCTAATCACACTTGACTTTGACATGTCAGCAGTATGACTGCAGTTGCGTCTCACCGAGTTCAGTTATGATCGGGATGTTTGATCCCGTGGTGACGGATGCCTGCCGCACTAAGCCGTGCACTGGACTGTTATCTGGAGATGACCTATCCATCCCCGGAGGTGTGAAACCTGGAAGAGAAAGAGGAATGAGACTGTCAAATTCTCTACTCTGCTTACAGTGGCAAAAAAAAAAAAAAAAGGTTTACAAAGGTGAGATTAGATTATTGAAGATTTTCTTTGTACGATTCTAAATGTACTGAACATACTGTAGAGTTTGTGGTGGTAGGATACAAGTGGACTGTCATGCTAGTCTAAAACAGTGAAATATAGATCATCCGTTTCTAAGGGTCAGCTCAGGTATATTTAGCATTTGCTGCCTTCCATCAACCAGCAGGTATAAATTTTATATGCTGTTCATTTTGTTACCGTAAAACTGGTGAAGTGGATCCTGAAAACCTTTTATGCGAAATGCCATGAAATACAAGCAGGAGTGACAAGAGTATGAATTCACATGACTTGACACTTTTGCATTTCCTCAAGCTGACAAGTAAACACTTTAAATCAGTAATGCTATATGCATAATGCATTGGCCCTGTTTTGACATCCATCGACTGGAGAAAAATGCAAGCGTATAGTTTTTACAGTGACACACATAATGCAGGGAAAAGATTCAGGTCGAAGTTTTCAAAGGCCTGCAGAATTCTGTACAAGAGGTTGTCCTTTTCAATGGGGAAGTTCAATAGACTAGCTTTCTTTATAGCTCTTAACAAAAGAATACACAACAGAGAGAGAGACTAAGACTTTGTCTTAAATGTGCAGAGAATAATCACGTCTCCTGTTGTGTGAATTGTGAAGACATCAGATATGCAGTGACAGTCAGAGTCAACCATCTGGCATTCTGAATAACATATTTGCTTCAGCTTATAAATAAGAGCAATTTGGATGCTGATACACAAGAGCGATAGTACTGTTGATTGTATTTTTTCAATTCAATGACTGCATATACATGCACGAATATTATTATTATATCAGAATTTGGTCATATTCTCTCATTACCATATTAAGTAAATATTCTGATCTCTATAAAAAATGAATAAGACAGCTGGTATGTGCCTGTATGTGCCAGAATTTTGGGTCAGAATATTCAGAATATCCACTGAAACTAAACATTAATTCATATTCGAGCAACTCCAAACAAAGATAATACTAAGTGATAGTAGATAAAGACAGTTGTGAAGTCAAGCAATAGTATTGAGGAACATCTCCAATATTTCCAGAAGAGATAAATATTGTGCATGTTATAGTTTCTGATTATATTTATACAGGAATATGTCAATAGAATTTAAACACATTAAAACGGTCATATCTTTTAAAAAGTGGAATAAAAAGTAGTAATCCAGCAAATTTTCAAGACCAAGTCTAACCACATCTCACTTGGTCTTGTGCAACTTTGTGTTTATTGTTGCACATCGATCACACTTCATAAAGTTATTCGCCCTCCACTCAGACCTTAAAGTGATGCTATAAATTCTGCTTTAGTTTGTTGTTTTCAACCGTAATGCATTATGTAGCCTGGACTTTGTGTACTTTATTCAAAGACGCCTTAAGCACTGATAGCAGTGTCCTGTGTAGTACTTTCTCCTGGCAAAAGGCTTGCTGATTTATTCAATAACACCTTCTGTGCAAGTTTAACAAGCCGCACTGAAACGGCAAGGAGCTGAGGGCAAGAATATTTACCATGATGTAAATGTATGATGTAATTTATTACACCTGTATCTCATTTTTTTAAACATTTATATGGTTTATTTTATTTTATCAAAGAAACTTTAATCATGATGTGTAATTATGTAACAAACAATAATAATAAAACTACATATTTGCCAAGTTGGAAGTACAATCTGGGGGGAAAAAACATGAATAATTTGTTATTTTTATTGCAGCAAAAGTTTACTTGGGAATAAACGGAGAACAAGAAAATGTTCATTGCGGGATAAATTATGTTCTAATACACTGTTTTAATTAAATAAATCTTTATTACACAACATTGCTCTGCTGTTGATCATGCCAGATGTTGAGTTAAACTAATTGAGAGATTAGTAATGACCAAGCACTCATGGAATTTGTGCACAGACTAGAAATCAGTCACAAATTTCTACACATAATATTTTGGCTAATTTGATTATGCGTTCAGTCACTAATAAGGTTGAAGTACTTCAACTCCACTTTGAAATCAGAATACCTCAAAATCAGCATAGACAATTCAAACAGATTTATTCCAGGCCTGGTAATGACGTTTTCTTCACGTGCACAAAGAGTATGATTACCATCTATTATTATCCATAGCAGAGGGATGTGCTCTTCCTCAACACTACACACTGTTCAGCGCGAGCCTTTGGGACAATATTGGACACATTTAATCTGAAAGCTGTCATTTTGAAGCTTTAAATCCATCTTTCTGTGCAAAAAGTAGATACTCAATAATGGTTGAAATGTTAATTGTTGTGGGCCAGCTTGTGCGGTGTGTATAATTTACGTAATGAAGAGCAGCTGAGAGAGTGAAGCTGCTGATTTGTACAGTCTGTTTAATGATGATGAATCCTGATGGGCACAAGAGGGTTACATGTTTATCTGAATGCATAAACAATCTGTTTGAGTCAATTTGTCGGCAAACAAATCTGCTGCGGTCCACCAATTGGAGGCAAATTTGCAATCTGCATAAAAACGTTAGGGATGTTTTTTTTTTCAGAGCTTTGAATACAGGGGAAAAATATAATTCACGTGCTCAGAATTGCATGCATTTTCCAATAATGGATATACATATGCATGGAATCCAAATTCTTCAATGTATAACAGTCTTTAGTTTCACAGACATTTAATGTTTGCATAAAGCGTCTAAATGACTGTTTAATTGTCTTTCCTAATGCACAAACATTTGAAATGTCAGTCGTGCTTTTATTCTTTGATAATTCATGCCTCCCCTTGTTTTATTAAACCATTTGGGCATATAATTGGACCTTGTTGTCTTTGAAAGCACACAATAAAGTGCTGGTTTCACAGTCTAAAGCTCTTGAGAGGTATTCTCTATGTGCTGAAGTATTCTTGGCCACTCCTTACCTTGGGAATTAGCCTGCAAGACCCCAATGCTGTCATCAAACTGCATAGATTTGATGTTAAGAGACGCCAAGATGCATTCCTTGTCCTGCAGTGAAGCATCGTCGATATTGTTCTGATTGGCTGACAGGATAACGCACATGTCGCAGAGGTTGATGTTGACGGCTCTTAAATCAGCTCGACTTAATGGCGTACCCTTCAGCGGAGAGAGAGGAAAAAGAGTAAGAAAGAGAAAAACAAATTAAAGACGGCACAGAGCTCAGGGAAATTAGTTAACAAGTATTTACTTTTCTAAAGGCAGTGACATTCAGCTGATCTAACTATGCGCTGAGGGAAGAAGAAATGTAGTCTAATCTAAAGGCTAGCCTTTGCTGATGGCAGCTTTTTGGCTTCGTTTTTCATACTCAGTCAAGGCGATGCTAACAAGCACTAGAGCAGGAAGCAAAGCCTGAGATTCACACGACCCACAGGAACCTGCCGCCAGAACATCAACACTTGAAAACAAATTGTGGTGGCGCTATTCCATGCAAAGAGCTTGTAAAAGGGAACATCTGCTGCAAAATAAGGTCTTACTCCTTGAGTCACATGAATGCATAACGTTTAGACAGCTTGTTTTCTCCAGGTGTAAAAGCTCTAGGCTCATTTACAATGCATGTATACTCACAGGTAAGATGGAGACTTTGGGGAAGTTGTGAAGGGTTTCCCACTCTCTCCTCAGATAATCTAATGAGCCCACAAACACAATGGGCTTTAGCTCGTGGTAATGGAAGTTGCTTGCTCTCAAAGGCATCACCAAGTTTCGAAGCCCCACTAGAGCTGACGTGACATCTCCGAATATACAGACTACTACATGCCCACTTAAAACCGTCATGGAGGCCTCGCTGCGTGTCTGTGGTGAAAAAGACAGAAACAAACAAGACAGTTACAATCTCGTCAGCAAGAATGGAATAAGACCTCATATACTGCCACTTGATTACTGGGTAAATATATAATGCACTTGAAAATGCCACTCAAAATGGCATATTGTAATAATGAGCATACATATGCACAATTCTAAAATGTACAATGGCTTTAGTTTCATAGATATTTATTTAATGTTGACTAGTAATTGTGTCTCTAAAAGTGCAAATATATGAAATGTCCATTGACTGTACAACATACACACAAACAAAACATGTCACACTTCTCAAATACATTCAAAACTAGAGTGACCTTGGGTACTTTGAGGAATCATCAGTGATTTCTGTATAATTATTTTCAAATTGTGCTACATGACAAATTTATAATACTAAAAATTATACACATTTTATTAATTGTTTATTATTTATTAATCTTATTATTATTTTTCTTTTTTATTATTATTTCTCATATATATGACGTTCATTTAGTTTTGTGTGTGTAAAAGAACATAATATTATTATGTTTTCCCTTAAAGTAAGTAAAATAAGATTTCATAAATGCGAGATTTAATAATACTTCTGCTTTTGAAACGCTGGATTCAGCATTAAATTTGAACATGATTGATAATGAAATGAGATGTGAACAATTTTTGTGTTTTTTTGTTTGTTTTCAACTGGACAAAATCAGTGCTATCATAGTGCTACAAGAACATTGCATGATCGTATCATATTATATGATGTAAATATGGTATTATTTCACTCTCAATTCTTAAGATTGCACTCAAAATGTGCTTAATTCTGAAACAATAAAGGTAAAATTCTTGTGACTAGGTGATTTATAACACACTGCAGTTAGAAAGATACCTACCAGAATGACCTTCTCAATTTCTTTGGATGGACACCAGTGAAACATTCCAGTAGAGTCGTATCTTTTCACATTAGCATCCATGTTCTCAATCTGCTCGTTTCCCGGAATGAGCAGAGGGTCATGTCTGAAAAGAGCATAAGGAGGAGAAAACGTGTAAGAAGAAAACACGTTCGCTGGCCCTATTTGCAAATGCAGGTTAGTAAAAATGCAACAGTGGGAATTTATCTCCTGGGCTTAATTGTGACATTTGTCAAAGGACAAACTTTCTGCACATCTCAATAGACGTCTATCGACAATAAATAAGCAGTAAACAGCCTTGTGCTGACATGGCTTATCATTGTCAGATTGAATTTGTGCATTGGACTCCATCATAACTGCAGCTCTCTCCGGGCTGCCAAGACTGCGGAGTCATCAAAGTCCGCTCCGGTGACAGCACTGGAGTGGAAGAGATGGAGCCAGAGCACTTCAGTGACTGAGTGGCACCAGAATGGAACGCCAATTACCGGCTTTTACTCCGCATCACTCCTGACGTGATGCGTCCAACGGTAAAAGCTTTAACAGAGGCGCACTTTAAATATTTTAGGAATTTGCCCAATCACATTTTGCTCCCCCAAACTGAAGACCATTAATGTTTCAGCAGCATGTCACGTCTAAACAGGCTAACCTATATCAGCGCGCCCTGCTGAAGCTGATCTGAGGGGCATGTTGACCGTGAAAGAAGTCCCAGCACTTGGGTACAGCTCACATTCATTTTAGTGAACTCCCTTGAAAGCTTTCTAAACTCAGTAGTTGAACTACACAACTGAAAAACAGAATTCACAAACCAAATGTGTGGCCATGTTAATTTGATGCCTGGTCTATGGATGTTTGGTATGAATAGCAAGTCAAAAACATATAGTGGAGTGCTGTTTTGAGCTTGTTATGGTTGCATTCTCTGCCTCAAATACAGAATTATTGGTAGTATTCAATATAGACATGCCTGCACAGTTTAATATACTCAATACAAGAATACCAACAACACCAATCACATTTTTTTTTTTTTATGTATATTATCAGATATATAAAAAAAAAAATTTCTCGCTTTTGACTGAATTTCAAATCCCATTTGTTTTCTGTCAAATTCAAAAACAATGAAACTCAAAATTAATTACTGCAATATAAAATTATTATTATTGTTATTATTCAAACAGACAAATAAAATCTGTTGTTTGCATAAATATTCAGCCAGTTGTAGCAGAAATGTATGCAGATAAAAATATAGCAAAAAAATTAGCCAATAAATTTGAATTATTAAAATAACTACTAGGGATAGGCAATGTATTAAATATTCACAATATCTGATTTAGATGGCAATAATAAATTCATGAAATTCTTGAGTCATTTCTTTGTGCTATGGGTGTATTTTGGTTCAGGTATATTACAATTTGTTTTCCCTCAGTGACTCTTGAATAGATACTCACGATTTCAGGGCAGTTTTTGTGAGAGACCACAGAACCCTTGTAAATGCATAAAACTGTCAACTAAAACCCACAGTGCAGCATGTTACCGGGCCTGAGATGGGCCAAAAAGGCTGCCTTTGAGGAAATGGCCTCGGGGCAGACAACAAAGCCCCATTTCTAAGACACGGCTGCAGGGGAACATGCTCTCTCAGAGTCTGCTCGACCCAGCTATTGTGATAGTATTATCCACAGTGCTAGATTAACAATCATTTACAAAGGATTTCAACAATTACATTTTTTTTTTTTAAACTACTCCTGTCTGATGATGACAGGATACCATTTGATTATGTATATAATATATCTATGATAAATAAAATGTTATTACACGAAACAGCTCAGCTTTATAAGTTTTGATGGTCTGAAGCTTAAATATAGAGCACGGCCAATAAATTACAGGATTTATCACTGTAATGAATAGCTATTTATTTATTAACACCAGGGTGTATTATTTTATCTCATGAATGTGATGTAATCTAACTGACATAATAATACCGTGCCTGTTATGCCTTGTTCTGCAACACCCTGTAATTAACACAACACTAAATGAGGTTTGTAAATTGCATTAGGCCCTTGTTAATCACTCTAATAATGAATGATGGGACCTCTGCCTCACCTTCAATATTTGCATAATGTCAGATAATATTCCGGAAAATTAATTTACACTTAAAATAACTGCACGGTTATGTGAAGCACAAATACTAATTTCAATATTCAACGACTGCACAGACAAAATGCAACAACAGATTTGTGGTAGTAAAAACGTGGAAATTCATATTAGTCATATTACAAACCTCATGATTACTTTTTCCCTCTATTCCTCTCTCACCTTCCTAAGCAGGTTAATTCAGTGAAACGCACCGCTTAGACTGTGTTTGATTGCTAAAATATCACATCAGAAATGTGTCAATTAGTATGCGTGCATGAGATGATATCAGACTGTGTGCAGGTGCTAATAACAGTGAAAGCATTTAGTGCTTTTACACCCCGACTGAATATTTTATTACGTGGCGCATGTTTCACCACTCACTCTACGGACCTCTGTCATTTCAATCTCCCCTCAACATACTGACTGGCGCAGTGCACCTCTGCCAAGATAGCTATCTCTCACCCGCTGTCAGAGCTGCCTGCCAGTCACAAGCACAATCCAACGCGCCATGCCACTCCAGAATAAAATATGTGACGTTACTCGCTGCTGCTAGGGAACCCGACAAATGCATTGTGACTTCCCACAATTAGACGTGTTGTGTCTCCTTTGAAGCGTCCTTTTGAAGCATGATACTGTCATTGTGTAATATTTCAGACATTCTAAATCAACTTTTGCAACTAAAAACACCCAGAAATATATTTATTTCATTTAAAATAGACATGTAAGCTAAAAATAAAAGGTCTAGAGAACTTTATAGGAAATTATCGGGTACCCTAAGCAGGACAGAAAGTTCTTCATTTAATTGGTATGTCCAGAGGAGCGTTCTAGACGTGCATTTGGGGAAAGAGAGAGCGAGAGAGAACAGAAGTTGCCCTGAGAGCCGGGCGAGCTGCTTTTCAAACAGCGTTCAGCTATTCCAGCGCATCACTTGGCAGTCACTGGCTCCCCGAATCCCTCTCCAGCAGCCTATGAAAGCAGCTCCTCGCTTTGAAAATTTTCCCTATCATGCAAACTGACAAAGGCATACTTTTCAAAAACCCACAGCCAATCTGTTGATCATTATTTATTTACGACAGCCTGGAGGCGCAGAAGCCTGTAAAAACCATACTTGATATGGTATACTCTGGCTGTTTTTCGCTTTCCTGCTTGTTGAATAAAGTATCCCTAAGGCTCCCTCAAACAATCGCTTTTCATTTTGCATGAAACGCACCTTGTAAAGGCGAGGTATTCATTGTATGTTGTAATATATTGACAAGGAGGGCACAGGTTGAGGGAGTCCACGGGTCGGTCTTTGGTAATTTTGATGTTTCGCTCCAGGGCTTTGGCTTGAAAAAGCTTACACCTAGAACAGAGGACCTGTCATCCAGTACCCAAGAGCCAGCTGAACACACAGGCACCCTAAAGCACAGAAAACTTTGACACCGCTTTGAAGCGTTTCAAAACAGGGTAAATAACTCCCAAGAATTATTATCACTTGTAGATCAAAGAGCCGATGCATACATTACATGGCAAACGGGGACCTTCAAATCTGCTCAGAAAAACAGTTTTGTGCTGTAAGTTGAGGAATAAAAAAATCCTTCTGAGCAATCGCTGAAAGCTATTTTTTTTCATTCCTCTCGCAGTTTATTGTTTAAAACTGAGAGCGAAAAGAAACAATTGAACATTGATCATTTTCACTTGGAAAGCAGACTAAAGGGCGAGATCCTCTGCAGGGCTGACAGTTTACAGTATGTAAAACTCAACATAATTGCTTCTTTTGGGGAGAGATTCATGTTGGAGACCTCTGTCTGGGTTACTTTTTATACGCTACAGCGAAATGCCTTGTGGGTGGCACACAAATGGAAATAAACAAAATAAAATGAAATAAAAATCTTTATTTTTTAAACAAAACAATAAAATGTTAAATAAAAAAAAACTATAATTAAAATAAAAGTAAAACATTATACAAATAAAAGTAAATATTAGACTGAAAAATAAATACAATTAAAACTGCTGTTTCATGTATAAGATTAATTTAAATATTACATTTTACAACTATTATTAAAGTAATAATAAGCCTGCAACATCATACTGGCATTATATTATATTACAACTGATTTTTTGAAATGCGAAAACAAATAATATCAAGCATGTTGGCTATCACTTTGCAGAAAGTTGCCCCTTCCTCCAGACCTTCAGCAACACTTTCTCACATGATGATGTGCAACGGAGGGCACTGTCTCTGTCTGCATTTTTTACAACCTCTGCATAAACGTCTCCTGGCCACATGGGCGGAAAGCAAGTCCTTTTATCAGTCAAAATCAATTAACAGCATTATAATTCCAGCGGACAGGATAAAAGGAAGGTAATATTTGAATTCATTTTTGATTGCGATGATACATTTCACATATGGCCTTAAGTACGAAAAACACTCCTCACAGGGGTTCCCACAATAGATGAAGAGCCCCGAGGCTAAGTAACCATGCTGGCGTCTCTGATTGGTTGGCACCGTCATTAGTGCCACCGCTGTTTAAGAACTACATGTGGACGGGACTGGGGGGAGATGACAGCTGAGACTTTAAAGCAAGAGTATTTTTCAAACAGCTTTTCATAGCTGCTTTCATGACAGAAATATTTCAGCTCTATCATTAACCGCTGACAGGCTGACAGCTCAAACGCCTCGGCCTGAAAGGCCTGCTCTCCCCTCCCCCCCCCCCTCTCTCTCTCTCTTTCTCTCCCTCCACACTTTCTTTTTCCTTCTCCCACCATCCCAGCACCATCCGTCCTGTCTCTGCCTCTCTTTCCTTTTGAAGGGTGGAGGGAGCGTCTTGAAATCAATGTCTTACCTCGTCATTTTGGGTGAGCAGTTGGGTGAATTTCGCATGCCTCCGTTGCGTTGCTTCTTTTTGGGTGACAGTGTTGACGGATGCTCATCTTCGACTGCAAACACATGCAAAGAGTGTCAGACTGTGGACAGCTGGGATTGTAAAGTGTGCTGGAGATGACATACTAAAGAACACAAAAGCCAACACTCAATCAATCATTGCAAAAAACACTCAAATCTGAGAAGACCTCCAAAAATAGAAAGATAAGAGTGTTAGTATGGACAAAAGTACACTTAAAGATAGCAAGTACAGACCTGAAGGACAACCATTAAGTTTTACACCCTGTTTTCCATGAATTCTTATGAGTTCTGCTTTTCAAAGAGTTGTGCGGATCTATTTCCATCTGTATCGAAATGATCAAACTCTCTTTTACCTCTCTGTCATTGTTTGGAGGGCATGAGCTCGAACAATGACAGAGGGGAAGAAAAAATAAAAAGAAGAGTAATTTGGTGTGTGTTTTTTAATGGGTAACTACATGGCAAAATCAATCCTCATCACTCAGAGAGCCGTGAGTGATGGCTCCGCTGTGAGTCTGTCCCCCGTACCACAAGCACTCTCAGCGCTGAACAAGCACCCTGAACTGAGCCTTCTCATTCTGAAACGCCTCTCCAAGAGGACATTACTGAGGGAACTGTGAATGTCACAAGCTCTCCGTGTTATAAACACATCATGTGTGAGCTTTGAAGCTGTCTGAAGGTTGAGCTCCTTAAACTTTCGGAGATGATATGAACATACTAATCTGAAATATTTGAAAAATATAGCTTAACTTAAAGGAATAGTTCACCCTAACCATGAAAATGTCATCATTCATTCACCTTCATTTTCCAAATCTATATGACTTTTATTCTTCCAGGAGAAATTATGAAAAATGTCCTTGGTCCTCTTTTTTATACGACAATAGCGTCAAATTCTGGCCCACGCATCAAAACGTTTACCATATCTGAATTGAACATGAGCACAAATGGGATTTGTGAGTGTTGGAATAAAATTAAACATGTTAAATAAAATTTTATTTTATTTTTATTTTACAGTTGTGGTCACTTTGAATTGTCACTGCATGAAACAAAAGCATGGACATTTTTAAAAATTTCTCCTTTTGTGTTCAACAGAAAAAGAGACAAAACATTTTTTGGGTGAACTGTTCCTTTAAGTAGGGGAGAAATTATTCAATATGATGCAATAAAAACTAATAAATGTTTTCAGCCCTGGAATTTTGCATGTACCAATTTCCATGTATACCACAGTACATAATGTTTTTTTTGTTTGTTTGTTTGTTTGTAAATTAATTAATATTTATTATGCTGCACTACTATAATTTATATTATACTGTATTATTCAGGTTTTCTGCATAGCAATGAGTATTTGAGTATGATACCAGGTACTGACCACAACATTTTGGTCTGATTTGTATTAGAGACAAACTAGTAATCGAAACCCAAACTCCAAAACACTGCAAACTTGCTACAGTATAGTGTGGCACTGTTAGAAATCTATCAGCAGCACGGCAAAATATTAGAGACAAATACTGCAAACACATTTAGCAATCTAATTGTTCTAATGAAAAAAGACAAATTAAACAAAAAGACGCTGTCTGTGTCTTCACCAAATGCCAGTGCTTGACATTTGAAATTACACTGTGGAGGGAGCAATGTGAGACGGTAATCAACTTTAAAAATATCACTACTGATAAGACAGCGGTGCAGTGGCCCTTTGTTCTTTACTACGGTTGTTGAGCGAGTGGCCTGGCTGGGCCGGACCGCTCTCTTCTGCCCTTGCTCCTCCAAATTAGGCGGCGGAGATTTACGAGCTACAGTGGTGCCCTTCAGTAAGAGGCTTAACAATGAAATAACTCCACCTGCAACACAGCCATTTCAGCAAGTCTCTGCTTGTTCCAAATTACATTACGGCACTTTTACAACCTCAATCAAAATAGGATCAGCCCACCAAAGTGTGATTGCTGTTCCATACCACGGGCACCTATAGCCCTCGCTTTTTTGTGTCGCCGATCAGAACGATTGAGCTAGACATCTGTCTCCTCTGCTTCAGAAAGACAACTGGCTGATGCAAGCTTTAACGCACAACAAAGATACAAGAGAAATAAGAAACACTACAGTCCTGAAGACTTTGTTTGTACAACTTGGGGTGTCTATGACAACGAGTTTACAATGAGGTCTAAAAGTCTGAGATCACACTGATAATCTATTTTAAACCTGGAAATAAACCCAGACTTTGAAAAAATAAATTAGAAAGAAAAAAGAAAATAGAATAGAAACAAACGCACTGGAAAAACATTTTAATTAGTGGTCTTGTATCCCACGGTATATGATGGGTAAACTAGCTATTCTGGTAATTCTATACTCCCTTTGATGGCAGTTGTGGTTACACACATTACACACACACACCCACACATTTAGTGCTGGGAAGGGGGTACATTAGCCACTAGCTGCTCTACATGCACGCGGCAGTGACTGCAGGGACCCATGCAGGAGGAAGGGGTTGTTTGCGGTAGCACTGACTAATGCGTCCTAAAGCACAACCTACAGTGCGTGGAGGACAAGGTGCTGGGGCGGTAGCGGTATTTTCCGGGCAGGCTGCGGGCCCGGTTCAGTCCAGCCAGGCTGAGGCGTGACTGTGAGGGCGGTGCCGGAGGGAGCAGACTTCCTTTCCGGTTATTAACAAGAGGGACGGCAGTCGTGGAGCACCCCACAACCGGCAGCACACTGGGAAGAGTGTTGGGAACAGCCATGCTGTTGGCCAGTTCGATCGAGCGGTTTTGACAAGTCGCTCTAACTTCCTCCTTTACTGTCAAACAGTGGAAGACAAAACAATGAGAGATGACTGTGATTTCGGTCAGTGACATATACCATTAACAGGTTCCACGAAAAAGAAAAGGAATTTTTTTTTTTTTTACAGATCTTAAGAGTTATATTCTTTGTATTCGTGTTAGTTTAATATGGATTTGGAATTTTTTATTTTTTTTATAATGTAATGACTCAATGTAAAAATGTCATGTGGTGTAAGCATCAAACAAAATGTAATAACATATTTACACCTTCAGTGTGACAATCTGAATCATTTAAAAAATAATAATTTTAAAAATACTTTTCAGGATCATTTTTTTTAAATCAATGAAATATTAATGCAAAAACATCATTACGTTTCTGGGTCTGAGTCGAACCACATGACATTAAACTTGTCACAAGAAAAGTTGATTATCTAATATTTATCTAATCGAATGATTTATTATTTTAAGAGACTTATCAACAGACAGTCAGAGGCTCTGCAGGGGTCCCACAAAAATGTATTGCAAACATACTGCTATCAACTTTAAATTAAAACCAAGTGCCTTGTTAAATAATAATAACAAAATGTAAAATAGTTTTAAATAAGATTTAAAATTGCTATACAAGTCGTCTAAAAGCACATGCCATTAGTGCTTCTAAACTAAATATATTATGATTAAAACACTGCAGCATTCATAATTTATCACTGAACTGCATGAGAATCACATAAATATTTAAGTATGAAAATACAAGTTGACATGATTTTCATTGTTGAGCCATTTATTTCACCCTTTCGATTACCATTTACAGACAGATCCACAAATCTGTGTGCTATAAAGGTAACCGCCGTATTTTGAATAATTGACGATGACCCCTCAAGTTTTATAAAACACTACTTAACCACTTGCCAAGCGCTTTAGGTGAAATGTTCAATATGACATTTGCTTTTCCATTGCTAATAAACATTAATTAATTAGAAGCACTTTCTTCCCTGCCTGCTCTGCGACAAGACAGAACAAAGCATGAACATATTATTCCTGATAACCGTCAGAATGAATCAGGTCACAGTGCAGGTAGGAGATGTGCTTGCACAAGGGAACACGGCAATCTCTTTACCGTCTGCCTCAATATACGGCAAAGCAGTGTTAAAACAACATATCTAAAATGTGTGAAAATCAATACTACATACAACACACGAAAATGTCTTAGATTAAGCTGCGAAAAGGACCAAAATAACAAACAATCTGCTGTCTGACAGACGGGAGTATGCAGTGTGTATAAGGGACCTGAAGTGTTTCACACAGGGAGTTATCAAGCTCACCGCCTGCCACCCAAGCCATAAGACTCCAGCCTAATGCTATCTACATAAAAGGCAAGAGGTTAACCAATATCTGGTGTAAGTGGAAAAGCAGTTTCCGCCCGCTCCCCAAACCTTGCTCAGAGCAATAAATAGATGGTTATTTCTGCCGTCAGCTGCCGCATAGATTTAAAGGCCGCCACAGATAACTCCTGGATTCATCTGGCCCCTGTCAAACACGAGTAGCATTATACAGAGAACATCCGCTGTGGCACTTTCACTGTGGATTTACAGTAATCCAGACGGCAACTGTCCCTTTATGAAATGCAAATCCTGTGACGAGCCACAATTGTGCATTCTTATCAAGGCCATTGTTAAATTATAGAAAGCACATCTGTGAGAAAATCCATTTTGAAACTTTATAGAATTTGATGGTGTCTCTAAATAAATAAATTCGCTATACATACACTTGCAATCATTTTACTTCACCTAAATTCTCCTAATTATTATTTTTCTTTTTTTAATATTACTTTGCTATTAAAATCATTTTTTGTCCTTCAGATGCAGAAATATAACACAAAACATTTATTTAAACATTTAAACAATAGCCTATTAACTATGCAAATACATAATGAAACGATTACATATAACATTAAAACACATCGAAACGGTTACATATGAAATGAAACTTAATAGCAATAAAGCTAAACCTCTCTCAGCATTAGTTTGGCGTCGGATTTACCTAAAACAAATTTAGCTGCATGTGAACCGAACCCCAGACTGTGGCTGTGATCCCATTTCCCTGGAGTTGTAGCGCCATCTGCTGTTGATGGCGTCACAACACAGAAACGTATCTAAGACTCCACACATGCGTGCAATACATCATAGCATTTCTAGCTCTTCAATCATCCCTCGCAAGGACACGGAGCTCTTTATGCAACATCTGGATTTCATATGGATGCCTCTATTCAGCACCTGACCTTTCTCATGCACATGTTTTAAAGTCGAGCAGCCCCTCTGATGCATTTGACCAGAACCCAGTGCTGAGAAACTGTCATCACGGCCCCCCTTCCCATCAATCCCCAGTAATCTACAGAGAGCTGAGGATGGCAGCTTTTGTGCTGTAATGCTAGTTGGGGTAAAATCAAAAGCAAAGAGCCAAAGCAGGCAGGTTGCACGAACGAATGGGGGAATGAGGAAAACAGAGAAGTACACTTACGTGATCTGACATATCCGTTAAACTTATATTTGGCTGAGGGGAACGCAGAGACCAAAGTGTGGATACAAAAAGGAAAAGAGAGAGAATGAGTGTGAGATAGACAGCAGAAAGACAGTGCATCACACTTACACAAGGACAGAGAGGAAGAAAAGTCAAGTTAACAGCAGTTAGAAGCAAAAAAAGGATGAAGAAGATAATCATATAAGCAGGAGATGATTAAAGAAATAAAAAAACAAAAGAGGTGATTAGTGAAGGGACTGGACTTAAACGAAGCGATGAAAATCAAGCTGCCTGTTCAGTGTTTCCACATCACGGATCCATTTTAAGAGTCAAATGATGGATTCTCGTCCCAAGACCGATGACGAACATACTGCCCAAATCCGAACAACCTCACAAGGATCATTATGGTATTTGGAATTTGGCTGGGGAAAAGAGAATGCTTTGATAAGTCATCATTTTATCCTTGACACTCAATTTGATGAAAACCAGTGAAACCGATCAAACAGATGTTAGCAATCTTGAGGCTTTACCAAATAGTTAAACAACAAATTACAGATGTCTCCCATCACATAATTGCTTCCGTAAAAATTAAATGCTGCCAGCTGATCATTTTTGATCAGTAATTACTATCTTGTCAACTGCAGATGAACGCCTAACTGTAGGCATAGCATTCTGGGAGAATCAAGATACTGTATGCAACAAATTTGTGACAAGGCAAACAACCTTTAAGCTATTAAAGTGAATATTAACTGATGTTTTGAATGCATGATTTGCCATTTTCTTTCCGCAATGTTTTGCATTTCTGAGTGAAAAAATAGTAACCAATATTTGTGATATACAATATTTTTAATATTACATTTTATTTATTTAACTAATATTGCAGTATTTTAATAATATTTTTTAAATTAACATCACAATATTTCAATAATAAACAAATATTTTAATAAATATTTACAATTATTTAGCCTACTTAATTAATTAAATATATACATTTTTTAAATGTGTGTGGGACTTGATTGGGTTCTTAAAAAGTAGCTATTATGGTATTGGTTAACATTATGCAATAGCCTGTGAAGCCTAAGGATGTTTTCACACTGTGTTTGATTGCCTGGTCCAAACCAAAGTTTGATTGCTTCCCCTCCCCCTACTGGATAGTGTTCACATTATATTTTTTCATCCGAACCATGGTGCGTTTGCATCATCAAGCAGCAGCTGTTTACCCGTTGCATGGTAACGACGATGCAGGAGAAGGCAGCAAAATGCATAGCGTTACTCCCCTAACTTTTATATTTTGGTTTTTGAAATACATTTCAGAGGAAGATCAGGCCATTTTGATGAAACATTATGAGGCCAAACTATTTTTGTCTTTGGAATAAAAAGTGATAAATCATTTAAAAAATAAATAAATAAATAAATTGTGTCAATTTTGATTTCATGTTGACTTAAAACTTGGAGTTTCAGTTTATCTTGCAGACAATCATAATGAGGGTTGTGTTCAGAGGCATGTAGGATGTTCTATACTGCAGCCCCCATCGTTGCAAAGTCTCATCTTTCGTTACAAGTACTGTATCTGATGCCATAAAGGTCACATCGCAGGCCCAGGGCGGGGCGGTGACACAAGCGCTCAAGCAGGGGCCCCGCGCCGGTCCTGGCATATGTCGCTTGCGATCTGCGGGCGCAGGAAGAGTCGGCCGACTCTTTGGCTAGCATCTGTCCTACACGGCGGAGGGGATGACCGGCCCTGCTCCTGCCTGGTGGTAAGGAACTGTCAGGTTGAGTTTAATGACACACCAGCTGAGCTGGGGAAATGAAAATGCAAACATAATTTTCATGTCAGGCTGCATAAGAGCCGACGGTGCTGAGTTCCACCCTGCAAGGAGTGGACAAGATCCACTCTCTGGGCTGCGCCGTGCCGCCCCACCCAGCCACGCTCGGCACATCCTCGGCAAACTCCATAACCATCCAGAGCAGGCAGGACAAGAGGGAAAAAGGAGAGAAAAAAATGCCCCGAAGACTCAAAAAAAGCAGTGACCTCTCTCCCTTCCCTCTCAGTATGCCAGCCTTGCCAGGCGATTGTTGTTTACAAAACAGGCATGTCTAAGATTGCCCTGCTGGAAACTTCCTTGTGAAGGCTCATAAGTTCAAAACAGGAATTAATACCCTTTGCAATGCTGAGCACCTTGAGAGTCTTTAAAGCTCATGTAATGAGGGGATAAGTCTCGGCAGGTGGAGCGGAGGGACTGTTATTGTCATTGTAACTTAGAGCGGAGGCAGCTAACTCACTCGTACAGTATATTTGCTCCCTAAAGCCTGCACTTGCAGAGATAAAGAAAAAAAAAACTCTTCTTAATAGTGTGCAGTGCACTAGAGCTATAATGAGTGTTACATTGCTCCCTACTCCTTGTCAAAGTCTCTCTGGGCATTGACTGCAGCCTAAAGAGTGACAGTGTCAGCTTTTCACACATCTCATTTTCATACTAATAATTCTTTGTCTGGCTTTGGAAGAAAGGAGCATTACCATCCTGAGTGATGCATGCAAAGAATCAGAACAAAAAGTGCATGAGGGCTGTTTGAGAAAGCGCCCACCAGGGAACATCACTTCTGTAAAACAGAGTGCATTTACTGTCACGTGTTTCATGCATTCAGCAAAATTACTGCATCCAGGGGAGTAGTATTTATTTCAGTAATAACTGAGCTACTATAATGTGCAGGTATAAAACCACCATATCATGCTTAGAGCAGGGATGTGGTGATATTTATGCTTTCTGAACACAAGTGGTGAGTGCCAGTAGTTATGTTTCCATTCAAGTTGTGAATGTAATTTATGAAGAAATGTGGAAAAAAAAATTAACAAATAAGGTAGCACTTCCGCCCCACATGCTTAAAAGAACAAAATCATAATCTTTAGGAATGCAAATGGAAGTTGTTGTCACAGAGGAAGCCACTGAGGCTTGCAGTGTGGAACGTGCGATCAAAACAAATGTAAATTAAAATAAAATATATAGAAAGAAATTTTAAAGAAAGAAATATATATGTATATATAAAGACACAAATAACGATGAAGTGCTCAAAATAATTTCATCAGAAAATCATTACTGATTGAGCAAAATCAAAGTCAGATGGAGGAACTCTGTGAATTCCTCATCATAGAGATGCAATGCTAGATCTGAGGCAGAACCGATGGGAGTGAGTCAAGCAAAGCTGGCATTAGCTGTCAGCCTTGTCGAAAACGCACTCAATTCAGAAAGAAAACGGCAGCAATGAAACCAATGAAGGATGACGCTACATGAAGAGATCAGCAACTATGTAATGACCAGTAACTGGTATCCAGGGATATCACCACAGACCAAAACACAAGACACAAAGTCAACCTCATCATAGGGTTTGATGCTAATCTAAGCTGATGTGGCGAACAGTCGGAAGGCAGTTGTAGAGGAAATGCGATCGCCTGAACTGACCCCTGCTTTTATAGTAGGTCGCACCGCTGCCATTCCTAATTGACAGACGCTTTAGTATTTCACATCTGCTAAGGCTTAATGAGAAGACCCCTGTTCAGCGCTGTCCTTTACACAACTAACTGCGTCAGTCATCTGACCTCATCCAATCGCCTGAGTCACCGCCATCTCAATTGAGTTCCTGTCAGGAGATCTCTTTTTAACTTTCCCATTGAGCCTGACAGTCCCACTGTGGTATACAAGGCATTAAATAAAGCACATTGACTTTTTCTCCCCTGATTGCTGGCTAAGAGAAAATCATCGAGGAGGATCAGATCCTGTGGAAAGGGGGAGAGTTTGACGTGTTTTTTCAATTGCACCTAAATGTGGACTTTACTAAAGGAAGAGGTTTTATTTCAGCCAGTGGAAATGGTGGAGGCATTAATGGCTTGCGGTTGTAAAACATGATTGTCCAAGAATAGCAGAAAAGACATTGCCAGTTTATACTTACTCTTTATGAGCAGAAGAAACTCACTTAAGATCCCTTTCAATCACAATCTAGTGTTTGGCATGTGAATTAAAGATGATTTTAATAAATAACAGACATATATAGTTCTGACTGTTTTTCATTTACTGATATCCTTCCAATTTTGCTCAATTACAAATATAATCAAAAGGGATCTTGACCAGTGAGATGGACATTTGAGTTACATTTGCTTGTTTCTAATATTTGAAATAGGAAAAGACGGCATGTGATAATTGAACACATTCAAAATTCAAAGACCAAAACATTTTGGGTACCCAGTGTTTGAACCTGTGGGGAAAAAACAGTTAGTCATTTGTTTGCATGTTTCCTAACCTGAAGAAGGGTCTTCAAAAAAATAAATCACATAAACATGAAAATATTATCAAAACATCATCACTGTCAATGTACACAATTAGCCCATGGATTCGATTAAAAGCACATCATACAGTTCATTTAACAGATACATGTACACCTGCCATGTAAAAGTGTAAACACCAAAACAGTGACTGCAAAATGTCACCAGCACCGCACAAGTGCTCCACTAACACAGCATGCGCCAACACAGTCCTACTGCACCTACTGCAGCACTAACACAGAGAAGCCACGTCACTTCAACTACCACCAATTCACCAAACGAAAAAGAATATGTACTAGTGTACCATCCAATAAGCCACAGATACGGAAATAATGGAGGAACGAAACAGACGTAAAACACAGCATATGAAACACGGCACAGACACGCACACTCACACGCTCACAGGTCACGGACATCGAACGGCATGTGGTTTGTCGATCGAACTTACAGGCACGTAAACTGGTTGAGCAATCATGAACAGAGACAGAAGAAAGTGGGAAGGCCCTCTGAAGACTGTCCATGTTACTATGTACACTGCCTGTCATGCACGAGCAGTCGCGCTCAGAGCGCCCGCAATCAAAACAACATGCCAGTTTCATTCGCTTGTAGACGGACATCTTGGCTACAGTCATGTGTTGGATGAGAGGAGAGGAAAGCAGCAGGTTAATGGCAAGGATCAAAAGAGTTTTTCAACCAGGGAAGTCTGAAGGTAACTTTTTCAAACAGGAACAAAAAGTGCAATGCCTTAGCAGCAAGCTCTGACAGGTTTGACCCGCAAATGGACCACTGCACTCCCGCTTGAAGTACGCTTCGGATAAGCATCCGATTATGTTCCCACTGCACACGTGAAGTTCGATCCAAATTTGAAGGTTAATACCAAATTGGACTTTGAAAACATCTAATAGAGGGCTTGTTTAGGCAGGAAGCAGTCGTCTCATTGGGGTCAAGCCGTGCCCTAAGGCTGATCATGTCATAAAAGGTTAAAAGGTCAGATATGACAATATGATCAGAGGTTGGGGCAAGGAACATTCAGGCAGAGAGGAATGGGTGAATGTGTTCAGCAGCGAAACCTCTTTGGATAACATCCTCTGTATCTAAAGGAGAGGATCACATACCTGTATCCCATCATGCAGCAGCAGGTTATCGGCATCACAACGTGCTACAGGCTCTATCGTGGGAGCTCTATTCTGTTCGTCAAACTACGCTCATCACTGGACTCAATTAGGGATCAGTGGGAGATTTATATGGTAAACATGCCGATAGGCTACTTCTTCATTCCCTGATTAGAAGATGCATTCGCATGCATTGCGCATTTTATTCAAACATACATTACGTGGACAGTATGTATGTGTGTATGCAATTTTTATTTATTTTTTGGTTCTCAAAGGAGCTGTGGTGAGAGACTATAGCAGCATGATTGCTGTGAATCGGACTAAAAACAGTCCCTGGTACACATTCTCCCGGTGCCACCTCGCTAACGGACCGTAATCAAGTCTGGCACCCTCAAAAGAGCAAACAATCCACAGGGAAAAGCCTGCTTTTGACTTCCATCTGAGGTTATGAGCCTGAATTAAGAGGCCAATTTCAGTTGTATGCTGGAGAGATAATACGGTAAATGACTTGGCCTTTAAAGCCATAACCTCAGGGACTGTTATTCTAATAGAACCATGCAGAATGGCTGAAATTAAGGAGAACAGGCATGCAGTGGGAGGCGACCGCGGTCGTATCTCTTGAAACGGCAGCCCGGTCGACTGTTTACGGGGCTGAAACAGATTAAGGCAATGTGGAAACATGCAGCAGCGGGGTTTCTACTTCATTTCATGCTGAAATCTATCGCTTCAGAGTTTGAGGGTTGACATTCATCGGAGCACATAGTATGTGGTTATGTTAGTCAGTGAGACATGGAGGGCGGAAGAGACACAAGACAACATGATGATGTGAGTGACTGAACACGACTACACAGAGAGCCTAATTACTGAAGCCTCTTTAACAGAACAACCCAATTTAGCAAGAATGCTCTCAGCACCCCTATCGTCTTTCCTCGCCCTACAATGTCCTATAATTCAAAGCAGGCTACGTCATGTGTTAAAATACTACTGGAAAGGAATTTATCTGAAGGATTTATAATATGGTCATATATGCACATTATAGCTAACTTTGAGCTTATACTTACCAAAAAATGCTTAAATCAAGAGTTATATTAGATACAGTGAAGCCTTGCGTTCTTAAAATACTTAAAACAAACACACCTCCATCCGTACCGATATAAAGCGAACAACACCCTGGCTCCTTGGGAAGACCTACATAAAGAAACCTAGGTGACAAGTGAGAAGACCCTACAGTGCACATTGGCTGATAGCAATCTTGCTAAATAGGTTTATGAGGACCTCAGTGTTCCCATTCTGTTCCGTTCTCATTTGTAGAACTACAGTGGCATCTAGTGGTCAGCATTGTGTACAGCAGCTAGATCAACACCTCCGTGAGCCTAATGTTGAGAGATGCACCTATCAGTGAGGGCAGTGAGTAAAAAAGGACCCAACTACAGAAAAGAATTGAAATTCAGAATATTTCAATTCGACCGATGGTTCTTGTGTCGTGTATAGAAGCTGGGCAGGGGCCGGATGGTGGAGACAAAGGGGAGGCTGTAGGCAAGAGGGAGACCAGATTGTTTTGATTGTGTTTTGGAGACGATGCTCGTTAAGTCTAAGAATTTGAAGAACTTCCCACAGAACTCTTTCTGCTCTCTGAAAATACAGCAGCATGCGAAATTGTCTTTGACAGCGAGGGGACGGATTCAAGTGGACTCAACCGCCCCCCCCCTTGGCACTGGTGAGGTCCATGACTAATAGTAGCAAAATCAATCGGCTTGTTTGACTTTTTAGATTATCATGACAGGTTACGTTGAGTTTTCGGGAGAGTCAAACAACCTCTGAAATGAATCACCGATTTCAGAATGGTACTGTGAGTAAATCTTTGGGAGGAACTGTTACTGGTCAAGAACTTATTCTTCTATCTTATTAGAGACTGCTTTCTAGGGGTTAGGTCAGGTAATTTTCAGGCCAGTAAATTCTGCTGTATTACTGTTTTGGGCTGAGGACAGTGGAGAGATGAGAGGTGTAGGAAGGATGCAGCAGCTAGACTGATACATGCAACATATATAGATATATATATATATAGAGAGAACTATTATCAGAGTGAGACAGTCAGACTGTACTCTGGGCCACAGGAAACCCGTTTTTACTCACAATATGTCACTATCAGTGAGAGGTTTAAATAAAGAGGCGGTATTCCAAGGCAGCAAGGAAGGAAATACATCAAAAAGTATGTCAATGATCATAAAGAGGGTGAAATAAAAGAACACAAACTTCCATTACAGCAATGGAAACCTCATCTCCCTTACTGTGAGGTTATTGGCCTCATCTCGGATGAAATTTAGTTTTGGGAGAGTGCATATCATCAAAAACATGATTGGGATGACAACAAAAGAGAATAAAGTAATAACAAATTTTAGCTCAAAATGTCACTGTTTTTGCAAGGGTTTGGGGTCAGTAATTTATATAATAATGTAATAAAACTTTTATTTAGCAAAGAAACATAAATGTTGTAAAAAAAAGTTATTATTAAATTGTAATAATATCTGACAATATTACTGTTTGTACTGTATTTTTTATCAAATTAATGCAGTCTTGTTGAGCATAAGAGACTTTCAAAAACATAAAAATCGGTAGTGCACGTGCAATCAAACATAGTTTATCATCTGAAACATCATATATAGTTTTAAATAATTATACTAATGTAAACAAACAATAAATAAACAAGGATCTGCAGTTAAAGGCAGCGGTTTAAAAGTGCACAGTGAAAGGTCACTGGAAATGAAGCTGAATTATTCATCTTGTGGTTAACTGGTTTGGACAAATGCTTATATAGGTCATGTAATAACAATACATCATTTTAATATTAATGTTAATGTATGCTCTATGTAACATTAATATTGCTTCATTCTACCAAGCCAACATTAGCAAATGACAACAAACATTTAGGTGCTGCCACATCTATATATAATTAAGGGTGTTTAAGGAAATGCAGTTCTATCAAATGATGTGAATGTCTGCAGGAGCTGCTCTGACAGTGGACTACACTCTGAGCTATTAATCTCTCTTCTACTTCAGTGACTTCCTGTCAGAAAGTGTTTTTGCCAGGCTGAAGCAGTGGGACATGACAGTGGCGCTTCCAAACGGCAGTTGCGTTGGGCGTTCTGGGTAAACTGGGTGGATATGATTGGTAAAATGATCCTGGGCCAAGATATGTGTTTTCGGTGTGTCTGGCGAGGGTGGGCCAAGCTGCTCTTGCCTTTTGTTTTTCCACCTGACTGATGTCATTACCTCCGCCTCTCTCCCACTGATGCCACTGTGAGCTGACAGCCTCTCTCTTCAGCCCTGCTAATCATGTCATTCCCTCTCTACATCTGTATCTCTCTTCACCATTAGCATACTGATGACTTGCTTTTCTCAAGACTCTCTCTCTTTCACCTTGTCATCTTTCTCCCTCTTTTTCTAGGTCTCTAATTTGAAGGTAGTCTGTTTTTGATGAAGGCACTAGTTTCTACAGTTCATCGCTCTAATATTTTTAGCATTTTTCTTTTTAGTGATTGCAAGGCAGCAATTTGTTTTGTATATAGTTGTAGTCTTAAACGTGACATCAATTTTTTCACACTATCGAAATATGTGATTTTCTTTGCATATATACAATCGTTCAAAGATTTTTTTTTTTTATGTTTTGAAAGAAGTCTCTTATGCTCAACAAGGCTTTACTTATTTAATAAAATCACTGTAAACGCAGAAATATTGTGAAATATTATATTACAGTTTTAATATATTTTAAAATGCTATTTATTCCTGTGATGCAAAGCTGAAATGTCAGCCATTACTCCAGTTTTCAGTGTCACATGATCCTTCAGAAATCACTCTAATATGCTGATTAATTTCTCAACAAACATTTCTAATTATTATCAATAATAATATATTTGCATAATACTGAAGCGCACATTTGATTTAAACTTTACTATCCTAAATGAGAGAAGGGTAGCCATCAGATTCAAAAAGTTGAAAAAGGGCAGAAGGCTGAGTGGCTCTTTTCAAATGTAAGCACTATAGTTAGAAAAATTTAAATTGTACTTTATATGTACTTTACCTACATAATAATTGTAAGGTTTTTTTTTTAAGATTTAGTTTTTGTGAATTGAATAGTATGTGAGCAGAAGAGCAGAACCAAAACCTAAAATCTTAACTTTTTGAATACTATTCTTTTGCTGCCTTGCAAGTGTTTTTTATTATTATTATTCTTTTAAGAGTGAAACTGACATGAGCCTATCATTTTATTTATAATACATAATGAAAGCTTTCAAATTTAACTTAAAAAAAAAAAAAAAGCTAAAATACACACAAAAAAACCTCCAACAATATCTGACATTTTACACAACGTAGCAGTGCCCTACAAAGTGAAAAAGTGTTGGTGGACACTTTCCGATCAGACTGGACACGACAGAAGGGAGGGATGGTCGGGTGTACTTACTTCTCTTGCAGCCACACTTTTTAATCCTTTTGGGATCTGTGATGTCATCATGACATGCTTTGCAGTAGAAAAATGCTCTAAAGAGAGACAGTAAAGAATTGAACATTTTGCTTCAAAGGGTGTCCTTCAAATTTCAGTTTTCATTTGTATTAAAAATCAAAAATCAAACACAAGAGTGCATGTAATTCTGATGGATTGGGGACATATTTACCTTTTCACCTCTTTGGCGTCACTGGCGATAAAGAATCCCAATGTCCCCTCTTGCATCTTAACGTGATTTCCGGGGTTGATGAGAATACTGTTCAATCAGAAAGAGGGTCATTCTCATTACCATGAAGAAAATCAATCTTGCACATGCAAACACTCTAATCAAGAGGAATGGTACACATGTTTTTGGACCTCATTGAGAAACTGGTGAGAAATATACTGCCTCAAATTTTAATACTGGAATTGAACTTTTGTCAAAAAAGCTGCAGGGAAAGGGACCTATTCAAGAAATACTGCTTAGGCCACATGGCTTCACACAAATACAGTACAGCACACAACAGCATGACTTGCCCATTTTAATTCTTTTCTCAAGATGGTCTTAGATTTAATTGTCTGGGTGATGAGACAAAAGAAAGAATTAAAATTGGGGTGTTCAATTGTAACAACCTAGGCGTTCTGGTTGATGGGCCTTCAGAAACACATAGTGTGAGGTCTATCGTCACACAGCAGTGCAATTGAATTCCTGCTTTAGTTCAGTGGAAAGCAAGAGAATGACCAGCCCACCAAGAGTTCAGGATGCATCCTGGGTCTCTGAATCTGCGGTAACAGCGCAACTAAGCCAATACATGCCATGCTGTTTTCAAACAGGACAGGCTAATTCGGAAATTATGTTAAAGACATTCTGAAATCATATCATTTGAAGCTTCAGCTCATGGTTATTATTTTTTCTTTTGTTGTTGTTGTGTGGCCAAATCATTTTTAAAAAAAGCACTGAGGCAGAGGCTGCACTACCAATAATCACTATCTGTCACTCAAATGGACTGTAAAGTTTCTGTCATTGAATATTTTTTCCGTCATGCTTAACTTTACTGACTGTTATATACAGCAGACATGCTGTATGTACTGTAATATCATCTTGCTATAATATTTGTTTTAACTGGGAATAGTTGACCTTCAGTAAACCATGTAACACATATAGGCCTGGTTTTAAAGGAAGGGCTTAGATTAAACCAGGACCAGATTAAACCAGGCTTTTATAAATGTGCCTTAGAAAAAAATATTACTGGTGTGCTTCTTGAGACAAAACAATGGCACTGACATATTTTAAGATATTCAGATTTAAAAAAAAAAAAAAAAAAAAAAGTGATTTGAAAGAAGTCTTTGCTCGCTGTGGTTGTGTTTGATAAAAAAGACAACAGTAATACTGTGAAATATTATTGCAATTTTAATTTGTTAAAAATAAAATGTATTCCTGTTATGCCTTATCTGCCGCCATTACTCCAGTCTCACGTGATTCTTCAGAAATTATTATAATATGATAAACAGATAAAGAAAAAAATGTAAAAATTAATTTAATTTCTTTAAAATTATATTTTCACCCATTAACGTTCGAATGGTTAAAAAAGAATCAATTCAAAACATGTAAAGATGGCAACTGTAAAATGAGAATTCATAGGTTTAAATTGTTCTTTTTATTGTCAAAATGACAAAGCCTTCTGGATCAAATTAAGTAAATAACAGGATTTGTTTGGTCAAGGCAACCTCTGCCTCTAGGTTTGGCTCCCAGCGGTTGTACAATCCCAGGCTATTGTGAAAAATTACTAGTCACTGCCAAACCTAAGCTTGGTGGGCGAGGAAATTTTGCTGATTATGAATTCAATGTCAGCTTCTGCCATATATTTGGGAGAGTCTGGCTTGTAACTGTAGAAGTTCAACAGTGTAGACAGAGCCACTACTGAACCACTGTATCATTCCCCATTAATTAGACAGAGACAGGATGACACAACACAGCCATCAATGGTTGCCAGTTGTTAGGAATCATCAATGAATTAAGTGGTGGCTGCAACACTTGACAACTGCCCAGCCTGACTAGAGAGTCAAGGCCAGAGAGCCCAGACGAAAGGAAAAGGTGCATGACAGACATCCCATTATTCCATAGATTCAAAAAGGTGGCCAGCATCACTGGCTCTCTAAAATCCATATACTTATTTACCGTTTGATACATGTAGTCTATCAAAATCCTTTCCTCTGGGCTCGTCAAATAACCACTTCATTGCAAATGAAGGCCGAAAGAGGGGGATTTAATCCATTATAAAGCGGATGTTGGCTGGTCAGTTAATGAAAATGTCAAAGCTCACTGTATTGCTTGAAATTATTGTGCTGGGTTATTTATCACTGAGCTTTACATCTGATTAAATAGCCCCCTTAGCGAGAAGCAGCATATTTGACATGCTGTTCAGAAGATGAATACAAATGGACTCATTCACTGACATATTCACATACATTGCTCCCCAAATTTGAGATTTTCACAACATTTGACACTAAATCAGACAGAAGCCTTATGCAATGGGTCGATCACAGACTGATTGCATGGAAATGGAGGCTTCCGCTCATATCAAACCTCATATTATGGGAAACAAAGCAAGCATCACACATCACGTGACAGAATACGGGCATGCGGTTACCAAGGCATCACAGCCAAGCACATCTAAAAGAGAGCAGGTGCAGCCATCGCACAGCGACACGTAGATGCAAACTGTTGCAGTAACTTCTGTGCAGTTGGATTGTTGTATAGAACACCAAACTGACAGGAAGTGACCTCACTTCATAAACATCTACTCAGAGACGCACAGGCATTTGGGGACATGATGAAAGTCAGTTCCAGACAAACTTTGACAAACAGACCGACAATTCAGTCACACGCACTCGACAGAATCAACATATCATACGCACATACAAATACAAATCACACTCACTCCGACACACAAATACACACAAACGCAATACAGTGTTAGAGTGGTAATGACAGAAAAGGCAAATATGGTGTCATGAATAGTGTGGCCTTTAATAACCAGTCAGTGTTTAGCGTTTAAAACTGCGTGAAGTAAAACTTGCCATATTGAGACACATCAGTTCTTAATGAAAAAACACTATTTTCTGATATATAATGCACTGAGTACAGTTGTTTTCCGATTAGGGCAATTTTCTCTGTGCATTACGAAATAAGTGAGAAAAACATGAAGTACTGTTGGCATGGAGAGCACAACGCTGATAAAGACACGGACAGAAGTGATTTGCAGCTGATGAAAACTGAAAAGTAATCAAACAGGGAAAAAAGGAATGGAAAGGAGAGGAAGTCTAGAACAAAAAACAATGATGCACGAACATGGAGTGGATAAACGTTGTGTTGATATGTGAACAGCACAGACAAAGAAACAAGTGAATCGAACAATAGCAACTACTCTCTCTGCCTGCAAAGAAGTTAGTGCATTAAGCACAAAGAGAATCACAATATAAGAGATAGCGAGAAATTTTGGCCATTTTTGAGAGGGAGGAGGTACAATATCCTTAAGATTTTCTCCCACAGTTGATCTAAAGTGTAGAGGGGTGAGATAATGAAGAGGGCATACCGCTTTCTGCTTCTGCAAACAACAAGAAAACATTATAAATCAAACATAGACTGGGAAAAAAGGAGGCGAGGTGTCAGTCATCTGTATCTGCACAGTAAGATCAGGACTCTAAAGTAGAGGGCAAAACAGTCACTTTCACCATAAAAAAAAAAAAAAAAAACACTTCGCATTGGTTAACTCATCTGTTCTACAAAGGGAACAATATGGTCTAAATCCCAAAGTGCTCTTCTAAGTTTAGACCAGCCTAGAACACCAAATTGAGAGTTACGCTAAAGGATAATGCTGTGCCCTCTAAAGGTTTTGTCATTATGTGTGGTATGGCAAAGTTATGAACCAAAGTTTAATAGCCATCCATTAGAAAGTATTTAAATAATATGAACTGCAACACACAGAATGACAAATTATTTATTTTTTGTGTGTTGGCACGGATAATACTGGACAAGAGTGGCACTTTTATGTGATATCGGGAAAAAATAAGGTTCTGTTTAAGATTTTCAGTAGGTGAATTAAACGACAAGAAAAAAAAAACTAGTTCATACTGTAACTACTGTAATGGTGGGCGGTATGAGCAAACTCTAATATCACAGTGCGAGTCGTTTTATTATATGGTAACAGTAAATTACAATATTGTTTTTCCTTTGTCTTTTTAACTTTAAACTAATTGGAAAAACTAAAAGATCAACTTATTGATAAAAATGTAAAAAGTATGCCATCAATGTAAAAACATATTACCTGAGTATAACATCATAGAAATTATAAAACTAATATAAAATGGATAGTTACGACTATAAATTCAGATTGGATTACCCGCTTTTAAAGCTGTTATAAAATAGATGGACAATATTCAGTCACATACCTGTGACCACACATCAGTTGAGTTCCATAATAAAAGCACCTTGAAATGTTGCAACTGTGTAAACTGAGTTTTGCCAAACAAATACCATTTAATAAAAACTTTCATATAAAAAAATAAATTCAATTTCTTCCATACACATCCTATACTTTTTCTATACACTTCACTTATCATTCCTCCATGGAATCCTCCATGTTAATGTAAATAACGTGTAGTCTAGCCTAGCCAATACAGTATATCCATCTACATGGATAAGTGGAATAAATGGAAAAGCAGAATGTTTACAGACACATTTCTAGTGTCCCATAATATATTATCATACCGCCCATATACCACTAAAAAACAAAAACAAAAAAAACAACTGAATGCGAGCTGCATATCATGAGTTATTAGAGAACAAACAGTACCAGATTTTCTTCTTAGTATTTGGGCTGTGTGTGTGTTTTCAGGCCAACTTGTATTCTAAACCACACTCATTAGTACTTACTGTGTACATAAAATGCATTAGTAAGAGTTACAGTGTACAGAAACATTGGAACACAGGTTGTGGATGTAGGAAGGGGTGGTGGGGTTTGGCAAAGTCGAAGTTACTGAGACAGAGTACTTCATGTTATTAGTTCCAATGGGTCACTTAACAGAATGCCACAGAAGTGCTATTGATAGAAGGCTCTTTACTCGGAGAGTAAACCCTCATCAATACAGCACAGTGAGTCTGAGCAGATGTCATGGCTCTTTGGCTTCACAGTGACTCTTACAGACAGTCAGTCAAGCTGAGGCGAACTTCCTCCAGTGACAGAACGTAACATGCTGCTGTCTCAATGAGAGCGATTTAAATTTGAAACCAGATTAGATCAGAGAGATCTGCAGAGAGATTTAATGATGAAAACCTGCCAGCCTTTTCTTGCAACATAATTTCTAGCAAGTTAAATAGGAGAACTGTAATGTAGGACCAATGAGGGACACAACTGCTTTGCCCCTCTTTGGTCCGTGTTTTGGGCATGGTGGAGTTGAAGACCAAAAGGGGACAAACCTGCTTTCCCTTTGCTCTGACTTGTACTCAATAGCAATCAACAGCAACTTGAGCTTCACATAGCACAGCCTGAAAAAGAGAACAGACATTTAGTGTCCAGAAGCAGCTATTTAAATTCATAAATTTCATTAAATTAGACCTTAAAAACAATTTCAAGATCATCTATTGCAATCAGAACAGTCTATCACCATAAAATCCCAGTGGTTCAAAATCCTGCCCCATATACTGTAACAGTACATTAAATATCAAATTTGATTGGCTGTAATTGTGTCAAGCAGCTTGACACTGTTGTTGAAAATCACATCATGCGAGGACATGTGATAGTTCAGGTTTGCAGTCAATTTGGCATTTTATTAAAAAGCAAGAATATATGAGAGCCTTTATGATACTTACTATTATGTGTTTGTAAAAAAGTGCTGTAAAGCTCCCATGCTTTAGAGCAGAAGCATACTTACTCACAAATTGTAGGAAATGAAAGCCCCACAAAGGCACTGGACAGGTATTCAGTGTACATTTCATTAGCTACTCCCTCCAGATAATACTTCTGCCAGGTATCCTCCTCAATCTACAAGGCAAAAACAGTTGGATTCAGATACCAACAGTCAGGGAAGACACCATATTTCATTTGATGTGAATGGATTAATCAGCCATAACAACATTAAATACATGATCAAATTCTTTTCAGTGGACAGAAAGCTCTAGAAAATAGGGTGTGACTTAAAAGGATAGTTCACCAAAATGTTTTAATTCTGACATCATTTACTTTACATGTTGTTCCAAACCCATAAAACTTTTGTTCATCTTTGAAACACAAATTAAGGTATTTTTAATTAAACCCGAGTCATTTCTGTCCCTACATTGGAAGTCGATTCACCCAAAACTCTGACAGTTCAAAATGTTCATAAAGAGATAGAAAAGAAATCCATATGAACTGAGAAGTTTTAATCTAAGTCTTTTGAAAAGACTCAATTGCTTTATCCACCGTATTTTGCAACGTGGAAGTAAGCTCTTTTCTTTGAATGTGTGAAACCTCTGATTCATTAGCCGCTATAAATAAATAACTACAAGTATAACAAAGTGCAGTAAACGGTAAAAATATCTGCACTACAAACCAGTGTGTTTTTGATTATGGCAATGCATCTAAAATAATATGATAGCAATTAAAAGTTTTCAAGATAAAGCAGCATAACAGACTGTTTTTGTACAATAAACTAACTGGAAGTGAATGACTGGAAGCCAGACACATTCGAGTTACAAATGGCCACGCCCGCTCGTTCAATAAAAATAAGGTGGATATGATGAACAGATTTAATTTAGGCTTTTATTAATATAGAAACGTTAATCAATGAACATACATAGAGCTCATCACATATGTTAAGTCAACCGTGTTTGCTTGACACACACAACAACCAATGAGGTTTGTTCTTGAGTGTCAAGCAAGTACGGATGAGCTTCTGTTTATCATTGAGGTGCTCTATGTATGTGCATTTACCAATGTTTATCAAGGTGCCTAAATTAAATGTTCATCTTATAAAGCAATCGTCTCTCTTCTCGATTCATATAGATTCGTTTAACCATCTTAACTTTTTGGAGAGTGAAAGTTGGGTAGGTACAGAAAACTCTGTACTCTGTAAGCCTTATGTGCTTGGAACAACATGAGAGCGAGCAATAACAGCCGTTTCAGTTTTGGCTGAACTATTATTTTACAAATGTGTCATTCCCAAAAAATTGCAGAGGACAAAAAGCTGTTGGTTGTGAATATTACATACTACTGAACATATAGTGTTTAATTAAGTCACTAAAAGCGTGGGTTTTTTTTCATGCGCATCAAATTAAATATGGCATGAACTCTGACTAAGAGGCATTGTGTACAGTCTCATACCAGAACACAGCATACACATGTCTTGCACTCTGAAGTTTCTCTCTTTCTCATTGTCATCCTTACACTTGTTTAACTTTTCAATCTTTTTCAGACTTGAGAGTGAGAATAAAGGCCAGGCATATTTGCGTGTCTGAAATCCCAGCTGGTCCCTTCATCATCCTCTCATTACATGCGTCTCGGGATGTGGGGCGGGTGGGGCTGTGATAAGCAGCGGGGCTATTAGGCAAACACTCTGCCATTAGTCAGCCATCTTGCCAAGCCAACGTCTATCTGACAGACAGTCAAGAGAGTTGCTTTCAAAGCCAGGCCCAACTCTCTTTCCCTCTGCCAGGCTAAGAGCACTCGCATTCCGGAGCAGGCATCTTTTAGGGCGGCACTAATGGGTAGACTTTTGTCATTTAGTCCTAAAGAGATGGCAGCCATTTACCATAGGCTCCCTGCCTGTCAGAGCTGATGCAAGTAAGTGTTACGGGCGTGTTCTCTCGCACCGACTGAACAATTATTTCCTCAAGTCCCTCCAGAGAGCCTGATCCGAATCCCCTCTGCTTATTGCTTTTTTGTTAAACCTGAAGAGACCAGATAAAGGAGTCACGCTGAACGTTCTAGCGATATTATTCTTAGTGAACAACACAACACATCAGAAATTTATACTTAGGACAACAGACATAATGCAAATGTGTTTGTGGCTGTGTGAATGTGTGCATCTCTGGGGTGTGGGTCTCATTAACACCTCCCGGTAACACCCTTCTGCTCTGCTTCCTGAATGCCCACTCAAATCAGTCATGTTGCTGTCTACACAAGCGGCCCTCTCTAACCCCACTCCTTCAGCAGACAGACTGGGCCTTACACTCTCACACATTGTCTATGTTGTCTTGTTGTCTCACTGTGCCTTATGTGAAGTTGCTGACAGAAATGTACTGAAGATATTTCAGATGGGAGCCAAAAAAAAAAAAAAAAAACACCTTAAGAACAACAAGAAATATTAGCTAGACATTTTTAATACCACTAGAGATGCTTTGTTATGGTTGCCAATTACATTTAAAGGACCAATCTTTAAACTTGATTATTGAACATTAAAGCGATTCATAATACAATTGATGAATGAAGTAGAAGTTGTGTTTGCACTACAGAACTGAAAATAGTACTTCCCAGTATCAATATATAATAGGGAAGAAGTTTGTTTCAAAAATAACATCTGATATCACATGGTTTCAGTATTAGTGTGTATATATTTCTGTTTTATTAAGCGGTTTTCAAACTGGTGGTTTGTGGGAAAAATGAGAGAAAAAAATTACCGGTAACTGAATTACAAAAAAAGGTATACATCTAACATCAATTGTGGGTAGAAAAAAACAGGATAATTAATCTGCATATGTGACTAAATATTACAGATATTTAACAATGTTTAATAAAGTTTTAATTTTAATACAGTGACAATATAAAAGCCAACTATACTGCCATTCAAAAGTTTGGGGTCTGTAAGATTTAAATATTTTTTTTAAAGTCTCTTATGTTCACCAAGGCTACATTTATTTGATCAACAATGCAGTAAAATAGTAATACGGTGAAATAGTATTACAATTTAAAATATCTTGTTTGTTTTTTATTGATTTTTTTTTATATATTATAAAAAGTAATTTATTCCTGTGATGGTAAAACTGGATTATCAGCAGCTAATCCAATCTTCAGTGTCACATGAACCATCAGAAATCATTCTAATATGCTGATTTGGTGTTCAAGAAACATTTCTTCTTAAATATAACTTGCATATATTTTATGGAAAATGGGACAGAACCAATTTTACAAAGTCCTTTCATTGCACAGCTGATGAAAATAATGGAAGCTTTCCAGCATCTCTATACATTTTATGATCTCACTGCTCTCTATTACAGTGTGTTGCCATCGGACCCATTAAGAAATGATCAGCAACAATATTGATACACTTTCCTTTCTGACAGTTAAAGAAAGTGTTTTGGTGTTGTCTTTTGTTAGTATGGACATGGGTCAGAGAGGTTAGAAATGTGTATTCGTACACTGCACTCTGGCATGGGTGGTCTGGGCTGTCTCTCCTCTGGGTTTTTATGAGAAGAGTGATGTGCCCTGCAGATGTTTCCACACATGCCACATTTACACAGTCATTATAAAGTCATTCCTCATCTCTTTATGACACGAGAATGTTGCTCTCCATGTTGAAAGCCTGCGCAGTCAAGAAGAAAAATCAAAGGGAGTAAAATATAGCCCTTTGCGGATTTCAGAATACGTTTTACAATCTCTGTGAAATTCTTTAGTCTGATCGCTCACTCATGCTCTCTCTTGATCTCTGTTTTTCCAAAGAGCTCCATCCAAATCTGAACCACCTGATAATAACCCACCACCTCACTGCAGCCATTCAGGCCTCAGACCGTTTTATTTAGTGTTTTCTTAAAAAGAGCGATCCATTCGTCTCTGAGCAGTCTGGTTCAGTTGGACGATAAATAAAGATGGCTTTGGGGTGCCGTTCATTGACTATGAAACATGCACATGGTTCGCATTTTCCAGCTCTATCGGCACGCAGGAGGACAGTAAATTCTGAAAGAGGAAAAACCACTAATTTACATCCTCACTTCCACCATGCCATTGACTCATATAAATTACCTCATTATGGCAGCTGCATTGCTGTGTTGCCGTCCCGAGTACGTCCCAAATGAGACCGCCAGGCTCAGAAGATGATTTACTCAATACTATAATGGCTCTGGTGATTGAGCTGAAGTGGGGATGGAGGCTGATTCTACTCTACGGGATTTATCAAAGCACAAGACGGGCTGACGGTACCTTGATGTATGACCTCATGGAGAAGAGATTGGCGAGCATAGTGGACAGGCCCTGTGCCAGGCAACTCTGGGCTATGAAGCCAGCCTTCAACTCGGCCAAGCAGATCGCATCATCACCCTCCTTCCAGTTCCAGCTGGGAATGTTTAGCAGATGGGCCTGAGGACACACGGGACAAGAAAAGGGGAAGATAACAATGTCCCCAGCTGAGATGTCTAACAAGTGTAGTAATGAAAAACACCAGAAAAAAAATTAAATCAATATATTTCTTACAGTTTAGAGAGAAGTTGTAGTTTTCTGTACTAACTTGTAGCAAATAAACATGAATTTATTATATATTATATTAAGGTTTGTACAAAACACTGTCAAAACACAACGTGTTACAACAGCCCCTGGTCTCCACAGCCTTGTTAGATTATATAAATCTGTCAAACTGATAACGCAAATCTCATAACAGTAGCACGTCACTATCATATCTCATTGCTAAAACAGCAGGTTCTCTGACAGTCCTCTAAAACAGTTGTCTACAGTTGACATTCAATTGCTCTCGAGTGAACTGTCCCATGAACAGAAAACATCCATCAAGTCATTAACATCCATCTCCTGTTCCAGCGCTCCCTGATGAATACAAAGCTGTTCATGTTGGTGTAATAGGGCATAAGCACTAAACATACTCTGTATTTGATTCCCTTGAACTTATAAATTTACCATTGCCATGGAAAGCAGAATCTGTGGGCCTGTTCTCATATGGCACATTTATTTGACACAAGTCACGTTTCTGATCACTTTTATAGCCTCTTTGTAACATTGTATGTACTGTAATCTTTCTGCTAAGGTCTTCAACATTTTATTGTTGATTTGACTTGACAGCAACAAAACAAAAAAATACACTTCCTACCTTATTGTGGTATTGCAACATTTGAGTGATTATTCTGATCTTTGGATGGTAGTTCTTGATAGATATTACTCTGTAAAAAAAAAAAAGGAGGGAAGTCAACATGAAACAGCATTTTTGCAGCAAGGGAAATAAACATTTCTGCCTTAAATAGAATATTCAGGGGGAAAATAATATGTAGGACCGAACTTAATTTTATTCATCAGAGATTTGAGAAAGTATTTTGATTGAAGCGCAAATATATATCTAGGGTATATATATAATCAACCAAATGCTGTTCTTTGAACCTTCTAATTATCAAAGAATCTTGAAAAAAAATATATTGGTGCTTCCACAAAAATATCAATCATATATATGTATATATACACACACACACACACATATACATACAATATATATATATATATATATATATATATATATATATATATATATATATATATATATACACACACACACACATACACACACACACACACACACGTTTTATCTTTACTGTTACTTTGAATCAATTTGAAACATTCTTGCTAAATAAAGTATTATTTCTCTAAAAAACCTCAACAGTAGTATATGATATATACTGTGTACATACATATATCATATATACATACATACATACACACACACACATATACATACAATATATATATATATATATATATATATATATATATATATATATATATATATATATATATATATATATATACACACACACACGTTTTATTTTGAATCAATTTGAAATGAAACATTCTTGCTAAATAAAAGTATTATTTCTCTAAAAAAAACCTCAACAGTAGTATATGAACAGCACTTTTGAGAAATATCAACATGACTTACACTCACATGAGAAAACTCTAGACATTAATCATCTAGTAAAATCTGTTTTATTCTGCATGGAGCAGGTCACTCCCACATGTAAACAAAAACGTATTGAGTGCACCTTTAACCTCCAGGACTGTCCCAGTATTCACCATCGTAAGTCACTTTGGATTAAATGCAAGCATCTGCTGAATGAATAAAAAACCAATTCATCTTTTATTTCCATAGAGAAGCCTGTGATATGTGGCAGAACAGTGTGACTTTACTGTGAAATCTAGTCTGGATTTCTCTCCAGTCTCATAAGAGAGGTGCAGAATTTATTTCCATATTAAGCTGCTCTATAACACATAGTTCAAAAGAGCGTTCCAAGACATGCCTAAATTAATATTTCATTTTCCAAACAGGCCAGACTGTGTGCAATTCTGTGCGTTGCATGGCTAAAGAACATCTTCAGCATGAAAAGAGGAAGTGAAATATGTTTGCCCTCCCTTCACACACTCTTTCAGAGCAATATTAGTTGACTCCATCCCAAAGGAAATTCGTCCTGGCTCTTTTCATCAGTGTTCAGGTATATAACGTGTGAATCTGACCTGAGACGCCGACTATCCCATTCACACCTTTCTTTAACAGCACAGGAGGGTGAAAGACATCAGCTTTCAATACATCTGTTTTACAGGAGGATGTCTCTAGTGAGTGTGATGCTGCTGCACAAAACAAGATGTGTTGAAATGTGTCTATAGCCAACTGTAACCCTTCACCGAACTGACCTCATGATATTAGAGGCATCTTCAGCATCAGGGTCTCCACAGTATTTGTTTGCAAGAATCAAGCAGGCATCAGCTGACTCGATCTGTACAAGATGGAAAAGAAAAGGTGAGACGGCAGTGTTCAGAACAGCATCAAAAATGGACACTCCTGCATTATTCTCTACAACATCCCTACGATTCTGTGTCTGTAATAAACAAATTAATTAGATAATGTATCAGTGTTTGACACCATTATTAAACCAAAATGGGAGAAATGCTATGTTTTTATGACGTTACCTTCACTCTTGCTAGATCATGTGGGTTAAGGACAGATCCTTGATAGAATTCCACCTGAGTGAAGTGACGTTTGAACAAGGCTTCCAGCTCAAGATTAGGGGAAATACTAGAGTATGGCAAAAAGAGAAAGTATGTTATTAACCAAGTGATGTAAAGCTCTTGATGTAAAATTTTGAGAATGTTTTCAATTCAAAGGAACAATGTTAGATGTGTGTGTCAAACAAAATAATGTAAAAAAAGATTTAGTTACTGGCTGATCTCCTTGTTATTTAAAAACAGGCAACTATATGTGATTTATTTGTTTTTTTTAGTAACACACAGTCATTATATTCTTTACAGAGGGCAAAGGATCCATCAATCTCATAAAATGTATTCCGAAGGGAATTGTACTTACTTATGAAGAAAAACTATTTCTACATTGACATCATCCCTGTCCTTGTGTAGGAAGTCTTTAAGGAAGTTGGAAACACTTTCGAGCGTGATATGACCACAGACCACAATATGCCTGTAAGGGGGAAAATTCAGCTGAAGAGTGCAACATAAAATAAAACAAAACTCTGGCATATCCTAAAAAAAAGAAAAAAAGTCCAGAATAATAACCAAAAATGTCTTGAAACCATTAAATGTTGTGGCTTTTAAACATTTGCTGTCTGTTATAGTCATAATAGCACATGTTGCTTTACCTCATATTTATAAACATGGTTTAAACACTAAATTAAGTGCTTTGAATTTTTTCAGGGCAAACAAAATTTAATCTTACTTTTTAATGTTGGATTGTCAAATGTTCTTAATAAGCTATGTCTCTGTAGCCAAACCACCCTTGTGCTAAGACGCATGTTGACATGTACATCAGTACTAACTGACATGTATCGGAACCCCTGTCAAAAGCGGTTAAATTGTTTTTGGATCTGTGGCTGCCTTGAACTCTAACCGTGACTTCTCCGGACAGGCACAGAATGAAAAACTTGTGATACATCAGATGGAACAAACAAACAGACTCAAATGGATTGTTCCAGAGGTCACAGTCTTCTGGGGCTCATTTATTCTGCCTCTATAGTAAGATCTAGTTTCATACTCTAGAGCTGTTCCAAAACCTAGTAGTGAGTTGCCTTGACATCTACTGGCTATATAGGCAGCGCTGAAATAGCACGTCTGTGCAGTATTAGCTAAAGTTAAAGATACTAAGCAAATATCACACAAACAAGAGTGCTGTTAACAAACTACTTCATATTGAGTAACTTACATTTTAGACACAACATTGTCAGTTGTCTATTTTTGTTCCACCAATGAAAATAAAATCTTAACAGGATCAACTGTTTCATCTCAGAGTAATATACAATAATGTTGTTTCATTCCTGAATGCATCAGTATTTGGTCAAATTGGTCGAGAAACTGATTCAGTGACTCATAAACACTCTCACTTGTTTCATCTATAAATGTACTGTATCAGTGTTTTTAAACAAAATGTTTTTTGTTTAAAAAAAGTTGTTTAAAAAAAGTGCGATTTAGGTACTACATTTGAATTTACTTTGAGACAGTTATAAAAAAGTATGTTCTATAGTATGAATATGGGTAGTATAAACACAATTTAGATGTATTACACCCGCCATGTTGTTACTGTCACGTGACCTACCAGTGCACACTCCAGAATCTCGGCAGAAACAGTAAGTCATCAGGGTACTTTTCGCCTACCGTTTTTTCGAATACTATGTATTCGGACATGCTATACTTTTGGCGTATTGTTTTTCGCATACTAAAGAAGTATTCGATTTCGGACGCAGTGACTCACTTGTTTAATTTCTGAGTCAATGATTAAGTGACTCAAATATAAAAAGACACTTGATTCATTTTTGAATTAATCTGAGTATGAATGAATCAGTTTAATCAATGATTCAATGTTTCACTCATAAAGACTGTCACATATTTCAGTGCTGAATAAATAAGTGTGTTTCAACAAATAGATTCAGTAAATGACTCAAAGTAAGTAACTTGTCACCACCAACTGGCACAGCGATGTAACTTGCAAAAAGAGTCACTGAGAAATCCCTCAACTGAAGGTTGTTTTCAAGCCTTTAAACTATATACCATACTACACACTAATGCACTTTAAATTACACACCAAAGTTGTTCTCAAGAGTTTTACATGTGCAATGATCTGACTCATATAAAAGATTACGGCCCATCATTACTATCCTAACAACTTAATGGCCACTTCTATTACTGTTGCAGAACAATAACCATGTTTTATTTGTCAAGCAGAGCTTCTATGCAACAGGAGGTTAAAGAGTTGAGCTGTAGCCATGGGGTTTTGCGGATCACTTCACTTCCCATGCTGGATGACTCCAATACTGCTGTGGTCAAAGTCTCAAGAGCTTTAACCGTGCATGGTAATCAATCTAAATCTGTCCAAACTAACTCTCTCCCTTCAGCAGACTCAATGTGTACAAAGAACAGGGGCTGCTGACCTTAATTGTAACTGGGTGTATGTGCCTGCCTGTGCTCTCTCAGGTGCTGGAGAGATGTGCTTATTTGTGCTGAGATCCAGGGCAAACATTAAGCGGATCTCTGTTTGCCGGAGGGACCCGATGAGGCTTTATGAGTGCAGTGTCTGGATGCTATCACACATAATGATCTTCACAGATCTGGCCTCTTGTATTTAATGAGTGGTAGTAATTGCATGCTTGACTGTCCTGGGATGAGAAGACTCTGTTGAGTTGATGGCTTGGTCTAAAGCCAACAGTGTCTGGCAAAGGGGTGGCTTGATGAGAGACATATTATTCATGTTTTCCTATTTCCAAAAATGCCCATTTGTGAGCTTTAGCTAAATCGGAGGGTTTTATATGACAATGCTCTCACTCTTTACTCTAGAACAGCAGAGTCTCTGGCAGGGATACAAATACATTCTGTCTCGGCTTATGTCAGACATCTTGTCTCCATGTTTGGATGAGCCATCAGTGGTGCGTGACTGTGCTACTGATTGTGTTTCACCACTGTGGGGGAGTTTTTTTTTGTTTGTTTGTTTTTTCCTTTATATTTATGGTACTGCCAATGAAAGCAATCCAATTAATAAAACCATGCAAAAGACTATTAGGTAAGACTAATGTCATTATGGGCTGTATTGTATCAGATATAGTTCTGACAGAATCATTTTACTTTTTTTAAATTAAATTATTTATAATATAGTAGATTTGATCAAAGGTCGATTATTTTTTGTTTGTTGTTTGTTTGTTAAAGAAGACAGCAATAAACATAGAGGTAAATATTTAACTAGTGATGTGATCTTAATGTGAGCCTCAATGAGGCCCATTGTAAAATAAAGCAGCTTTTATTAGGCTGCTGATATGACTAGTCTTCATGTGAGTGTACATCAAAATTCTTAATCTTAAATTACTGAGTACACCTTTAAAGACTTACAATAGCACTTGTAAGTCTAGCATTTGTCTTGGCATTTGTTGTACAATTTTAAACTTATGACTGTATAGCCACAATATTGTTCACAAATATGGGAAATAATTAGTTTAAAAATAAATTAATGTTTTTTTTAATCCCTGATTAAAAGTAATATGAATAATAAACACCAGAGCATTTTAACAAGAAAAGAAAACTGTACATTTAAAATATAAAAATGTTTTTTAAAAAAAAAATACTACTGGAAAAACTCCATATCTACACACTTAAGATGTCGTCAACTTAAAATACACACACTAAAAACACTACACTGTGAACAACACACAGTGAAGAGAACACTTGGGTTACAACACAATGTTACGCACGATAAGGTGAAATAAAATGTTAAAATAATATGCACAAACAGAGCAATCAAATGCAGAAGGGCAGTTCCCAGCATGCACTGTGAAACATGCCAAATAAAAATGAAAAAAAATAAAAATAGCAACAGAAATATGGAAATTGTAACCAAAATTTGAAGAAATTAAAAACAACAAGCTCGAACATCAGCCTCAGCAGCGAAACCATTGATACTGCTCTAATCCTTAAACTGATCAATCATTTCAGAGCCGAACGAAAAGCCGGTTTCCGCGCATCAACAACATTTTAGGAACAGATAGCTGTGAGGAGAACGTCACCTGATGAAAGGGGTGAATGCCTGCACTTCTCCTCAAACCAATAGAGAACAGAGCTTGAGATGGACATGTGTAGTCCATATGGAGCCAGGGCTCCATCATCATTATGACTTGATGCAGGAGAACAATAATGAATTTAATTTGGCAACTCTTTAGCCTGTAACACCTCTTTAAACTACTGTAATTATTCAAAAACACTTCATTATGTTATTGTTTTACTGCAATTTCCCAGCATATGCTGTAAGGCTTGGTATCGCTCAATGATAACCAGATATCTAACACTAGGGGGACCAAATGTAAAAGGTTAAGAATCGACCACTGACGCCTATGTTTCTTGATTGGTTAATTGTTACACATCACAAGAGTGGATCAGTTTTAATCTCTCTCATGAGGTTTGTTTCAGAGTGTTTGCTTTGACTACCTGATTTTTCATTAATTAAACTTGAAAAATGAATGTACAAATAAATACGAATCAATGCAATATCCCAAGTGTCCAAGAACTGAAAAGAGGTTTAAGCAGCTTTTATGGCCAGTCAATGTGATTTGTGATGGGCAACATTTTTGCATATGAATTCTAAGTTAAACTATATTTCTGGGACCCAGCAACTCATGTTTTCCTCTGTAGAGGACAATTGGTTTCCCGGTTTCCCAATTTCCCAAAATGGTTTCCTGAGTGTAAAGATACATTCTAGACTTTACAGTGATACCAAATGTTTAGGGGTTTGCCAAAACCAAACTGTTATGGCATTAGGAGCATTAGGACTGTTATTTCGGAGTGTCTATTTACACCAAGTACAAATAGCCTGCCTTGCTGGCAGAGGCTATTTACACAAATTAGACTAACTTTATAATATTATAATAATATATACATTACACTGAAGTGCAAATATTATCTGTCACTATCTTCACTAAGTATAAATAGCATCTAACTACTATTTACACTATTTAGTGCAAATAGCAGCTGCCATATTTTGTTATCATCAATCATAATTGGACAAAGTTGGGAACACCCATTTTTGTCCATGTTTATAAAAATTGTGTAATGAATAATCAGAAAGTGAACGTTATATATATAAACAAATAATTCTATAACATTTTATAACATATTTGAGAACTTGAGAAGATGAACTTTGAGATTTGAGAATTTGAGAAATGGATAGTTCACCCAAAATGTAAATTCTGTCATCATTTCCTCATCCTCATGTCGTTCCAAACCCATATTAGTGTTGTTCTAATATTATTTATATATTCTGTTATTCATATATTCTATTTCAGTTTTAGTTATTTAAACTTGTTATCAGTTAGTTGACAAGGCAACATTTCTAATTCCATCTAATATTTTTATTTTATTTTAGCTTTATTTAAATTCATGAACATAATTTAATTAATGAAAATAATATAATAGTTTTAGTTAATAACAACACACAAGACTTTTTGTGACACAAAAAGGGAAATTTGAAAGTCACTAAAATCAAAAAATTTGTATATTTTAAAAAAATGTTTCACTTCTTTTTGTGCTCCAGAGAAGAAAGACAGATTTGGAATGACGTGAGTTATAACAATTTACATTTTTGGGTGACTATCCATTTAAATGCAAAATCTGGATCATGCATGTTTAGTTGAAGTTGACAAAAAACTGTGTCAAAGTGCTGGAAAACACTAATTTACATTAAACACCTATTAAATTCAGATTCTGCTCATTCATATTTACACTATTGATCATTCAAAGACAATTAAATATATTTTAATTTAATTATGCCTTGATTTATTTTCCTCAACATACTTTTTTATTGTCATATGTTTTTCATGCAGCATTTTTTTTTTCTTCTGCTGGGTCCCAGGAGGTTATACATAAATACAAGTTTCTGTTAAATCTCAGCCTTATACTGTAACTAGCAGGAGAATGTTCAATGCAGTAAGCTGTCCAACATCACAGACTATACATCAAATTGTCAGCTATGCATGGATAGTTCCCCTACACACCTAAGCAGAAGTCAGGAAGCCAGATGACTGAACCTCCATTGATCTCACTCGTTTTAATGCGTTGTGAGAGCCATATCAGTAATGGCATTTCTACATGCCATTTCACCCTCTTTTCAACTCTTACTCCATGCATGCTCCTGCCAACACAGGCCTGGTCTGACTGCTGCGGGGCAAGCGGTGCCGGCTCCACATACTTGGTGTGGCTTCGATTCTGGAGAGAAGCTCAGAGGAGGCGCATGAGCTCAGAGTTCACTCAGGGTTTATGTCAGTTTCATCTGCGCTCTAATAGAAACCACAGAGACCCCGGCCTGATCCAACAGAACGCTGCTCTATATTACAGTCATAGATCCAGATCTGATGGCTAAACATCACCAGAACACGCTGCTGACATAAACAGCCATCACAAACCTGGCTGTGGCATGGATTCAATAGCAGAGATTACACTTCAAACTACTGCAAGCCTCGATACGCCATGACCATAGTGTCAAGGCTCAAGACAAAAAGAAAAAGGAAAAAAAAAAAATGACTAAAGAGCTATTGATTTCTAAACGGAAACATTTAAGCCAAATTACTTTTGTAGTTGACAAATTACAAAATCACTCATTAAAGATAGTTCACCTCAGTTCAGTGAGTGCACAGCGTCTTTAGCTTTTAACAAAAGACATGTGCTGTGTTAAAGGGACTATAGTATATGGACAATGATTATGATATTTTTATATAAACTACTGTTCTAAAGTTTTGGGGCGGTAAGATTTTTTTTAAAATAGGTTTTTGAAAGAAGTCCCTTATGCTCAACCAATTTAAAATCATTTTAAAATGTAATTTATTCCTGTGATGGCCAAGCTGAATTTTCAGCATCATTACTCCAGTTCTAATATGCTGATCTGGTGCTCAAGAAACATTTCTTATTATTACCAAGGTTTTTTTTCAGGATTCTTTGATGAACAAAATGTTTTTGTTTTTGTTTTTTTAAACAGCATTTATTTGAAATATGTAGAAATATTAACAATATAAATGGCTTTACTGTCACTTGCATGCTTAAATTTAACCCCAAACTTTTGAACAGTAGTGTACATATAACTTGATGCTGTCACTCTAGTAATTTGTCCATCACAAACCACACTGATCATAAATACTGTTAAGAATATTTGTTTAAAAAAAAAAAAAAAAAAACTAGTCTTTACTTCCAAAGTTTTGTCACTTCACTATGATAAACAACCAATAATACTGTGATAATGGTTCAGACATGAACAAAAAACTACTTACAGTTCAGTTATTAACATTATCTGGTGATCTGGAAAAAAAACGCATATGGATACACTAATTTTTGCACACTAGATAATTATTATAATTTTACTGTCATATTTGCGACCATTTTAGTCAATCTGGAACCCAGTTATTAAGCTAACAGATGGATCTGCATATTAAATAATTATGCAGAAAAGCAAAATGGAATAAAATAGACCTGGTTTCGCTGCTTCCAGGTTATTCCCACAAATATGATAAGACTACTTTTAGTAATAATAATAATAATAATTAAAAAAATAATCCATAATCTTTAATTCAAGCTAAACTCTACACTTAACATTAGTATAATCAGCATTTATATAACATTTATGCAACTTCCAAAGCTTATTCATAAACACCTACTCATGGACCTTTTTTTTTTTTTTTTTTTTTTTACTTACTTGAGGCTCTTGTACTTTTGTGAGTTTATGCAGAATTAGACTCTAAACGTACGTATTTTGCACCAGCCTGAGCTTGTCGGAAATGTGCTGACAGTTGAAATAAATATCTCGACACATTTATTTCGAGGTGTCGTGATGTGTCCGTTCATGAGCACTCAGTCCCATGCATATTTAAACAATAAGGCAAAGCCTGGTGCCTGTCTCTCTGCTCGGCCAGAGAGCTGGAGCCTACTGTAATTGCAACCAGATGCATGCATAGCCAGAGAGAAAGAAAGCGAGAGAAAGAGAGAGGCTCAGCTCTTTTGACAAGGCCTTCTCTCAACACCAGACTGCGAATCCAAACGTGGGGCCGAGGCCAAACATAACATTTCATCAATCTTGTTTCACTGACAGCGAAACGGCATCAAACAAAGGGGCTCCTAATGACTTTCTCCCGGCTTAGTATTTGCCCTCAAATTCAGATGATGAAAGCCGGACGTGACCGTGGGCCTGTTTCACGCTGCGTAATGGGTTGGGAAATAGTGCGCACGCTAGAAAGAGAGAGAGAGGGCTCTGGAACTTAAGACGCGAGCGTTTGGGAGAATCGCTGTGCTGATGACAGGGCCGTGTTTGAGCCAGAAAACGAGTGGGGGGTGGGTGGGTCAAAATATCCACATTCACATTCAGGGGTCATCTTTGAAAAGGAAAAGAAAAAACGGAACATGATAAAAGTACCAAGCGGGGCAAAAAAGCAAGCCAATTGCAATGGAGCAGCTCCAGTGCGAGAGCTGAGGCATCCAAGCATTCAGGGTGTGCGCTGACTGAAGATCAGGGCCAGAGTCATGTCACACGGAGATGAGGTTATGAGCCAGCAGTGACGCACAGCCAGAGAGGCTTTTCTCACTGCAGCATGCACAACCAAACAAACAAACAAACAAACAAACAAAAAAGCCAACAGACATCCATTCACAGAGAGCATGCCAGAGATGGATCAAGCATGACGAGTAGAACTCAAAGAACAGAAAATTGAATCAAACACAAGACAATGATGACACTAAGTAAACAGCGTCTTGTATCTGAGCATCATAAAACTAGTTCTATGAGCTAATGATTTCATTTTCTATCATTTACTGTGCTCATTTATATTACAAATACGAAACAGACACCCATTCTACAGCAGCACATAACGGATGGAAAACCAACAGCAGTCACTGTAATGAAATTAAAAAGCAGCAGATGTGTTACGAAAAAGAAGCCACGGACACAGAGCAAAGGGCATGGACATGTGGCTTCGATGGCCAAGGTCTCCAGTCACAGTGTGACTTTCATTTGTCCTATAATTTTTTGTCTGCACTAACCCCCTCTCTATCTGAGAAGGGGGCGTTTGAGTCACACAACCACACCTGGTTCTGGATTTTGACTTACTTTCTGCCTCGTGTCGAGTTATAACTCCCTCCGTATTTCTTCCGATTAAGGATGAGAGCAGCAATTTCTGGCACGTAGCGAGCAAACATGGCCTACATGCATGGAACAGAAAAAGAAAAGGGCATGCAAAGAGGGGTTCTGCTGTGACCGAGGCCACAGAGGCACCTTGAATACTTACTTTCTGCCATTTACCGCACTATAGGAACCACCATATTTCTTGCGGTTTCCTATTAACTCTATGATTTCAGGGACGTAGCTGGCAAACATGGCCTAAGGAGAAGATGGGAGACAGAAGCAGAGGCTAAAAAAGAGTGCGGAGAGACCCGTCTGAGTCTGGATTTTTACCCCCAACCTCTGATGTGCAGAAATTGATAGGGACGCGTGTTTTGTCGGGGGAAAAAATGGTGTAGCTTGGTAAAATGTTAATAATTTTTCTTTAAAAGTTTTTTTTTTGTTTAACGTCCATTGTGCTTCTGAAAAGATCTGAAAGGATCTTTTTAATTGAGGGGGAAACAGAATAATGGACAAAAAGCCAACTTTGGAGACACTCCACTTTTTTTCTTTTCTTTTTTTATTGGTGCTGCCCATCTGTTTTCTCTGACAGCACAAAAAAAAAAAAAAATATCTCGTGAAAACGAAGAGAAAGAAGAAAAAAACCTACATGCCATGTTTTGTCCAACAAACACTATTGCAGTGGCAAGTGTATTTGAATAGTCCAGCCTGATCGCCCACAGCTGCAAAGCACATTAAGACTCATTAGTGTGCTTTAAATGAGCTGGATGCGCTTTGCAAGATTGCAGCCTTGACTAAGTTCTGTTTTATCTCCTCGCAGGAGATCTTAATCCCTGAGTTGTCAGCCTGACCTTCCAAAGAGAGTTGTGAGCGGTTCTTCACCCCTCTCTAGGGCCCTAATGAATTATGACATCTGTCTGATCAGACCTGACGGTTTACAACATTTCCATACTGAAGTCATTAATTGAACACCTGATATAAAGCAGAGCAATGATTATTTCCAGTCCTCCTCAAAAACAAAAAGAAATAGCAGATTGCTATGGAAACTTCTGGACAGCTGGAACGTTCTGTCCAGTGATAGGAATGGAGCGCATCTGTCCTGCGTTATGTTTATATGAACTTCACATGAGAGTTATTGAATGCCCGTGGATGATCTATACCCTGATCTAGAGTCTGTTAACCACCAAGACCCTAAGGCTGGACTGTATATATTGATTTTTGAATTTGTATAATTTCCTTGAATCATTTCTTTTTAACTTTTCAAATTGACATCCCCTTAAAAAAACGTATTCACTGTAAAAAGTGAAAATGAGTTACCTTAAAGAACTATTTCTACCTGATCTGACCCATTCATTTCACAAGCGTAACCAAATGTATTCATGTTCACGCAGTAATATGATGAAACTATTCATCTGACATAAAAATAATTTTATAAAAGATGCCACAATATTTATAGGTTCATTTAAAAAAAAAAAAAAAAAAATTTATTTAAAAAAAATCATTATTCATATTATTCTGTTCATGTGGAAAACATCCTTTTTTAATTCCATTTTTATGGTATTTTATGTTTTATCCAATAATTATTATATAAATGAGAACAGGCCTATCTGATAGGATTTGAATGAGTGTTTTTATTATATAATTATATATCTTTTTTAACTACACTTTTTTAAACTAAACTTAAATGTTAATTGCATTTTGAAACCATAAACTGATCAAATCTAATTAAAATCGAACTAAATCTACTAATCCCAGCTGCTTATCTCTCATTTATTTGCCGTTCTCCTCTTCAAAATCAGTTCAACAAAAAATTCCTGCAAAACATACACAGCTAGTCTTCATCGGTGTTATTGCTATGTATATTTTTCTGTATCACCATCTGAAGTTGCGCTGGTGTAAATGCACTCTTTGAGTGTTTGTGGCTGCTGTTGCTATGGAGACGCTCAAGCAGGACTATGGGCCATCCGCCTGCCACTGTGTTTGTTGGAATTCGGGGAGGGAAACAGAAGGATGGGATCTCCTGAAACCGCAAAACTGTTTTAAGAGAATAGCAACAACATTATCGTCAAAATACATTCTTTAAAGACTATTTTAAATGTAATAAACATGAGTGGTAGTGTCATACAGCATCTACAAGAATTTACACAATACATGTATACATTTCATCTTAACTTGGGCTGTAATGTTATAACAAGGTAATGGATTTTAAAGGCAGAGGTGGAAACGTTACAAAGACAGTGGACGTATACAATATGGTAAAAACAGCGTTATAATTTGGGCCATTATGAAGACTGTGGAAAGACGACAGTTATGAGAGTCAAATCACAGGAATTGTCTTATTTTTACATGGTAGTTGGAGCAAGGCATTTGCATGGGGCAGGGGAAGGGGTGCAGGAGGGGTGCATCGAGTGCCAACAAGAGGAAAAGTGTTTTTACCAGACCACCAAGAATGAAGAAGACCATGAACAGGCGTCCAAGAGTGGTTCTTGCATAGACGTCTCCATATCCCACAGTGGACATAGTGACCATTAATAAGTACACACATTCCCAATATGAGAGCGGTTGAGAGTTTTGAAAGTTTTCCCATGGATCCCCTGAGTTTTCCACCTGCAGTGGAGAGGAGAGCAAAGAGAGAATTACTGAGCAATCAAAGCACGATCCTCTACAGCCATCTAGTGTCCATAGAGAAAATCACAAAAATTAATTGTGAGAGAAACCAAACTGAGGATTTAGTGGCAATCAGAGTCTTTACTGCCATCTAGTGGCACAGATGTCCTCTGGCACATCCTGATTAAAAAAATAAATAATAATAATAATAAAAACACGGAAAAGGAACAACAAAACACCAAACCTTTAGATGAACTACAACACAAACCATATACGGCACAAAGGGACAGACGTGACGTTCGTTTAGGAGCTTTTTCCTCCCACGAATCTGCACGTGCACTCCTTTCTTGGTCAGTTTCTCCTGGGGCATAGGGAGAGGGGGGGCGTGTGTGTGTTTTTTCACTCACCAGATGAATGAATCCTGCAGCAGTGAGCCATGTGCTTATGAAGATGGAACACAGGTTCACCAGCTTGATGGAATTACTGTGAGAGACGAGAGTTACATCAAACCTCTCAAAGTGAAACGCATCACACTGACGTACAGATCAGTCAGTCATCTACTGAGCCCAACACACACACGAGCGGGCCGCTTCCAGCCACGCCTTGCCGTAACGCTGCTCACTGGGAGTGAACACACAAGTTATCAGCAAACAAACCAGAAGACAGTGGGATCCCGAGGATGACCAGCGCATATCTAAAGAGGCGTTCACACTGTTGGTTTCTACTCTACAGCGTGTCAGGGGGTGGACTGCATGCTAGTTCTCTCAATGCTAGTCGGCACATCATGTTGCTGTGCGTTTTGCGTAAAGACAACCCCAACTTTATGTCGGCAACGGTCCTGATGCTCGTGTCACCTCAAATTGCTACTCTCACTGAAAATGAAAGACTTCTGGTCACTGCAAAGCACCGTCAATGTGAACACCCCTCCTTTAGCAGCCAATGAGAGAAAATGCAGTGGTGGAAATGTAACGTCCTGTTGACAGCTGTGTCAGTTCAGTGTGATATATCGGAGCAATTTCCCCCGAATGAAAAACGAGATAGCCGCTAAAATAAATGAAACGTCCAGCGGTTTTACAACCACTGAGTTGGGTGCTGACTGCTTTTTCCCCACTTCCTTTCTGATTCATTGACTTTTTTTCTTCTTTTTTTTTTACGAAATACCACGAGATCTGTCATGTGTGTGACAGCCTGCCGGAGGAGGAATCAATCAGAGGCCTGTCTGCTTCATACTCTTGCATTCATCAGGGTGGATGGCGGCCCTGTTCTCTTACCTACAGCACACTAAAAGCGCACACAGTGTGGGATTAATGTAAAACATTCGGAGCAGACTTCTGGGTCAAGTCTGGGTAAGTGAAGGAACGGACATCGGAGACCGTACAGACTGTGTGTTGATGCCAGCGGAGTGGAGCTTTTGAGACGGACAGTGAGAGAGATGCGTGATATGTCGACGGCCTTACCTTGTTTTTAAGATATTCAAAAACTGTAAAATTTCTGAGAACTGTATCAATCTCAAGGCTCTTAGAAATCTCAGACCTACAAGAGAGGAGAAAAGCAGAAAACAATGAATAAAAAATTGTTATTGTAAAGCAATCTGTATGTTCAGAATGGAACACCAACTTATGGCATACTAGATTCTACATTTGTTTTTAAAGACCCCATGAATGGCTTGTCAAGCTCAGTTTTCTTTCTGGCATTGATGTGTTTAAAGTTGGGGTGGAACATATCAAAAGGGATATTTTTTTTTAATTGTTGTTTCTATTATTATTATTATTATTATTGTCAAAAAGCTTTAGTTTAAATCACAGCCATGCACTAAAGATTTGTATTAGTGTTACTTGCTCGTATTTTTAAACCTTACATTTTTATGTATATCCACAAAAAAAGTTCTTAGATACAGTACAAAAAGTCACAATAATAAAAATGTATGAGTCTGAATGTGAATCAACACACAGCAATGATGAACATGTCAAACAGCAGTATAATGCTTCAACGGTCATTGGCATATTACACACAACTATCATCACACAAATTTCGATGTAATGTTAAAATGACTACATTTTAGTAGCTCAGTCATATAATGAGTCATCAATAAAACAGATTTTCAGTCCATTTATTCTTCAGGAAAAGGGAAGGTCAAGCACATTGTATTGTGAGTTACAATAATCCATGAAGTGTACTCTGCATTCTGGCAAATATAGTAGTTTGTTCAGATATTTTCTGCATAGTGTGCAAACACTGCATTCCTAGTAAGAGTAGTATGGTACTTTGCCATTCCTAACAAACAAATTTGCCAATCTGAACATCTCATATTTTAAAATCCCCAACAAAATTTTTAATTTTAGACAGCATGTCTATATGACAATGATGTTTTACAGTAATACTAATCATTACAGTAATATACTGTATAATTATATATATATAATTATTATTATTTTTTTATTTTTTATTTTCTTATTTATTTGTATTTATTAATCATTTTTAGACAATTAATTATGCATATAAACATATTAATTTAGTTTAAGCAAAACTACTGACACAACATGACCATTTATATTAATGGTATATTATTCATATAATTATTATTATATTATTATTTAATGGTATAATAATTCATATTATTTAATTTTATTACAATTTTAAGGAAAGATATTGTTCCTCATACTTTTTAAAAATATCTGAAATATGACCTGGGCATGTCCCTGAGCTTTTTTGGTTGTTGTTATGTATTGCAATCAGTTGTTAAGCATGTATTATTTTAACAATTTATTTAGAGCTTAGAGTAGAGAAAGAAGAGCCATGGAACAATCACACGTACGTGTGTGTGTGTGTATCAGGAAGCAGATTAGAGAACAATATCACCTGCTTCAGCAGACTTCTTACATAAACATAATTTTTTGTCCTGCTTTCAGCCTCAAAAACATCAGAAGCACATCACAACATCTTAGTTTTGTACATTCCAAATTTGTACAAAAAATTACTCAATGTTCTTTAACCTGTTGAACCTTCCTTCTTTTTGAGCCAAAACCATGACAATGTTGAACAACGATGATGTAGGGCAGATCTGGCAAAATCTGACGTAAACAATGGATTATATTATATATTATGTCAACATTTCAAAGATTTAACACTTTTGGACAAAAAGTGCTATTGGATGCTTTTCAGTGGACGATTGACTTGAACAATTTACCCAAGTGTAATGGATTGGATTCATCTCGCGATCACAGTTTCATCAGTCTTATTTAGATTACTCTAGATTATTAGCATGTTTTCATTTGTATTTCTGATAGAAATTACTATATTACTGTTGCTGAAGCATTTCTATCATAAAACATAGAACAGATACTGACGCTAAACCCATGGGCCTTTCAATATATAATTTGTCAACATTTGTGTGAAGTCGGGCCAGAGAGCGGGGATCAGGTCCTGACAGGATTCACGCTTTCTCTTTGTAGAGAAATATTTGACTTCAAGTTTGAGGTTATCTTCAGCAACAGGAAACAAAAACACCTCAATAAAACTTCTTACAGTCATTAAGTGAAAAATTAAAACAGCACAGCTACAGAAAATACAGTCTTAAACTAAAGAGAAGTTCCCCAGAAAGGATGTCTTACCCCATTTAGACAGCACATGGAGGCAGTAAAAAAAAGAGCCCTGACTGTCACTCCTGCCATCTCCAGTCTGGCCTGGGCCCAACTTCACACGGTAACCGTTCTGAAACAGCTCACCACACGACTTTTTGCGCCGTACGCTCTCTTGAACGGTTTCCGTGACCATAGCACCCCGCGGGCCCCGAAAACAGATCATGATTCTGAGATCCTCAGAGTTGATTCTGTGATCCTACTCCTTTATGAATCCAGATACGTAGAATGTGATGTTTCCTCAGAACTTCTAAAATGTGCAATCTCAGATTTACTTTACAAAAAAATAAAATAAATCTAATTTGGACTCAGAGAAAAAGAGATAGAGCGTAGAGCTCATAGAGCGTGAACAGGAATGTGTCTAAAAGACTGTTCAACAATACTAAAAACCCTTCAAGCTTAGACTGAGACACCTGTCATTGGATGAAAATCTGATTGCAGCCACAATCTCTGACGTATTTGGTCTGATCTTTTCAATATTAAATTCCCACGCACGTATCTTGCCTTTGATCCCCTCTCTGTTTAAGCGAGGTGACTAGCTTTTGTGTACACTGAACCCTTCTAGAGATTTAGATCTGTTAAAATGAAAACGGAAATGGAAAGAAAAAAACAATCCTGAATTAATCACTGGGGTTTCACTTGAAGTGTTACTTGAGGTTTTTTATTTGTTTATTTTTATTTTACTGATAACTGTAATGCTGTGCAGTAGGATTGTTATGCTCGAAATTTCATAGCAATAATAGCTTTCTAAATGAAGTGGCGCAATCCTGCTGTTGAGCTCATCTATATTCACTGTACTTCAAAGGTGTCATAAAAGAAGATATTTTGATATGTTAATAACCAAACAGTTTAGGTGACCACTGACTTTCATTACATGGAAGAACACTAATTTCTCAAAATATGTGTTGTTGTTGTTGTTCAGCAGAAGAAAGTAACTCATACAGGTTTGAAATGACATGAGAGTGAGTAAAAGATTAGAATTTTTATTTTTGGCTGAACGATTCATCAGGAACGCTCCTGATACAAAGGCTGCTTCAAAAGTTAGGCTGTTGTCAACATTATGTTGCTGTCTAAGATCTCATGGAACTCTTTTTGACAACATTCTAAGGCAGCTTTGCACATATCCTGTCAAGAGAAAACGATCCAAGAATGTACTGTGACAAGCTCAGTGCTAACAATGAATCCAAGAAACCTAAAAAATTCATTACAGACATACTTTAAATGTATTCAACACAACCAAATATCAAAATAAGTCATTAAAGTATTAAATATAATTTTAAAACCTGACTATTTTACACAATATGTATGTGCCAAGTCTTGTTATACTAGCGGAGCAACATATTATTTCTAATTCTCATGAAGTCTACTGTGCACTTTGCAAGAGAAATGCTATTTTCAATCTGTTCCAAGTCACTTAAAGGGGCAATATGTACGAATTTTAATGTATTCATCGCTTTTTTGTGCCAGTGTGTGAACAGTTTGTAGCGAAACTTAAAAACCGAGACCTTCCTCGACGTCCTAGGGTGTCTGTGAAAGAAATTAAATTGGGCAAAAACACCGTAAAGACATTTATATTTTTACAAAAGATTTGTATTTTAAATTTCAAAAACGTAAAAAAATCTTAGTGATACCAAACTTTTGAAACACACACATATATACATATACACACATATACACATACACATACATATGAATATCATACAAGAATATATTCACATACAATATATACACACATATATATATATATATATATATATATATATATATATATATATATATATATATATATGTATATATATGTGTATATGTATGTATACATATGTATGTATGTGTGTGTGTATATATATATATATATATATATATATATATATATATATATATATATATACACACACACATACATACATATGTATACATACATATACACATATATATACATATATATATATATATATACATATATATATATATATATATATATATATATATATATATGTGTGTGTGTGTGTGTGTGTGTGTGTGTGTGTGTGTGTGTGTGTGTGTGTGTGTGTGTGTGTGTGTGTGTGGTGTATATATATTGTATGTGAATATATTCTTTCTTGTGCTTTATTTCCGAGAAATTAGAATGAGACCATTTTAATTTGATTTTTTTCTTTAGAAATTAGATTTCTGTTTAATCTGCTTGGCAACTATGGCTGCTTGTTTGAGATGATGATTCGTCTAAATTATACAGAAAAAGACCTAAGGCAGCAGCAGACAACAGAGCAAGACACTTGATTTAACTCTACATTCAGCCACACTGGTATCTACGTTGTGCATCAGTAATTTCCCATGAACCTTAGGTGAACCTGATAGCATGTTTCTGTCTCAGCAGCTGAAAGGCCCGTGGCACAGGAACCAGGAGAGTAGGCCAGTGCTGTGCACTGAAGCAGGCTTAATGGACATGTGTAGTATGGACAGATGCTCATTCAGACCATTTCATTCACATCTGCAGGCCCACAGACCAACAGCATGTCACGTGTGTTACAGTCACAAACCACTGGTTCTTTTTCTCAATCAGGGAATACTGAACATGTTTAAAGGGGATAAAGGGCCGCCGGGATTATTCGTCCCTCGTTTCTCCCAGAATGCATCCGTGCAGGCATGTACTGAAGCCTGCCATGTGAGAGAGGGTTTTATATATGAAAGAGGCTTAAAGCACAAATTAGTTTCCTTCACTGATTTTTCTTCTTCTGGCCATGCGACTCTTATTTCTAACCGAGAATCTTCTAGTTCCAGTAGTGTTGCACAATACTGCTTCAAACCACCAGATGGCAGTAGTACTTAATATCCACATCATCAGGGATGGACTGGGACCACTGATGGTGAGAATCAACCACCACAAACTCCATCAGAAAACAAATAACTTTGATACACATCTACTAAATTACATTTGCAGAAATTGATTTATTAAAATGAAAAGTTGTATAGAGTAGACCACTGAGAATGTTACTTGCATATGCAAGTACTCAACTACTGATATGGTATTAGTAAATACTACATTCTTACTTTTTTATTAATCATAATCAGACTCTTACAAAGCATTGAGTACATTTGGTTGGTTGTTTAAACCCTGTTGCAAATGTATCATACGAGCAAACAAAAACAAAGTTACGCATGATGTCCACCTCCAAAGAGAAAAACTTTTGAACTTTCTATTCATCAAATAATAGTGGATTTTTTAGTGGATAGTCAAACTGTTTTTAACACTAATAATAATACAAAATGTTTCTTGAGCACCAAATCAGCATATCACAATGATTTCTGCAGGATTATGTGACACTGAAGACTGCTTTGCCTTGACAGAAATACATTACATTTTAAAATATATAAACATAGAACACCGTCATTTTAAATTCTAATAATATTTCACTATACTAGTGTTTTTACTGTATTTTCTATCAAATAAACGCAGCTTTGGTGAGAATAAGAGACTTGTTTCAAAGACATAAAAAAAATCTTTTGAACAGTAATGTGTATTTAACACAATTCTAAATTAGAATGTTTCATTTTGTTTAAAATGGTTTGTAGCTCCAAGCTATATCACGTCATTCAGGCAAACCACCTTTCAAAAGAGAAGTACGGAAAAGACATCACTGAAGCAGAGCATTTTAATGGCCCTGGAAATAACAATAAAATCTACAGTGAACCTAGGAATCTCCCTCTATATACATACCCTCTATTAATATGCACAAGATCTCCTCACATAAGACACTGTGATTAATGCCTTCTCTTCCCAGAGCGATACAGCTTTTGAAAGAGGAATTTAACTCACAAAACGTCTCTATTTCAGTCAAGTATGTGTTGTTAATTGATTGCAAAGATGAAGGAAGCTAGTGTAAGACTGGAGAAACTGGAAGAGGCTTACACTAGTGTGGTATAACAGCCTCGTGCTAATCCATACACAACACTTGTGTTTAAAAATATTCTCCTGCACTGCTTTGAGAAGATTAATTTCTATTTCCCAGAAGAGGGTCTCTGCATACCCTTCAAATTTTGCGTTAATCAAAACATTGCTTTAATCAAGGTCCAATTTTCAGAGCGGGAATGGTATAGCCAAGGTTCGCTCATGTGCCAGGGTCTTTGACAGTCCCTACAGCAGATTTAATTATGATCCATCATAGTTTCCTTTACAGGCTGGGACCAGAATACAATAGTTCTTGTGAAATGTGTGTGAAATGTTTTAAAAATACAATGCATTAAAATGCAAGCACGGTTAGTGCAATGCATATTTTTTTCAATTAGTGCAGTTCCACAAGCTTTTTTGTTTCAAAAACATTTGTCATTAATTTTCTTCCTTACATTTGGCTTTAGTTTATATGTGTTACATGACACATTTACAACAGGGTTTCGACAAACAACTAGCAATGTACCAAACATTTTATAAAAGGGTCTGATTATGATTTGCCCTGGTGGAAATTTAGTGCAGGATAGTTATCCTTAGTCCGGCAGTGCTTGCTCCCGAGGGCCTGACAATTCCTCAATGTTTATTATGCTGTTTGTTCTCTAAAAGCTCTTTTCGCTGAGATTAATATACCTCTGATCTGCTGTATATCATCATTATGTAACATATGACCACTGTAGTTCCCTCCATTCAAAAGTTTGCTGATGGTGTAGGACACGTGGCTGATGTTGCTCCAGATTTCATATGCCGGCTGTTTCACAGTCTTTCATCATGTCTGAGAATTTGTCTCTTTATTCTGTGAGAGCACTCTTTGGTCTTTGAGATGGCTTTATTCTGCAAGACAGGCCCATACCATGTCCCCAAAAGTACCAGGAGCTCATTCATTCTGTTTCATATCCATACATGTTTACTAGGTATGGTGCAGAGTGTGTTTTGTCCACTGGAGGGCTCTAGCTGAGTTTAACAAGCTTTAGTTTTAAATAAATTTTAAACAGTATCACATCAATGTGCATCAATGTAAATTAAACATTACATGTATTCATGTGATGGTAGAGCTGAATTTTCAGCATCATTACTCCACTCTTAAGTGTCAAATGATCCTTCAGAAATCATTCTGATGATTTGCTCCTCAAGAAACATTATCATCAATGTTGAACACAGTTAATATTTATGTGGAAACTAATACATTTCAGAATTCTTTGAAGAATAGAAACTTCTAAAGAACGGCATTTATTTGAAATAGAAATCATGTAACATTATAATTGTCTTTACTTTAACTTTTAAACAATTTAATGTTTCCCCCAAAAAACCCTGACTCCTTTTGAATGGTAGTATATACTGCCTTTAAAGTTTAGCATAATTGGGACTTGTCCAAATCTCAATTATTTATTATATATAATAAATTCCTTTGATCTTTCACAACTCATTCAGTTGGTTTTGACAGCTTAAAAAAAGGAAAACTGAAGCTGGAGTCTAGTTTCTTCTGATTCAAATTCTACATCCCGTAGATATTTTAATCATGATGCTTCTACAAGCAGCAACACTGTTGTGTAAATAGTAGACGACAATGCCTGAAATTGTGGACGTGTGAAATGAGATCTGTGAAGTTAGGAAACACACTCTGATTACAAAATTGGTCTGCCTCCAAACCGTTATACTCCTAATGGTTTCGAGCTTTTAACGAGCTCAATGCTCAAACTTCCTCAGCGTTTGGACTGCACGGGCAAGTCCTCAGCTGTTTACATATGCCGCTCAGCCAAACAGCTGTTATTAGGGGGATGTTGATAGCAGCTTTTATTTGATTTTCATTTAAAGGCTCGGTAGGGAGGAACACCATTAAAATTACAGATTTTTTTATTATGAACTTCTGCTTTTCTAATGCATTATTCAAACAGCACCATGGCAGAAGATGACAGTTCTCTAAAGCTGGCTACCGAAGTACTTAATTATTAACTACTGTTTTTTGATGTGTATAAGGAAGGGCGGCATTCTTTTTACAGTTGTTTTGGAAAGCACCAATGACACAGGTGGTGTAACGGTTATGAACGAGTGTGTTTACATTGACTGTACATTCATTAGTCTAAAGCAGAGATGCTTTCATAACCTCTTTGGAAACAGGATACACAGGCACACACACACACACACACACACACACACACACCAGTCACTTGATACCGTAGTCGTGTCTTACCTGTCACTCACCCCAACTTTGACACAAACATATTGTGATGGGAAATCATTACCATCGAAACGAGGGTGCTTACTCGCCCCACTGGCTACTCAAAAGTAAGCCTTATACAGGAACGTACACCTTCCCTTTTCCAAATCTCACCTTTTTGTAAAAGGTGAGATTTAAAAAGCTAGTCCATTCTGGCTAATGTTGGTCAGTGTGCCTCTCGCAGGTTGAGCGGTGATGCTATTATCCCAGCATAATTAAAGCCCAAAGTCATCTCACGTTCTTAACACCCTTCTCAGCCTTTCTTCACATAAGCCACACGGTCATCTTTGCAGTTTGCCATATTTCCAAGCCATGACATTTTGTAGCTATTCTTGGGTTTCCCACGACAGAGAGTGACAACAAACCATGGCAGCTTGGCCATGTTCGAACATTTGTATTTTTTAAGCTCTTGTTCGAACATTTGCCCTGGTCTCATCATCAGTTTGGCCTTTGTCTCCTCTATCTGTAGTTTGAGCTGTTTATGTGACTGCTGCCCTGTGGTTCAGGGACTGACAGGAGGGTCAGGAGAGGGAAAGGGGTGTGAGGAGTGTTTAAAGACTTACCCAGCCAGCTCCTGTTCAGATAAACTGACACAAACACGGGCGGTACGGTGAAGAAGTCCACCACTGAGTTCACCTCCAACCAGAACCACAGCTTATCATTGGCTGCTATGAACTGGAAGATGATGAAATGGAAAACGGGTCAATGTTACATTGTTTTAAAGGGGATCATATTTTAGAATGAAAAAAGTCTGGTCAAACATTAAAAGTTATTGGTGACAAAAAAATATGACTGGGTGTGCAGAATGTGATAGAAATATGTTGAGCATGAAATATGTACTTACACGCAGGCCAAAGTAGAGTAAGAAGAACACATTGAATGCCATGTCAATTTGTAATGTGAAGTCTTTGTAGAAATTCTGACAGGATTCTATAGGACTATGGAGAAAGAAAAATAAATAAATGTTAATTCAATTTCAAACAGATTCATGATTTAATTGGCATGGAAATAAAGTCAAAATGCAAACTTAACCTGAATGGTCCTAAAAATAGTTTTGTTTTGTTTTTTAGGCAAAATGTATTTTCTTTTCTTTCTGATTATAAATACATAATCTAATTATAAATATGCACATATAATATAAAATACACCATGTAACATTATCAAACTTGCCTTTTTGTCATACTTTTCCGGACTATATATTTATATATACTACTCTTATATAACCTACATAAAAGTTTGCATAAATAATACAATATTCATTTGCATGATGGTGATATATAGTTGGTTATATCTATATACATTGGTTCTGTACTAAGTACAATGACAATAAAATTTTAAATCAGGATGTCTTGAAAAAACAAACATGAATAGTTTATGACTATTACAATTATTCACAGGAAAATACAACTTATTATGATATAATGTACCATGAATGCATTGCAATACCTTTTTAATACATTATATGTCATTGCATCCCAGCAAGTTAAAAACATCTCTAGAATTTTGACACGCAGTCAAGACATCAGGAACGTTGAAAGACACTGATATGACTCAGGACTGTCTTAAAGCACCAGTTGCCTTTATCAGTTAGAATAAAATATATATAAAATATATAACAGCATTTCTGATTTATTCAGTACAACTGGGATGGTTAACTCGACTGTTGAATGGTTCAATTAATTAAAAGGCTTCATTTCATACCATAAAAGGCACCAAAAGCCTTTGAACTGAGGTTAATGTGGTGCTGCCCTTTCACTGCCATTATCTCATGTAGGAAGTAATTTAGAGACCAGCCTTGAAATTCAATAGACATAAATAATATGAAACTAAAGAAAAGACAGCCAAATTAAGGGAAAAGGGGCCCATAATGCATGTTTAACTAGCTACTTTTGGCCTTAAAGTGATAGTTCACCCAAAAATTAAAATTTGCTATTAATTTACTCACCCTTAGGCCATTCAAAATGTAAGTGACTTTTTTCTTCAGGAGAACAGTAAAGAAGAGTTTTGCCTGAAACCGTGGTCCTTCGCGATTCATATAATACAATATAAGTCAATGGCTACTGTGACTTTAAGAGTCATATTGTATTATACGAATCACAAAGGACCACGGTTTCAGGCAAAACTCTTCTTTAAATTTACAGCAAATTTTCATTATTTTGGTGAACTATCCCTTTAATGGTCAGGAAGAGCTTTCTATCAAGTTACAATTAGCGGCGTCTCAAAATGCACAACCGTCAACACATGTACGCTGTGAAACACAAAGCGCCTGATCCTTGAGCTCACTGTCACTTCACACTCTACAATTACAAGAGATCTCCTGCCATGTGGCATCCATGCAGAAAGTATCCCTGCTCAGAAATCTTAAGACCTGAATGTCATTCTTGACTGCCTGGGCCATAAGATGACACTTTCCCAGGACCTTATAGAGATGTGAGCTGCTCTGAGGTCAGCTGAAAGCATGCTATGCCAACTAATAATGTGGTAAACAGTGCTCAGGCGCTCCTGAGCTTCCATCTAACACTAGGTGGCCCCAGTTTCTAATCGAGTGCCTGCGGAGGACATACAGCAATGTCAATGTGCACAGAACTATGCCGCCCTGAGGGACGAACGCAGTGGGCTATTTCAGGCTAGCTACAGTATCTTCATCATCTTCTTTTACAAAGATGCTGCACTTTGGCACTCATTCAGAAAGAGAACAGAATGAATGTGTATCCTGAAAAACACCCTGTGTGTTCATGGGCCCAAACGTCTCATTATGTCAAAAACAATCATTAATCAGCACCATTAATCACTATCAGTGCACACTAGAGCTCTGCTTAAACAGTACAAAAATTAAGGTTGATGGCAAAAGAAAAAAAGCGACAGATTGAATGCTTGAGCCGTCGGAGTTGGTGATGGTGTGGCACACAGCAGGTCTAGGTTAATACAACAGTAACTGATTTAGGCCAAGGCATCATTTCTAAAATAAGAATGATTTAGCACCTGCAAGGGCACCGGACAGCTAAAACCTCAGTCGGGGGTCTAAAAATAGCGTTTCTGTTTTAATTCCTCCCCTAGGAGCTCTCTGCATGTGCTTCTAAAATAGGAAAACACACAAAGCACTAACCTCTTAATGAAAACAGGAGGAAGTGAAAGCTCTAAGCAAGGAAGATGAGAGACTAAAATTTGTTTAGGAGCTGCAGTTGATATTTGCAGCGATAGTCAAGGCAGCGTGTTCAAACAATTCTCTGTTCAAGCAGGAGAAATGCTCAGAGGACTAGCTAATCTTCAAAGCATCACATTGATTATTTTTGAGAATTTCCATCCGGTTCTACAAAATACAAATACACGCATGGAGCAAACGGCACTGCAGAGCCTGCCTCCCACATTCATAACTCAATTCTCACAAAAAACGAATGGCAAGATAAAGAGAGGCATGCGAATTGAAACGGCATCTCTTATCTTCTTATTGATTAACCCCCCTCAAAAAGAGGTCACACTGGCCTCAGCGTTTTAAACTGCTTTCCTGCCCTCTATGAGAATTCGCCTCTGGAAAACACAGACCCCATCAAGGCTTTCCTTTCAGTGATAAGACCTTATTACTGAAAAAATCTGCAGAGTCATAACTGGGCAGAGAAAAACCTCCATCCCTGTGGAAAGGAATGACATTGACAATGTGGCCACATTAGCAGTGAAAGAAAGCTTGAAGAATCCGTCAGTGTTCTACTTCAGGCCAGAGAGATATAGAACTAATAAAAGGCTCAATTAAATCTGTTCGTCATATAAATCGATCGAGTCTCTTCAGAAAATTAGGACTAAACCGATCAATTCATATGGATTAGTTTTATGAACTCTTTATGATCTTTTTGAAGTGTCAAAGTGGTAGTTGCGCAGCTGTCAACGGAGGGACGGAAAGCTCTCAGATTTCATCAAAAAGATCTTGTGTTCCGAAGATGAACGAAAGTCTTACGGGTTTGGAAAGACATGAAGGTGAGTAAATGCCAAAATTAAAATTTTGGGGCTAACTAACCCTTTAATATTTCGTCAGCTGCTGTAATGCATTTTTAGAGGTCTATATGTTTTTGAAACCTGATACTGAATTTCAAACACAGGCATGTATCACAATCTTGGAGAACATGACCTGCCAATGTCTCTCTTTCTCCTCCTCTCTTTCTATAAAGAACAAGCTGCTGGTGTGTGGGAGATTTTCAAAGCGTAGGGACGCTGCACTAGAATTAAACTGGGTGGATTATTCATCCCTGCAATGCAGTGCCAGGATATTTATTTCTGTGGCTTCTCAGTGAACAGGCCGTGTATTTCCCTGCCCTTTCGCAGCATGGTGTCCTAAAGCTTTTCCAGGTTAATACAGCTCAGCCTACACTGTAAAAAATTGACCGTAAAATTTACAGTAACTTACTGGCAACGATTAGCCAGTAAGTTACTGTGAATACTTTTTACAGTAAGGGTACTGTACTTCTATTTACAGTATTTTATGTATACACTGTGAAATCAAAAACAGTTAAATACTGTGATTTTAGTTGTATTTACAGTAACTTACTGGCTAATTGTTGCCAGTAAGTTACTGTGAATACGTTTTACAGTAAGGGTACTGTACTTCCATTTACAGTATTTTGTATATTTACTGTAAAATAAAAAACAATTAAACACTGTGATTTTAGTTGTATTTACAGTATTGATTGTTTTACTGTAGAAAAAAATAATAAATACTGATTTCAATTGCATTTACATACAAAAAAACAGTTAAGCACTGTTTTTTATGTATTGTATGCAATACAGTACTATAAACAGTAGATAACAGTTAATCACTGTAAATTCAGTTTCTCACTGTACAATTTAAATACTGTATCACTCTGATTTAATATTAGCCATCATTAAAAGAATCACTCATATTCTAAAACATTGCAATCAACTGCAGACAATAAGAAAATTGTTAATAGTTATTTATTTAAAAACATTTGGTGAACAGGAATGACAAAACAGGTACAACATAAAGGGATAATGGACATTGTACAACATGCCATTATACCGTCCAAAGTTAACGCACATTCTATGTTTGTAATGCAGCCACAACGCCCAGCGGAGTGTGTTAACTTTGGATAGTCTAATGGCGGTAAGTCTATTATCACGCTTATTCTACTGTTGCTAAATTTACTTTACAATTGAAGAAGATTTTACAAAACGAGGCTATTTCATTACAAGTTTTGTAAAGTTACAGAGCAAACTGTTACTAGTTCATTCACTAGTTCCGCATGACTGGTTGCTATGACGGAACAATAATGCAAATTGATACAATACGGTCAAAAAATGTAACTACTTTGAAGCCGTGCAAATAACTGATTATTACCACATTCTAAAGAGCAATAAATAACACTATGGCAATATTGAAATAAAATAAAACATTAAACAATAAAATATTTAACATTTGTATGAACATTTAAAACAGAAAGGAAAATAAACTTTCCCTGCCACTTGACAAAGGTCTATGACCTCTTGCATGCCCTGACCTTGGAGACCTAGAATCCTAGTTGGAGCCCTGAAATTAAAGAAGAAAACACATTAGATCAGCTAAACACTGATTTTCAAGTTTTACGGCTGTATGTTAATAGGGCTGGGCAAAAAAATTTGATTTTTCGATTAATCGTTTTTTAAAATGTGGTCGATTCAAAATCGATTCTTAGGGACCACGAATCGTTTTTTTCCATATTCAGGGCTCTAATTTCGGCATGGTATTTTGCGCATTTTAATCATTCCCGTTGGTCTCCCACTTTTGTGCCATCTTTAATAACTTATGCCAATAAAGATGTTCATGTAAGCTTGGAAATTTTGCTGACACATAACGTTAGTTACAACCTTCAACAGAGCAAGCCAAATCAACTCCATCAATTTTCCTTTTAAGTCCTGGTTTAACGTTAGCTTAGCAGTAGGCCTACCACAAGGGTGTGGTACTGAATTATTTTTATTTTTTTTAACTTAACTTTTACTCCTAGTAGTGATGGTAAATGTACTTACTAATTTTCTGGAAGTCCCGATAAGCAGTTGGTGAAGGATCCGCGATTCCAAGATGGAAACTCCAGTAGAGGCCACGGGTGGGAAAAATACATTAACGTTAAAGGCTGTGAAAACGTCTCCGTCGGAGCTCTCACGGAAACGTTTTCGCTGAATTCCTCTCAGGCAAAAAGTGAAAGATATCAACAAAAAGACGAAAACAAAATAAATAGCAGCTACAACCACAAGACAAAGCCATGTATAAAGAAACGTAAATTTAAATAATAGTCTGTTATTAACGGCTGTGAAAACGTCTCCGTCGGAGCTCTTACTGAAACGTTTTCGCTGAATTCCTCTCAGGCAAAAAGTGAAAGAAATCAACACAAAGACGAAAACAAAATAAATACAGCCACAAGACAAAGCCGTGTGTAAAGAAACGTACATTTGAGAATTAACGGAGCTTTTCTGTCACTGACGACGAGTCATAAATTCAAGTGCTGCTTCTTTCGCGCTTTTTTCCAACAGATTCTAGAACTTTCTAGACTGGGTAAACCCCGCCCACTCTGCCGGCGCTTTGATTTCGCCCTATGATTTCGCCCTGCACCTCAGAAACAGCTCTGGAAACATGCACGTTTATCTCTCCTGCTTCTGAAGAAAAAATATATAAAACTGATTTTTGTAAAATAAAAATCCCATGGTACGTATTTATGAGTTAACCAGACATCCCCAATTTTGGCAAGTAATGCACATGACATAGCCTACCCAAAATAAAAGTCATTCTGAATAGACCATAGACTGTAAAAAAATATAGACACATAACCTTAGAAAGCTTGAGAGTTTTGGCTCAAGTTCAAAACTCAAAATTAATCATATGTTATTAATATTGAGATATATAAGCTCAAAAATAAAAACAACAAATATTAAGAATATATTTATCAAATGTATAAAAATATTAATATTTTAATATTAATATACATAATTATGTGAATATACTATTGCAACTTATAACCAATGGTCATGCTTCATTTCAAATCTGAGGATGACATCTCAAAAAATTATATTTATGAAGCCTATATTGTTAGACCATGTCAGGGGAGACTTTGGAGAAGTTTAAGATAAGGCTTATCAAATATTTTATTGCCCTGTTAACACCCATTTACACACAAACACCCATTTACAGTCACAAAACAAACAAACAAAAAATATTATTGGAATCTTATGTGAATTCTTAAAAAAAAAAAAATTGTATGGAATAGAAAGCTCCTGCAGCAGGTGCATCAGAGTACAAGTTACATGACACATTTTAATTGATTAATATTACACTTTTACTTAAAGCTCGCCATCGAGTATTTATATCATATTCCGGTAATGAATTCTGAACAACAATAATCTGGGGGCCGTCCATGTGAAATAGGTACAAAGAAAGATATGATAAAAAAAAAGGAAAATTACAGTAGTTTACTTTACTATTTACAGTACTATAGTGGCTAAATTGTGATTTTTTTACAGTAATGATTTGACTACTGTGATTTCAACTGTAATGCTTGGACTACTGTGATTTTTACGGTCTTACTGTAAACTTTACAATATTCTACTGTAAAAATCTTATACAGTAATGTTACTGTGAAATCTACAGTAAATAACTGTAGATTTCACAGCCATTTTTTACAGTGTAGGAGCTGTATATAGAAGCATCCATTCATATAACCAAGCAAGTCATTTGTTCTGACCTTACCGCATAAATAAATTCATTAAGCCATATCTCTGTCCTCCTTTATCAGTGCTGAGGATTCACTGCGCTAGAGCGCTGATCACCTAAAATGTCATAAGTGGGACACAAAATAAAAGGCATCCCTTGAAGGAGAGCTTCCCCTGTTGTTGCCCTACATATTTCTTGCTTCATTGTTTAGTCCCTAAAAAAAGCCACTGTAGTCTAGGGGGAAAAGTACAGACTGTTCCCATTAAAAATATGACAATGAAACTACAATGTTAAGAAGTGTTGTAACAAACCTACAACACAGCATTATTATATGATGCATTTGTACTTGATCTTCATGTAAATGTATTATAGTATTTGGTTCCTAAGGTCTTCTGAGTGGTTGATAGGCATTTTTAGGTGGTTGCCATGCTATTTTGGGTGAATTATATGCAATTTTAATGTGGTTGCTAAGGTGTTCTGTGTGGCTAATACTGAACAATACTAATACTGAACATTTTTAGGGTTTTCTGGGTGGTTGATAGGTTGCTACTAGTGGTTTACAGGGCATTGTTATGTGGTTGCTAGAATGTTCTGGGTGGTTGATGCAGTGTTTGTAGTTGGTTGTTAGGATGTTGGATGATGCTTGCTACAGCCAACTCCACTAATAATGCCAGGGCATCAGGCACAGGCATTGTGCTATACAGTAGGTTTATTGCAACTGGCTTCTTTCAACACAGTCATGCAACAAAACACTCCGTCTCCACAGAAAAGTCTTTTCACTCAGCGCCTGAACAGCGGATCAGTCTGACCAAAAGAAATAGTGTCCTGAAAAGTTACTCCTTACACAAAAGAAGGATTAGAAACTCAGGGGAGGGTGGTAGTTGGCCACTAGAGAGAGCTGTGCATCTACAGCGTTGAGTGAAATGCCTCCCTGAAAGCTTGACGTGTGCACTAAGGCGATGAAAAAATAACCCCTCCCCCTCTACTCCTGTCTGCAATTGCTGCTTTCACCCTTCATCAAATTTTGAGTTACCTTAGGGAGTAACCATCAGCTCAAAATGTCCCACTTTAGATGTCTACTGATGGCTTTTTTAACAGACGATTACATTGTCTATCTGTGCGAGCATTTGAGAGATGCATTCGACGTGCCGTTGTTCCCTGTTTACATGTGCAAGAGGTCAAATCAAGAGAAAGACGTGTGGTTTGTTCCAGACATTTTTGAACAGTTGCGATAATTAGCAGCGTAAATGAGTCGTAATGATCCATTATCTAGACCATTAACGCTTAAGTCACGCGGTACAGCAGGTCAAATGAGACGCTCAGAGGGCGAGAACTTGTATGTCAGTTGCACACATCTCTCTCTGGTGAGGACAGCAGCAGTGGAGGTTTCAGCTGCCAGGACTTCAGGCGGTAACTCTAGAGCCAAACGTGATGTAGATCATTAAGAGCACATTACAGCACACAACCCTGCTGTCACAACCTGATCTGGACCTGAACCGGGTGGGAAAGACACAGGCAACCAACAAAACACATGCATGCACACACACATTAACAAGTTCAAGTCTTCTATCTATACCAGGGTTCACCAATCTCGGTCCTGGAGGGCCGCTGTCCCAACCAGCTCCAACACACCTGTTTGAAAGTTTCTAGTATGCCTAGTGAGACCTTGATTAGCTGGTTCAGGTGTGTTTAATTGGGGTTGGAGCTAAACTCTGCAGGACAGCGGCCCTCCAGGACCGAGATTGGTGAACCCTGATCTATACCATCTTCAACTGGGGTCATCACTTCAAAAAATCATCACTTACTCACTGTCATGCCATTTTAAACCTGTATGACTTTCTTTCTTCAGTGGAACATAAAATAATAATGAAAGTAATTGGGGTCCAAAACACCACTGGACTCCACTGACTTTCTCAAACATTCAAAGCTGAAGTTACAATGATTTCTAAAGGATCATGTGACACTGAAGACTGGAATAACGGCTGCTGAAAATTCAGCATTACAGGAATAAGTTACATTTAAAAATATTTGAAAATAGAAAACAGTTATTTTAATTTCTAATAACATTTCTCAGTAGTGCTGTTTTACAGTATATTTAATCAAATAAATGAAGCCTCGGTGAGCATAAGAAACATTAAAAGAAATCTTACCCTTACCTTACCTTTGTTTATATATTGTGATGGCGCATATATTTAAATAGAATTGCAAAGTGTGTAAATAAGTATATGTAAATATATTATAAAACCTTTAAATGCAACAAGCATCTTCCATCTTCAGTCTCTACCATGAGAAAAAGCCAGATAAAGGTTGAAGACCAGAAAAACATCCTTCCAGGTAAGCACTTCTATCACTCAACTGCTCAGTCGTGGGTGAACCGCCGCACTGTTTGAGGTGTCACAGCACTGTCTGTCGCAATTTTAACAGAGCCTAAAGTGTCTAGATGACTATCATTCATGCAGCACTGTTCAGCCTCCCTACAGAAATGATTAGAGAGATGTCCAATCTGATAACAACTCCAGTCCAAAAACAGATCTAGATCACTCGGTTTGGCTCTTTGATCTGGAATCCACCCACACTGCAATGCTAGTGAATTCAGGACATCGTGTGTCTGCAAAAAAAACCTGACTGAGACCACGGACAATAGATGTGACAGGACAACTTAAACCGGGCTGTCAGTCAGTTTGCCAAACTGAAGAGCCACCAATTCACAAAACAGTATAGAGTGGCAGTCCTCAACCAGGCAAGCAGCAGCATGATATAAAAAGATTCAAATATATTCATTATTTCCACCCAATGAAAGCCAAACAAACAAAGCGACAGTGTGCAAGCGGTGCTCGTACACCCGAAATCCCGCCACTTGTGCATGCACAGCTCTTCGTAGTGGTTCTAAATATTATAAATATTAATAAATGGCATATATAAATATTACGCACGCAATAAGGTGAGCCACATTACTTCTCTGCCTTCTCACACACACATATACATAAGCCTACCCTTTTAGAAGCATGTGTCAGGCATTCAAATCATTAGTCATCACCAGCAGTAAAAGTCGTCATCTTCTGTTGTCATGTCCGGATAGTTTTATTCATTTTGATGACATTTTTGGATGTACATCAGGGTGTTTTACATGAAGACCGATGCCGCTCTAAGAGTGGGGCGGGGCAGGAGTGGTAGGCTACTCGGTAGGATGAAGGAAAGTTAATTTAGATTTAGAATAACTAATGGAGTGATAACTTGATGATGTAAGATGTAAATTCAAATGAGTGTAAAAAAAAATATATATATTAAATGAAAAAATAAATCTCGTTCGCCTAAAGGCACGCACCGTCTGGACTGTCATGTCCAACTATAAAAAATAAATAAATAAAAAAGGCTTTGTAAGTATTTTAAAACGATCTATTTATATTAAAAAGTGCAGTTAAAACAATATATTTGCAACAGTAAATAATTTTCAATAAAAAAATGTAGCATTGTATATTGTTTAGCTAACAATCAGGTCCAACAAAACTACGAGGGTTTGCAAAAATGTAAAAACAGAATCCTGCAGGAACCCTGAATTCACCTCATCTAAATCTGTCTATCGTCTGTCTCACATATGCACTCAAATGAGGAAGCAGCTGACTCTAAGCTGTAATATGAAAACATGCATTGTAAAAGACGAGCCAGATCAAGGTTTTTCTGAATGATGCATAAACACAGAGGCTTGCCCATCCCTCCGCGTCCTTTACCACCCTGATCCGTGCATTATAGGGATTAAAATCTCCCATCATGCCTCAGCATGCTGTGACAGTCAGTCTAGGCACACACAGGCTGTATTGTAAGACTTATATGCAAGACCGTACACATTTACATTTATTCATTTAGCAGACGCTTTTATCCAAAGCGACTTACAAATGAGACGTACACATGCTCATTTGAGTGCCTAGCTTAGATTTAAACGGCACGTGTTGGCTTTTTACATGCCGCATCATATCGATTCAGTTTCACTTATTATACAACTACTGATGTAAATGTATGCATATTGGTCGGTACATTTGTAACTACTTTGAGCAAAGATGAAAATGAAAACTATGATACCTGGTTGCCTGGGCAACAGCTAACAGCACACCTTTCTCTAGGGAGCATAGTGGAGAAGGGTGGGTGGCAGAGATGCTCTGCTAATGTAACCATGGAAACTGGCCTGCTTAGTTTTCATTGACAAAATAATCCCACCACACTGAGTCTTTAAACTCCAACATTACAGAGGAAAGAAAACAAAACCCTGAATTATATAATGGTACCCTTAACAGTACCAATGAATGTAGAGTTCATTAATATCATATTATTATCTATATGGGAAAATAGTACCTTAACACTATAGTCTGCCCTGCTACCAAAGCCGATCAGCCCTATACGCACACTACGCAAGTTGCGTAGGGCCCCGTAAATTACTCAAGGCCCCGGCTCCCCCTTGTGTCAAAGCGCGTCAATCAAAGTTTACAACATAGATGAGAAAATTAAGCGGAACTATCCTTCTGGTCACGAAAAAGAAAGGAAAAAAAAAAACACCATGAGAGTGAATTGCGGGAACAGCAATCAGGTAGACTTGTGTTCTCTCCTCTCCAAGTTTGATGTCAGCAAAGAACAGTAAAGTTAAGTTGATGTGCATCTATCTCTAGTCTGTCTGTCTTGCTAACCCAGCTGGGCAGTGCATATTTTGGTCTTTCTGTGTCTTGCTTACAACACTGGCCACTTCCAGGGCTGTGCTCTGTGACTTTGTGCCTGACAAAAAAAAAGTGAGAGTGAAATACAACTATTTATTACATTTGATAAACGACAAAGGGCAACGGTGTTTGTTTATAAACTGCAGCTCGGAAAAGATAACCGCGTTACGCGTTAACATGCGTCCATATGCGCGTGCATGAAATGAAATGCGCATTTTCCAGCAAAACATCTGTGGGGACCAGAACAATATGAGCATGATGGCACTCCTCATTATAGGCGCACATAGTTTTAAAACAAGACAATGATTATAGTTGTATCTAAAGTCAGTTTAGTTACAACTCTGCAATAAAGCAAGATGGAAAGCAATGTATTGACACTGACTATTGATTTATAGGCTATATTGCATTTAAAATGATGATTGGCTGGACATACTGGTCAATATGGATGCACATCCCACAGTAAAGAATAACCATCAAGTATCAAGTATTGCTTTTATCATTTAAAACACAGTGCCATGCTATGACAAGCAATTTTAGCTTTTATTCATACACAGGATGCATTTTTGATATCAAAAATTAAATTTGTACTATTTAAAATATGAATTCTTGATATTAAAAATGTACTTTTTCTAGTAACAATGTCTATTTCTGATATCAGGAATTACATTTTCATTAGTAGTTAAAGGAGTGGGAGCACTGGGGTGCCAGGTGTGACTGTGTGGCAATGGCAAATGGTTTACATGACTCATGGGTCAGGTAGGAGGGCCCCTTAACTGAATTCTGCTTAGAGCCCCAGGGAGGTCAGGATCGGCTCTGCCTGCTACCATCTGTGCCTTGTACTCCTAATGATAAACTATTGGAGGTTTATGCATGGCACAGAAATCATGACCTGCAGGTGTATCAATTTTAAAACAAATTTTAGTATTTACTGCATTCTTCAAGCTCAACAGTTAAACCTGCTTATCAACATTTTTGTAAGAAACAAAATTAAAACAATTTATTTAATGTTTGGGAAATTTTAGTTTACAAATCAACATTTGTTCCCTCCTACTGATATCTTGATTTATTAAAGCCAAAGCTAAATCTGCAAGAGTTACAGATTGTAACATATTGTTTTACTTTATGTTTGATTATTATGTTTGAAAAACATTTTTAAGTTTATTTAATGTTTATTGCTAGAGAGTAAAATAATCACAAAATGATATTTAACTTTCATACTTTCAAAGTATCACATTTTAGTAATAAGAATAAATTGCAGACCATACATATACTAGTATCAACTAAAAGATTTCACATTTAAAATGTATTTGGCCTCTTGAGGTGTACAAAATCATTTTATGAAGGATAACCATCCTTTTGTTCAATTTTGACTCCCATTCATGAAAAGTTAATTTAGTGAAATGAGGCAAAGGAAATTACCTATTTCTAAGAACTCATTATTTAATATCTGTGTTTAAGGCTTTTGACTCATAAATAATTCAGGCGAGAGTTGTTAAATCAGAATAGTACTCACTCCGAAGAATCTATGAAGTATATTCCCAGAGCTCCGATGCTGAGTGCAAAGACCAACACCACCTTGAGGGGGAGAGAAAAAGAAAAGAGAGAAAGGGAAAAGATATCATTAGTGAAGGTCCACTGAGAACAGTACCACTTACAGAGAACAGATTAATCCTGGAGCTGTTCAACAATGAGCACAACTTATTTCTGCCCATATTACATGTGTGGATGAGACGTAATAAACAGAAAATGTCATAAAACTGTAAGTGATCGCACCAAATCACGCCGTCTCTCAAACCTGTGTGTCCTTGTTGAATTAATTAATTAATTTAAAAAAATCTTACTGACTCCAAACCTTTGAATGGTATTGGATGCTTTCACACCACACAGGCTTTACAAAGGAAAAGTGTGTATAGGCTTGTGCAAATCACAAGCTTACACTTACTGTACATTACACTTACATAATGTTGATGCTCTGAAAATAGGGAAGCCCCTGTGCTAGCAGGAGAGGGGTGTGTGGAGCACAAAGCTCCTGAGGTCAAAACACTTGATCTTTTCTGGGCCGCTGCATGTGAGATATACAGTACACTATGACCATATCAGGTGACATCGAGACAGCTGCTATCAAATGGCTGCTTTGTTACGGTGTGTGGTGGAGTAGTACACATGCATATACACCCAGCAAAAGTGTAAGACAAGTGCGTTTACTCTCAGACTGTGTGGCAACCACAACCAAGTTGGAAAGAGCAATATGAGATAAATCAAAGAAAGGAGAAAATCTGTCATGCACAAACTCATCACCACCCTTACAAAATAATTACATGATTTTCTGTGCACTAACAATAGCGAACTATATTATTCATACAACCATGACCATATAATACCGTAGCTGCTCTACAAAAACATTAACATTCACTAGTACCAGGGATAATGTCACTATTAGTAGAACTCATTTGTCAGTGAGGCGTTCGGACATTCTACTGTAATCTGACTGTGGAAACAGTAGATCTATGCTGAGATATAGAACGTGCCTAGTAACAATTACATATCACATTTAATGTGGCAGCAGAGTACATGACCCCAGCATGTTCAATTGTGGTGCTTATGAGGAACACAGGTTTGAGTCTTGCATGCAACGTGTCCCAATTCCATCATCCCCCTCTATTCACAATAATTTCCTGTCAGTCCCACTATAATGGTCTGAGAAAAAGCCACTGGTAATCCTGCAGCTAACTTGAACTTGTGGTGGTGTGAGCAAAAGAATTTGTGATTCTACCAATTAGGACCTGTTTGATTTAAAAAAAATATATATACTATGCAAAAGCTATAGTTTTCTTTGAATAACAGACTTGTTATTCTTTAGAACATTCTTTAGAAACTGAACGAAATATGCGGTATACATCTGTCTGAAATATAGCATCTGAACTGCAGACCAAAGAAAAGGCAGAGTTGCGCAACACTTGTGATTCAAGAGCAGAGATGTGGAGTACCCAGTAAGTAGATTTTTGGCAGACTACCATATTAGTTTAAAATCCCTGCACAGAGAAAAAAAAAAAAGCAATATGATGAGATTTATACTGCTGTTTCTTATTGAGTCTACTAAATGAGGTCGCTTCTAAAGCAACTTCTTGTTTCAGATCTCTAATCCACGCTACAGTTTGCCAGTTTCCATACTGAAAATAATGAACAGTCTATCAGTGTTTACAATAAGCAATTAAGAAAAAAAATTAAACAGTCTAGCTAAAGTGTAGTTAAAATCTTATAATAAAATGCATAGTTTCTGTGCTGGCTTCTGACTGGACAATACAGCATTTCAACTATGCAGAAATACACAATTTATGAGAGCTATGACTTGAAACATGTTCACTATCACTGCACGTTCAATGTGATTTTACCAAGTAAGATATGTTAATCCTGGAAAAACATTCCTATTTGAAATTTTAGCCCTAACCCTTGCCCCTAAACCTAACCCTATCCATTACTTATCTCTAAAATCAGAGGGAAATTATAGGTGAATAACTGATGTGTGATTACCTAACCCTTGTTCTAAGCCTAAACTGGTCCCTCAAAACTGATTGGTTGATTGATTGTAATGTTGTTCCAGGATCAACAAAGATGTTGATACAGGAGCATGTTGTACTTGGTGAAATCATGTCCACCCACTGGACACCACGCATAGAATAACACTGTGACCATTTACATATTTGGCACCTCATGAAATTGGCGTAATAAATAATATTTTAATAAACAACGTGTTCTTTTACACAGTAACTGTTTTCAAAAACCAGGCATCCTAAGCCAGGCTAACAACTTAAGCTGTGACTACCAATCGAACACAACCTCTTGTACCGTACTGATTAAATAAAGCACACAATCAAACTTGTCTTGAAAAGCGTGTCAAAGAACACTCTAGGCACTCTAAAACTGGAAATGGAACAAGTCCTGTCACTAGCCGAGGTTGAGTTTCGAGGTGAATGGAAAAGTCTCTTTGTGTGGTGTAAGGTGAATGACCCTTCTTGACCCTTAAGGGCCAAAGGGCTATTGGCCGGAGAGTGGACATCTCAAACATTAAAGACTGGAAACTGCAGCTGCCAGAAAGGGTGTTTGTGTATCCAACAGTGGAGAACTATACTGGCTTACTTCAAGAGTTCAGTGACAGGGGTCTATTTGAGAAGTAATTCTACACACGGCCAGGTTCTGCACCAACGATTAGCTCTTTTTCAGTATTATTAGGCACAATGATTCATTGTGTGCTTGTGCACAAAATAACTGGACCAAACATGGATCATGTTACGTGTCATGTTAACATCACTCAGGCTGTTCATTATTGGGGTTTTCAATTTTTTTTTAAAAAAATAACGTAGTTGTTATGATTTAATGGTTATAATTTTAGCATCTAACAGTGAAATCCAAAACATTAACAAACCAAAAAAACAAACAAAGCCCTAACCCTCCTGTTATTTCTGTTTAATATCTATCGCCAAATACTTTAATATAATTAAGATGACACACATTATTTAACCAAATTAAAACATTATTTAACCAAATTGATCATCGTACAATGGAAACTAATGTTAGTAATTATCTTCTATGTATAGTGTTCAGTGCAGTGTTTTGTCATAGCTGTTACTATTTGGAAAAAAAAGTATTTAAAAAAAAAATTGTATTCAGAATCGATTGTTTGTTTTTTGCATGAATTCTTTTATGCACGTTTCATTTTATTTAACATATTTCACTCTTTTTCAGGATTTGTTGATGATTTTACTCCTTAGGATTCGTTGATGAATAGAAAGTTCAAACAAACAGCATTTATTTGAAATAGACATTTTTGTAACAATGCAAAAATCTTTACTGTTACTTTTGATCAATTTAATGCATGCTTGCTGAATTACTTTTCAAAAAAAGAATTTGACCCCAAACTTTTGAACTGTAGCGTATGTAACTTCTTACCATGCAAATCCAGTAAAGCTGCCAACACACAAAAAAACACTCAAAAAAACTTAAACTATTCCCTGGAAGGACCTAAAAAAGCAGTTGGTGAACCATTTTGTCTCTGCGGTCCTCAACAATGCTCATACTGCTTTACACAGGCCTTCTTTTCAAGTTCATAAAGCAGTTGGCTTAGCTTAACATTATTCTGTCAAAGCAATAAACAAAACCTCTTGAAGAAGCCGGATCTCTGCATCCATTATTGATGACTGGAGGCTGATTATTTTCATGCAGCCTGTATTTGGATTGATATCCCACATTGTCTAGTTTGAAAACACCTAGATGCATTTTTAATTGGACCTCTTTGTCTGGGTGATAGCGAGTTCCAGTGAGTAGCAGCTGGAGAAAGAGAAGCTGTGCAGCTCAAGATAAGCAGAGACACTCCTCCCCCACTGCAAGAGATACTACACACTCCAACATTATTCAGAAGAGCTGCTTTTGATCAAAGATGCTGGTGGAGCACATTAATGCCGTTTTCGTATTTCAAGGCGAATGTCCTCTATTTGACTTCATAGTTAACTTCTTCCACAAGAGGGCACAGTGTGCTTGTTCTGTGGGCGTGTTCAGACTGGCCGAATCAAGGGCCTTCAGTGCTGTGCTGAGTCCTACAGTAGGTAAGACTAAATATCTTGACAATTAAAACAGGAAAAGGCCTTTAAACAGAATTCAGCTATAGCGTTGAATAAATCCATGAAAGACAAATACCACCAAACACTCACTTCCTTGTAGCTGAATAGTGGGATTTGTCACTGTGGCTGGTTACTGAAAAGCTGAGCATTTGAGCTCTCCTGATGAACTGAGACGATAAGAGACAACGTCTTTAAACTGACCCAGTTATTCATCTGGAAATATCAGTGCCAGCACTGTGCCCATCTCCCACACGAGCTCTCTGCAAACCCATTACAACAATTACGGAGGAGCAAAGGATTCGCAAACATATACAAACCCATCAAAGAGAGAGGGATGTTGGGATATGGAGGATTTTGCTGCCATTCCCAAAAAGATAACAACAAACATAAATTTGATTGCAAATGAGTCAATGGCACATAATGCTAACTTTTCAACACACGTGCCAAGTCCTTAGAAATGTACGCTTTGTATTCATTTTTCGTATTTGCTTTCATATGGTTTTTAAAAACAACCATTTTCAACAAGTTTAAAAATAATGACTCTAAAAATGTCATGTGGTGTAACCATTAGGGCTGCACGATTTGGGGAAAATGTCATATTGCGATTATTGAAGTGAATAATGTGATTGCGATATAATAAACAAATGGTTTCATGAGTCAACTTGCTTAGTTCTCAAGGAAAATGCACACACAGATTAGTGATAATGCTGAAATGTGTATTTCTCAACTCAGTGTTTTCAAATTAAAACAATATTTTTTACAAAATTAAATAATTACATCTTTGTATTACTGCAAACTTGTTATTGTCTCAATAGTACAATAGTATAAAATAAATAGAACATTAAATGAGAACATTTGTATGCTCATGAAAATAAGATATTTTGAACATTATGTCCAGACAAACAGGGACATTTAAGAAGGATGTTTATTGTGATTGTCAAAACATTTGGTAACTAAATAGAATTTTGTTAAGTTTAGTGACAATATGTTACAATGACTGGTAGGCTACTGTTTTATTGTTATTGTTCTCCAGCTGTTTTATTGACCTCTTTCCGTGGCTGAAAAACACTGATTGATCGATATTATGTATGAGGCATAAACATTTCGGTAAGTTGTACTGTATCTTTCAGCACACCTTTGTTCCTAACACATTGTTCATTCGTGTTTATTTACTATGAACTATTTACTATTAACTAGTAAAGAGTAAGAGATGTTCGGTTCACGACCACGATCTGTCACGTCCCGTTTACAAGCGCCAAAACGCCATTGTTTGAATTTCGTAATAAAATTGACAGAATCTGAGAGTAATTATAATTTTTTTATATCATAAGTAACCTGCTCTGTCTAGTCTGGCGGTGTCAGTGTCCTCTTTGCTGCGCGATTTTTCTCTGCGTTAGAAAATGGATGTGTGGCGTGAGAGTGTGTGAAAAGTGTCAATTGCGTCAGTCTCACGCTGAATGAGTGAGATTTGGCAGCCCTGCTCTCTCTGCTCAGTGTCGGTTATCTTGTAGCCAAAATATCATCATATAACAGAGGTAGATTTTTTTCTGGCCACCAGTTCAGTGTCCGTCTGCTCGGCATCATCTTCACCTGTTCTCCGTGCTGCCGGAAAAAGTCACGATGCGTCATATAATTGCATAGGCTTGACATCGCGATTGCGATATGATTAATCATGCAGCACTAGTAACCATCAAGCAAAAAGCAATAACATTTTCCTCACACATTGAATGCAGCTTAATTATTATTTTCAAAAATATGTTCAATATAATAAATGGTCTTTTTTGCAAATATTCTAAATTATAAATCATATTATACAATTTAAACAGACCTTGCTATGTCATGAGGTCAAATGATCAGATATCTGAAAGTTTTTCAAAGATGCAAACGAGCATCAAGAGAAGCAGTGCAATTAAAAACAAAAAATCTAAAACTATTTAATAAGGTTTACTTTCCAAGAACTTAATTTCTTTAAATAAAGAACAATTAATAAATGATTATATCAGGAGAGTTGTACCACCCAAAAATGTCCCTCAAAAATCGAAACATTTATTTTCATTTTATTTTATTCAAGTCATTGTATGAATTGCATTTTAATGTATTCAATAAATTATTAGATCCGAAATAAATTAATTAAACATCATGTTACTTACTCAATATTGTATATGACCTTAACAGCTAAGCATATATATGTGCATACTGCTCCTCATGTAACCCATTACAAGAGGGAACACAGGTGCTAAAGAATTATTGTTTTAAATATAGCATGGTGTCTGCTTTGTACCGTTTCAAATTGCATCATGAAACTGGTGTTTACAGACCGAGTAAAAGATGAATCTGGATCCAAGGCTTCTCACATGGCCCAGTACAGTCATGGCCTGAAATATGACTCACAAACACACACACACACTTAACGGTTTACATAGGTTGATCCACTTTCAGAACTAGAACTACACAATGACTCACAAATACAAATAAACACACACACACACAATGGTTTACATATGATGATCCACTTTTCTGATCATATCATTGTGCCTTTCTCAATGTGCAATTTCATGTGACAAATTCCTACACATTTTCAATCGAGTTCACATCCTTTCTCTGTGTCGGTGCAACTGAATTCTAATTAGGGCATTTTGACTTCTCTCTGCCTCTTGACAAGCCCCTTCAAAAGTGCACTTTAACAGATCCCATGAATAATTTAGCTGACAGGTGATGTAGCCAGCCTGCAGATGAGTCTCTTCATATTAGTGGCAGATATTGAGAGAAAAACCAAAAAAGCAAGTTGTGTAGTTCAGATGAAATGGCATGCAAATGAGCCGAAGAAACACTGTTCCCCCGCTACAACGGTGATACCAAGTGATGTACGAGATTCCCACCTTCAAAGCTTTAAAGTACAAATCTAAAAACTGCTGCAAAATCTGAATTTGCGTTCCTCATTATTCCACCATGATTATCTAATAGATACACGGTCTTTCAAAAGACATTCATGAAAGTTCAAAGTCAGGATGACAAGTGCTTTTAAATGTGTTGGCAAAAATGGCCAGCCCTCAGAGAATAATGATACGGGTGTTGTGATGTAAGAGTGATGCAGTGTTTCGATAAGAGTGAAGCTTATATTGTGGTTTGACAACATATAAGAAGTATATTAATAATTTATGTGAACAAAAGGATCTCTACCCTGACAATAAAAAGCATTGAAATTATATTAGATCCATATAATTGACGATCTGATCTGAACAAATTCTTAACCCTATTAAACAACTTGTTGCATGCCAATTAGTCCTCACTTTACTTTACATTATGTGTATCGATACTGAAATATCTGAAAGGGTTCCAATACTCCTTTTCTGCAGCATCGATGCACTATCGGCGCTTTAATAAAGCCGCCTCTCAGACAGCGAGTGCCACATTGGCTTCTTTTTTGTGGCGTATTGCACTTAAATGGTCAAATGCATACAGAATTATGTCAAAATGGCAGTCTTGGTGAGTATTCAGGTAAATACATTCAGTTTTGAAACGTAAATAGTTGAAAAAAAATGTATATTGTGTAACAGTTCACTGGATCCATGCATTAGCTCTTAAAGCAGCCTAATAAACTTGCTGCTGTCTATCATGTTAATCAGACAACAAAATACAGAGAAAATCACTCACTGCTCTTGACTGAATAACTTTTGTAAATTTAATTGTGAGCATTAATCTGTATTTAATTTTTACAATGAACACTATTCAGTGTTATTTTACATTTGTTTACTTTCGTTTTTGTAAAAAAAAAAACCTGAAAAGCTTAAAGCCATGTTTATTTAATTTGTCTATTTATTGTATTGTATTTATTTGTACTTATTGTATCATTTGCATTACTATTTTTATTGTTCTTAATTTATTACTGACTGAATGTAGTTCAACGATTCAAATAAAACCTCCCTGTGCTGTGTGTAAGCTATTACAACAAAATTACCCAAATTATCAAAAGATTATGAGATGATAAATTAACCGTATGGCGGTTTTCCCTGTGGTATCGAAAATGGTATCGAATGTCGATATTTTTTAAGTTGGAAATTCCAGTATTATGACAACACTATACACAACAGATTGTGCATCAAAAGTGATCAACAAAAATATTTTGTTTACTTTCAATTATTTGCTACAAACAATATTCCTCAATGTTGTCAATATTCAGTGTCATGTTTTATTTTGTTTGTTTGTTTTTGTTGTTTTTTAGTTTAAGATTATTGTGAGTGTATTAATGGTATAAATGTTATTGTTTTTAAATGTACTAAACTTTGTTTCTAAATACTTTTCTTTTTACATTTTTCCTTAGTGTCTTGAGTTTTAATGCTTCTGAAACAAAATTATGTTAAGAAACATGTAAGTAGCTACATGCATTACATTGATGGCATTCGACTTAAAATATTTCAAATAAATGCTGTTCTATTGAACTTTCTATTCATTAAAAGATCCTTTTTTTTTTAAATGCCACAATTTTCACCAAAATATTAATCTTCACAAATACAAAAATGTTTCTTAAACACCAAATCAGCATATTAGAATAATTTCTGAAAGGTCATGTGACACTGAGTAACTAAGTAATGGCTGCTGAAAATTAAGCTTTGCCATCACATGATTAAATTACATTTGTAACTATATTAAAATAGAAAATAATTACTTTAAATTATAATATTATTTTACAATATTGCAGTTTTTACTGTATTGTTGCTCAAATAAATGCAGCATAGTAACACCATAGCAACCATCTAGAAGACTCCTGAGTACTCAAGCAAGTTAATAATCTAAAGTTGAACCAGTTAAAATATCATCTTTGTAAGAACATACAGATCCAGAACATGCTGAGCCAAAACATATTTTCAGTTCAGTGCATTTAGAAAAATGCTAACACAACAATATGACTGTGTTTAACGACAGGTTTCCACAGGAGACACCACAGAGCACCTGAGCAACCAACTCGCTTAAAACCACATGGGAGGAACCCTGCAGGAACCTGATGAGGTCCAGTCACGTCAATCAGACAACACAAGCATCAAACTGAGGATTAACAACCTAACCACAGTCCTCACACCGTCCAATCACAACCACAGATATATGTGCATCAATTGGCTATGAGATTAAATTGAAAATGTATATGTTATGTTTCACTTCAATTCTCATTAGCCTGGGTAAACAACCTCCTGGGGCCAATTGAAAAACAACAGCAATAAACAAAAAAAACAAAAAAAACCCCACACAATTAGATAATCAGTTTACCTCAGATCAGCACACCTGACAGAATTCCATATTTATGAGCACATACCGAGCATCACAACACAAATATTATCATTCAGCCAGGCTGCCCACACAAACACAAGCTCCCCGATTCAATGCCAATGCTTTAATTATGTAAATAATCAAGTGGTAAGCCACTGTACACAGCTCAAGGGATAAAAAATGTCTTTAGCATGAACCATCTGATTCAAATGCACAGACGCACAGTCAGGAAGCAATATCTTGAGTGAGCGCACTGTTTGCCGTGTGGACTGGTGAATAATTCACCACCTGACTCCATGGGAAATGGCACCTACTGGACACTGTCTTCCAATTACCCTCTCAGTGGGAAACACAGCATTGATTTGTGAAGACGCTGGGTTTTAGAGCAGAAAGCAGATAGACATATAAACAACATAAATATATTCCTGGGGTGCCGGAGTGAAACCTACCATAGAACTGAATTAATCTGCTCACGTACAGAAAGCAAATTCAACATCGTTGTGTTTAAGAGAGGTGTGCTATTGCTGTTGAAAGAAATTAGACCTTTTTAGCTTTTTAGATTCAGAAGTCAATTCAACAGCTAAGCCACTGCATTAATGGCACACTATGTAACTTTTGGCCCTTTGGCAGAAACTGCATGCATTTTGCAGAAAAACATTGTTTTTTTAAACAGGTGATTATCCAGAGGTTTGAGATTTAGCTGCTTTGTTTACGTTCAAATTTGAAAAATCATATTTAAAAAAAAAAGCATGGTATGTTCTTAAAATCTGTTATATGACTAAAACAATTTGGGGATACAGTACATTACAACTGAAAATCCCATATCGGTCGACCTCTAATAAATACTAATTTTGGCACTGTGCTGGGTTGTTACTTGATGTCTGCAAATCAAATTGCCAGACAGTGTAAATCCTTCGATTTAATTAAGCCCAGAGTTGTTCTTAAACATGTATCCCATCTGTCCCCACATAAAAAGAAACATAAGGGCCAAAACCCTTATAAGTACAAAGTCTCATTCAGGCAAACAGCATCATGACCTCTTGAAGCTCAGCAAGAGGGGCTGCTGTCATTATCTGTCTAGTGGTGAGTTAGCACTATGGACAGGATATTGTACTGATGAGAAAGGCCTTCTGAAGTCAGACCCTCATAACCCCTCAGTGTCCAAAGCACAGAGACACTGAGAGGACCACATCCACGTCAGCTCTCTCATTTCATTCAAGTAGACACATTCGTCTCTCTTATTCTATTTCAATTTCCACCACTCAGCTGCATCCTCCAGATTTAGGACCTGTGAACAACTGTACACTGTGACAAAATGTATTATTCTGTAATGTTGCAAAATGCTACTATTATTACTAGTGTACAGAACACCACACAGTCATATTCCCATCATGCATTCATTATATGTACGCATTAAAGAGATGCTTTTTCCAAAGAAACCTATTAGCATAATTTTTGGCTGGGAAATGAGCCCATAACCTAGACATTGTTAGATTGACTTTTGATTGGTTGCTTAGGTAGCATCAGTTACGACGGGTTGAACATTATAAACCAATCAGTACACACGTTGTAATGTTACGCACTGTCTACCATCTGTTTCTTTTTCTTCATATATATATATATATATATATATATATATATATATATATATATATATATATATATATATATATATATATATATATATGTATAAAATGTTTTCAATGGCCCTTTTATGAAGTTTACCTTTTATGAATTTGATTAATTTTATGTTTCTTTTCTTCATAAATATATAATTTCCTGTTTCAGTGGAAATTACGTCAATGCATCATACAAAGCTGCGCGTTCCAAGGCACTTCAGTGGGCCATTAAAATAATAAATCTTGCCTACTCAAAAAATATTTTTTTAAGAAAAATAAATTAAATGTAAGAAATGTATATTAAAATTAAGAAATGTTTAAATGATAAATGTAAATATAAAGTTAATCAAATTCATAAAAGGTAAACTTCATAAAGGGGCCATTGAAAACATTTTTCTTTCTTTTCTTTTTTAATCTCAGAGGTTCAAACTTAAATTGAAAAAAATAAAGTCTTGCACCATAAGGCATAACACAACACAACACATGAATCCTTTGGCACCAAATTTCCTGTGACTGGTTTTTCATATTGATTTTTTTTTTTCTCGGTTTCCAAAAACTACAGCCTACAGTCATTTGCAGATCATCACTAACATTACATCCTGCACACAGCACTCAAAGCCAAAGTCAATGGCTAACACCTTCAGCAAAATCGTAGTCAATACCGCTCATTTGGCAGCTACATTTCTGAGAAACTGCAAAAACGTTGCTGTAAATAAAGCATCCATCCACTGACAGCTTTGGCCTGACAGATGCAATAAATACAAGTGGCTTCATCGATGTCCTGAAACTAGAGGTGCAAATGGCCCCTGTACAATTAACACTCCAAGTCGGGTGGGACAGACCAACTTTATCGCAGAGACAGTTGATTTATAGCAAGGACAGAAACAACAGATGAATCGACAGCAGTTCAAGGGGAACATCTGGGCATCCGACGGTGGCCCAGGTCCATGGTGTGGAGAATTCCCAGCATTTGGTTCTCACTGCACTGCTGCCCGCACTTAACATGGCCAAGATCCTTCAGGATTAATGGCCTTATGCACATGAAAACAAGAATCGAGTCCAAATAAGCCACATGCCATTTTCCATGTGGCGTCCGGCGTGTCATTTTGAGACGGCACAAATTACATGCCAGTGATCACCATCAGATCCATAGCTCTATTGTGACATGCTTGGGATGCTGCTGATTTAGTTATCTGATCTACAGCATCAGATTCTCCATAAGCCTCAGCACCAAAAACAATCTTCGGATCTCTGACATGCTCAATTTATTGCAAAATATGAGCTTCTAAACAGACCCTGGACCCTTATTTCTCCTTCGATAACGGTTTAAATTATTTGCACCATCCAGACAGATGAGAAACAAGCAGCCGTCAGATGTCCCAGTATTGAGCTTATCTAAAATGCGGGCTGACGGCAGATATTGAAGAGAGCACAGACAGGTTGACATGTAGGAAAATGATGTGTCAAACTGAGATGATCTCTGAAAGAGGACACCGCCGACCTGCAGTTGATAGGATGAGGCACCTTGTCACAAAGATGAAGCGCAGTGTTGTTTTGGTGACCTTGACTGACTTCAAAGCCATGGAATATTAAAGAGGTGCTTCACAAGCCCCAGTCATCAGTGAGAAAGAACGAGCGCTGATGTGATTGGTCCAGCTCAGAGGTGGGAGGATGTAAAAGTATGTGACCAGAATTCAGACTGGCTCCCTGTGGAGCAGCCAAACAGGTCACCCGCTGCCTCACAAGGACGTGAGATCAAGCATGTACATCTCCAAGAAAGATGACGCGAGCTGTGCTTTATCATTGCCAAGGCTTCTAGGGCTAATTGCTCTGGTGTATATACACATATACTGTATATATCTGTATATATATATATATATATATATATATATACATACAGTGAGGAAAATAAGTATTTGAACACCCTGCTATTTTGCAAGTTCTCCCACTTGGAAATCATGGAGGGGTCTGAAATTGTCATCGTAGGTGCATGTCCACTGTGAGAGACATAATCTAAAAAAAAAAAAATCCAGAAATCACAATATATGATTTTTTAACTATTTATTTGTATGATACAGCTGCAAATAAGTATTTGAACACCTGTCTATCAGCTAGAATTCTGACCCTCAAAGACCTGTTAGTCTGCCTTTAAAATGTCCACCTCCACTCCATTTATTATCCTAAATTAGATGCACCTGTTTGAGGTCGTTAGCTGCATAAAGACACCTGTCCACCCCATACAATCAGTAAGAATCCAACTACTAACATGGCCAAGACCAAAGAGCTGTCCATTTGTATGAAAAAGTGCTGCCTACGAACATGTAAACAGTATACACATGATACTATTGTGCCACATTTTTGTTTGTAACTTCACAAAACATTAGTAAACCATAGTAGATCACATATCTCACATATCTCATAACACAGAGTGAGCACACAGCTGAAATGTCGCTGGAAGAGTACATAGTTCTTATGTTTAGTAAAATCACTTGTTTGTAGGGTTTTTTGGAACCTTGGTTAATTATGTATAAAAACAGCTAGCCTACCAAATCCTCAGCATGGCTTGAAGACATTAATACATTTAGACAGCCCAGGCTCATTTCAAAAACTTACCTGTGGCAACATTTTTGCAAAACACAAAATACGTTGTGTCGTGCACGTTTCGCGACAGTTTCAAAGTGAAATGTCAGTGAGTGGCGGTAAAAGCGTGTTTAGTTCTTTTCCGGAACAGATGAACATGAATATGGCAAACGTTTTATTACGTCAGAGTTTGTACGCATCATTGCAGTTCTGAGTGGCGCTAAAAGATTAATGCCTTATCAAGTTTCAAAAATAATGTACACCTACACTAAACCCTAAACCTACCAGATAGTGTTAACAAAAGCAAATGCGACATAAAAACGTAATCTTAACCATGGCATTTTAGCTTGTTTTTGTACTTTGAGCTCTCATATATCGTGACTCGTCTGTCACGTCGATTAATCATTAGCATCCCTATATACTAACAAAGTATACTGACCCTATTTTATGGACTTTTCTTCGAGTGTGGAGTTAGCAGACTACTTTAATTCAGGATGTCAGAAAGTGATTAATTTGTAAATGTCTGCACATCCAGGGAAAGGGCTGTTTCGCTTCTCAGCGCCGGGCTCTGTACGTATTTGTGCGTTCATGTGTGTTGAAATCAGGGAGGGAACGTGTGACATTTCCCTGCTGAGATTTGCGAGCGGCAGTAGCCATGTTTCTCTGGCCTTCTGTCACCGTGTCAGAGCTATTCCTGCCGCAGCCTAGGGTAAGATCCCATAGACACACACACACACAGACACACACACACATTAATGGACACTCTGGCCTATGCAATGCTACAGAGAATATCATCACATTAACTGTCACTTCCTATCTAAAATGACCACCTCATGTGTGGAATTTCTCTCAATGACACTGATATGATGACAGGACATCCCAAATCTCAATCAGATTACACAGAAAATAGTGATTATACTACACATACATACATACATATACATATATACATATACATATACATATATATATATATATATATATATATATATATATATATATATATATATATAAATATGTACACAAAATGTCAATGTCAAAATGTCAATATCCAGGACAAAATGATTTGTCCTGGATACACACCTACAATGTTTTAATAAAAAAATTTAAAAAGTAGTCATAATCCCCAAAATTTATGTAAAAACACTGATTTCTATGCAACGGCTGCAAATGTGAGCTATAAATAACCCAGAAGGTCATTTAAAGGTAAATTGTGTATCCAACGCCAGAGAGAGTGTGTGAGTTTGTAAGATATGAGTGCTGTAGTGTATTCACTGTTAGGAGATTGAGTCACAGTGTCAACTGTCATTAGCGCTTACTGAATTATGAATCATGCATAGCCTAGCGTGCTGATTCTACACTCAACATTCAGCATGAACATCCACACTCAGCATCCAGACCACTGCTCACTTACTCCACATCCAGAAGGAAGGGCAATAAAATGACTTCATGTTCCTTGTGTTCATTCTCCATGAAAACTCTTTACTTAGTCTCAGAGCCAAACCCTTAGAGCTTGAGGTTCAACATGTCCCAAGATATCTGAAGTAGAGGACTACATGGAGGACCCAAGACCCGAGGACCCGTACAGGTTCGGGTCTATATTTTAAATGGCCAGCCGGGTCCAGGTCGGGTCCCAATCTATTACTTCGGGTGCCGGGTCTGTTTAACCCTCTGGGGACCAAAAACGCGCCCGCGCGCTTTGCTCTTTTTTTTTTTTTAGCAATGTAAATTAAGTTCATAATGTACTCACAATAAAAATAAAGTGTTTTGCTTTTTGCCAAATAAAGAAAAATTAACATGATGCGAGTTCTGCACTCTCTCTGTCAGTGAATTCCAATTTGAAACACGTTCGAAAATGATCTGTAACTCCGCGAAAATTCAGTCAAACAGGCAAACATACCCACGGGCATCAAGACTGCAAATTAACATTTATATGCCCTAATATTTCATAAAAACAACGTTATAGTCAGGCGAAATATGAAAGACAACATTTTGTTGACTAGATTTGGGTACAGTTTTTACTGTAGAACAGGGTTCACCAATCTCGGTCCTGGAGGGCCGCTGTCCTGCAGAGTTTAGCTCCAATCCCAATTAAACACACCTGAACCAGCTAATCAAGGTCTCACTAGGAATACTAGAAACTTTCAAACAGGTGTGTTGGAGCTGGTTGGAGCTAAACTCTGCAGGACAGCGGCCCTCCAGGACCGAGATTGGTGAACCCTGCTGTAGAATATACTGCCACATCAAATATATATATATATATATATATATATATATATGAAGAGTTCAGATGCAAAAGTCTCTAAATGCCATCTGAAATATTCTTCTGTAATGATAATTTTTATCAAGCTCGTATATTTAAATTCAACAATTTCACTTAAATGGCAATGAAGATTACCTATTAATTCTCATTTAAGTGAAATTACTGAACTTAAATATACGAGCTTGATAAAAATGATCATTCTATAAGAAAATTTCAGATGGCACTTAGAGGCTTTTGCATCTGAACTCTTCATATATATATACACAGTGAGGAAAATAAGTATTTGAACACCCTGCTATTTTGCAAGTTCTCCCACTTGGAAATCATGGAGGGGTCTGAAATTGTCATCGTAGGTGCATGTCCACTGTGAGAGACATAATCTAAAAAAAAAAAAATCCAGAAATCACAATATATGATTTTTTAACTATTTATTTGTATGATACAGCTGCAAATAAGTATTTGAACACCTGTCTATCAGCTAGAATTCTGACCCTCAAAGACCTTAGTCTGCCTTTAAAATGTCCACCTCCACTCCATTTATTATCCTAAATTAGATGCACCTGTTTGAAGTCGTTAGCTGCATAAAGACACCTGTCCACCCCATACAATCAGTAAGAATCCAACTACTAACATGGCCAAGACCAAAGAGCTGTCCAAAGACACTAGAGACAAAATTGTACACCTCCACAAGGCTGGAAAGGGCTATGGGGAAATTGCCAAGCAGCTTGGTGAAAAAAGGTCCACTGTTGGAGCAATCATTAGAAAATGGAAGAAGCTAAACATGACTGTCAATCTCCCTCGGACTGGGGCTCCATGCAAGATCTCACCTCGTGGGGTCTCAATGATCCTAAGAAAGGTGAGAAATCAGCCCAGAACTACACGGGAGGAGCTGGTCAATGACCTGAAAAGAGCTGGGACCAACGTTTCCAAGGTTACTGTTGGTAATACACTAAGACGTCATGGTTTGAAATCATGCATGGCACAGAAGGTTCCCCTGCTTAAACCAGCACAAGTCAAGGCCCGTCTTAAGTTTGCCAATGACCATTTGGATGATCCAGAGGAGTCATGGGAGAAAGTCATGTGGTCAGATTAGACCAAAATAGAACTTTTTGGTCATAATTCCACTAAACGTGTTTGGAGGAAGAAGAATGATGAGTACCATCCCAAGAACACCATCCCTACTGTGAAGCATGGGGGTGGTAGCATCATGCTTTGGGGGTGTTTTTCTGCACATGGGACAGGGCGACTGCACTGTATCAAGGAGAGGATGACCGGGGCCATGTATTGCAAGATTTTGGGGAACAACCTCCTTCCCTCAGTTAGAGCATTGAAGATGGGTCGAGGCTGGGTCTTCCAACATGACAATGACCCGAAGCACACAGCCAGGATAACCAAGGAGTGGCTCTGTAAGAAGCATATCAAGGTTCTGGCGTGGCCTAGCCAGTCTCCAGACCTAAACCCAATAGAGAATCTTTGGAGGGAGCTCAAACTCCGTGTTTCTCAGCGACAGCCCAGAAACCTGACTGATCTAGAGAAGATCTGTGTGGAGGAGTGGGCCAAAATCCCTCCTGCAGTGTGTGCAAACCTGGTGAAAAACTACAGGAAACGTTTGACCTCTGTAATTGCAAACAAAGGCTACTGTACCAAATATTAACATTGATTTTCTCAGGTGTTCAAATACTTATTTGCAGCTGTATCATACAAATAAATAGTTAAAAAATCATACATTGTGATTTCTGGATTTTTTTTTTTAGATTATGTCTCTCACAGTGGACATGCACCTACGATGACAATTTCAGACCCCTCCATGATTTCTAAGTGGGAGAACCAATATATATATATATATATATACTATTTTTGTCAAAAATAAAGTCATCAACTAAGATGTTAGATGTTCCAATGTTGGCTATATTCAAACTAATGAATACATATGATAAAATGTAGGCCTATAATCATTTTTTTTTTACAAAGAAAGAGTACACTTGAAATATTGTTGAAATTGTAATTATTGTTGTAATTGTAACCTTTTTAATAAAATAGCAAAAGATATTTACAAGATAGATGTAAGCAAAATCTTAAATGGTCAATATAAGTCTTCTTTTAAATATATCTTTTGTCCTTGCATTGTGGCTCAGTCAGTGTCACACCTGAATGAATGGCTCATTATGCAGAGTGGGTGGGACATTGTATTCTCAGGTGTAAACCACTCCTCGTTCACGCCCCCCTCGCATATTGGCTTTCCAAGCAAAACCTGTTTTACACAATTTAAATCAATGTATTGTTTTATGTGAACGATAAAGCAAGACTATTTTCACATAATTTTTAAGCCAGAACTCGAAGCGACAACATCCATTAGTCAAAAGTCTTGTGGACATATTTTTAGTATGTGTTTTGTGGTCTTATTTCAGCAACTTTCATTTTTATTTTTTTCAATAACCACGCATAAACATTATTCTCTTAAAAATACAAACATATACACACATGATGCTCACATATTATGGTAGCCCTGTTTGTGCTATATAGAGTGAATTTACACCTTTGCCATTAACATGTTTATAAATAACTGAAAAAAGCACAAATGTCAAGGCATGTCAGAACATCTCAAGGGCCCCAAAAACACCTTGGTCCCCAGAGGGTTAACATGTGTGTAATACCAGAGTCGATCAGAGAACACCTGGTCGTGATCAGAGTCAGTCAGCGCTGTGAGTGTGTTTTGTAACTTGCAACTTGTAAAATCAGGATTAGAAAAATGTGAGCTGGGAAATAAGGTAAAGAAGAAACACGAGCAACCCCAGCCATCAGAAGCAGAGCAGGCGGAGTTAATGCAAGCGCACGGTGATCATGAGTTTTCCTGTTTCTATTGTGAGCAACAGTAAATGCAAACAAACAATAACCCTCAAAAAATGCTTGCAGCCTTGCACACTCACATTTAAATAACATATTTCAAATCAGCAACAAAATCTGAGATGAACTGTCGCATTAATGTTTTTTATGACCCTCAAATTATTTTGACAGCAATATATTTATATATTTATATTACAGCAATAATAATAATTAAGAGCAAACAGTCAAAGTTTGAATTGACTCAAGATTTCACATTTCACAAAAATTTCACATTTGTCATCCATCACTGTGACAACAAGTGGACTTTTGAAGTTGGAATAATGAGTGAATTAAGCATGCTCTTTCAATCGACAAGAGATGAATAACATGGATGGAGGATGGAATAACTCTTGGCAAGGAGGATGGTATGCATTACAGTCAGGTACAATGGAGAAGGCTACTAACATTAGGTAAGACAAGAGGTTTTATTTTCACAACTTGTTTATTGACTTGTTAATAGCAATTTGCTGTGGAATATGTCTCGATCGGGTCCAGTCGGGTCTGTGTCTTCCCGGCCGGGTTCAGGTCCAGCTTTCAAATAATAGACGGGTCCGTGTCGGTTGCGGGTAGTAAATTTATGGCATTTCTCGGTTCTGCACGGGTCCGGGTCTGTTCCATGTAGCACATTTACGGGTCTAAAATTTTGGAGTCATGAAGACCTCTAATCTGAAGACCAGCATCATACAGTCTTAAATATAAAGGTTGTTTATTGGCATTGATGGTTCCATGAAGAAGATTCATGGACCCTTTCCACTGTTCTAAAGGTTCTTTATTATAAAAGCAGGTTCTTTGGATTATTAAAATGTTGTTCACACTAACAACCTGTCTACACCGGACAAGCGGCACGATGCAACGCAACAAAAGACAATAGAACCCGTATTATCAGTGATGTTGTCTACACTGGATGCGGCGCAACGCGACGTGATACGGCAAATCCCTGACAGTAAACTGATGCTTCATTCTATTTATGACATACGTCAAGCACTCGTGATACTTCTCATACGAAGGACAAATTAATTTGCATCGTTCAACGGTCACATCCGGTTGTAGACAAGGTGTGTAAGAATTAAATGGTTATTTTATGGCTTTGGAACCTTTATTTTTTAACAGTGTATGACAAGAGTTTAGACACATTTACTTTAGTAAGTTTAGGAATTCAACGACAACAACAAATTATCATTGTAATTATTAGGCATTATCATGAACTTCAACGGAGCCTTAATAATTACTGGCAGCCAGTTTTATTTGCCTATTATAATGAGTGAGTGATGTACAGAAGGATCTTCTGTTGGCCACAGCTGTTAATACTGGGTGCCAGTCATGCTGTTGTCATGGGCATTATTAGCGGAAATCATTCTTATTATGCATGAATAATAATTACATAAATCAAACCGGTCATATTTTTCTATACTGCAGCAATAAATACAGTGAGGAAAATAAGTATTTGAACACCCTGCTATTTTGCAAGTTCTCCCACTTAGAAATCATGGAGGGGTCTGAAATTGTCATCGTAGGTGCATGTCCACTGTGAGAGACATAATCTAAAAAAAAAAATCCAGAAATCACAATGTATGATTTTTTAACTATTTATTTATATGACACAGCTGCAAATAAGTATTTGAACACCTGAGAAAATCAATGTTAATATTTGGTACAGTAGCCTTTGTTTGCAATTACAGAGGTCAAACGTTTCCTGTAGTTTTTCACCAGGTTTGCACACACTGCAGGAGGGATTTTGGCCCACTCCTCCACACAGATCTTCTCTAGATCAGTCAGGTTTCTGGGCTGTCGCTGAGAAACACAGAGTTTGAGCTCCCTCCAAAGATTCTCTATTGGGTTTAGGTCTGGAGACTGGCTAGGCCACGCCAGAACCTTGATATGCTTCTTACAGAGCCACTCCTTGGTTATCCTGGCTGTGTTCTTCGGGTCATTGTCATGTTGGAAGACCCAGCCTCGACCCATCTTCAATGCTCTAACTGAGGGAAGGAGGTTGTTCCCCAAAATCTCGCAATACATGGCCCCGGTCATCCTCTCCTTAATACAGTGCAGTCGCCCTGTCCCATGTGCAGAAAAACACCCCCAAAGCATGATGCTACCACCCCCATGCTTCACAGTAGGGATGGTGTTCTTGGGATGGTACTCATCATTCTTCTTCCTCCAAAAACGTTTAGTGGAATTATGACCAAAAAGTTCTATTTTGGTCTCATCTGACCACATGACTTTCTCCCATGACTCCTCTGGATCATCCAAATGGTCATTGGCAAACTTAAGACGGGCCTTGACATGTGCTGGTTTAAGCAGGGGAACCTTCCGTGCCATGCATGATTTCAAACCATGACGTCTTAGTGTATTACCAACAGTAACCTTGGAAACGTTGGTCCCAGCTCTTTTCAGGTCATTGACCAGCTCCCCCCGTGTAGTTCTGGGCTGATTTCTCACCTTTCTTAGGATCATTGAGACCCCACGAGGTGAGATCTTGCATGGAGCCCCAGTCCGAGGGAGATTGACAGTCATGTTTAGCTTCTTCCATTTTCTAATGATTGCTCCAACAGTGGACCTTTTTTCACCAAGCTGCTTGGCAATTTCCCCGTAGCCCTTTCCAGCCTTGTGGAGGTGTACAATTTTGTCTCTAGTGTCTTTGGACAGCTCTTTGGTCTTGGCCATGTTAGTAGTTGGATTACAGAGCATGTAATTAATATAGTGTATTTCTCCATTTATTGAACAAAGCTGTCATGGCAGTGCTGTGAGAAGGTGACAAATCTCTACAATTTAAATAAATTAATTTAGAAAAATCATTACATGTCATTCAGACAGAGACCTTTATGAAGTCAAGTCTGGCTATGAAAGACCCGGCCAAAGGTAACTGTGCTAAATGTGCAATTAAAACTAATTGCCTGTGACCTTTAACCATTTTAATGCTGTTTAGTAAAGCTCCTCAACCCCTGCAAAGCAGAAGGCAGTGTTTCTTGTCCCTCTTCATCTAGGAAATGAGAAATGATGTGTCTGGAGAGACAGAACAGTGACACCCTTCTTTACCTAATTCCAGGTTTCCTGTGTTCTCCTCCTGATTAATGACAGGTGTGCCGCAAACATAACCCCCCCTACAGCTGTGACTAAATATTATTTGCACACAGCACAGAGTATGGTGGATAAATACAGTTTACAGCCTGTGAATTGTGTGTCAGCAGTGTAGCTGAGAAAACAGGGCTAAATCATTACCACTGTTCCTTCCTCACAGCAGAAGAGTGGCAGGCAGACCAAAGCTTGCAGTTGAAATTTCATTATTAATAACCCACAGCTCGTACCACACTGCAGTTTTATTTAATTAAAGCTAACACATACCTTATACATCATTTGAGATTTTCACACAAAAGTGTAATGATTTGTTTTCAGGGATTTAATGTTGAAGCAAACCAGTTGATTTGAGTCAGTTTCATTCTGATAATATTCTGCTCATTGAGTTAAATATTAAATAATGAAACCAAATAAAAAAATTTAAAAAATGATTCAGACCGAGCACCGAGGTAAAACCCCAGGTGACGACAGGCTTTTACGATTCTAATATTACAGACAAGACTTTTACAGAGGGGGGAGCAAGAGGCATAAAAGTGTTACACACAATCATATCGCAGGGCTTTGCATCTACAGTTACTTCCTATGGGAAAACTAACCGAGATTGACAATTTAACGCAGGGAGCAGGGTGCTGTCTAAAGAATCAATCCAACAAAAGCCATCAGAGTGAGCAATCTCCACATCTGTCTCCAGCCTCTGTTTACTCTGAGATGCAACAGTAAAGTTATGACTGTAATCCTCCCCTAGTGCACATATCACTATATCTGAGAATACAATCTGCCATTGAGACAGACTTCAGCGGCTGACAACAAATCAAAACACAGATCTACCAAGTGATGCCAACGTCAAATGGAAATATACAAACAAAAATATACTGATATTTTAAGTAGGACTTTGGCATCCAAAAACAGATAGCACTGATTAGTGATATAACTGAACAAAACAGCAAACATAGCCTTTTTGGCTTATTATTTCATTTTCATTATTTCAAGAGGTAATAGGCCTACATAGTTGCACAAATTAAATAAATAAATTGTACAATAATTTAAAACATTTATGGCTGAATATTGTGTTTTGTTTTACATCATATTTTTTTAAAGTGTAAGGTATACAGTATAATTTAAAGCACATTGTTTAGTATGTAGTTAGCTAATATTTATTTCCATAGCCATTCGTACGTCATCCTAAAGGATGAGATCTTTGAACAAGACAGTTTGAAGAACTGTTTTAGCATGCAACTGACTCACTCTCAAGGCCAACCAAACTGTCAGTGTATAAAGTGAGGTAAACTGACCCTGACACTTGGTAAGCATTTGTCTACCTACGTCTTCCTTTTCAAAAACAAGCAGCCAAAGCCAGAAGAATGGATGCATCTCCAGCTCATCATTGAAAGTCTGATCACACACACACACACACACACACACACACACACACACACAACACACACACTCAATCATATCTGAACCATTCAATATAAACACAGTATTATCTTCTTCCAATGCCACATGCTTTGTGTGCAATGTGATTCAGAATATTGTTTGAATCATCATGACAGTTCTTTCTTCTCAACTTTTTTTTTAATGGCAGAGCTCTCACTTTAATATACTATGTATAATAAAGAAAAAAAGAAAGAGAAATATTAATTTTTCGCTCCAGGCACATATAGTACGCACTCTTCCTCACCCACTCCAGTAAAGCTGCCCACTTCAACTGCCAAAGGCAAAACACCAGTTTTCACTTTCCCAGCATCAGCTAGAAAGAGGCCACATAAGAGTTTTTACTTTTCCACAGCAGTGTTTGATCTGTAATTAACTGAGTTTTGAATGCATTTATGCCCCTTTTTATTTTTTAGTTGCATTAGTCAGCTACCTAGTTTCTTTCGAGCAGTTTTTACTTACAGTACACTAAATTATAAAGATTGGCCTCAGGTTAAGTGCCTTTCTCAAGGGCTCAATGATAATTGTTCCCTTCGTGTAACTGAACTGGATGCTCTCTGGTTGGCAGCCCATATTCCTACCATGACGCAATCATTACCACAAATATATTTATATATTGCATGGAAACATGTTTCTAAAATGCACTGCAAATAAGCTTGTAAGAATTGTTTATACTTCAAAAGATTTCACATCATCCAACAGCTCTCTAGCTCTTGAATTGTCCATGTGCTGGTATAGAGACAGAGCGCATTTAGGCCATGCCCACCACGGGGGGAAAAACAATCCAACCGTCTACATTGACTTTCATTGCGAGAAGCTGTCTCCTTGTCATTTCTGACTTATAACAAAAAACAAAACCATGTCTAAAAGCTGCTATGTGACAAGGTGTACAGCAAACAAGCTAAAAAACCCAGAAATACGTTTTATAAGCTGTCGACTCCAAAAAACGAGCATTTAAGGAGACAAAAGTGGATTTTTTTTATGACTAGTATTTCTTTTGTCATTCTTTTGTTATTTTTTTTGTCAGGCTTTACAGGGTTAAAAGTTCCACTGGCAGAATCAGTCTTTGCTATCTCAAACAGACTGTCTAGTCACAGACCAACATTTCTGTATTGTCTTGGTCCAAAAATACTGGTATTACTTAGGGGTGGGAATCTCTAGGCTCCTCACGATTCGATTACGATTCAGAGGGTAACGATTATCGATTATTAATGATTTTTTTTTTTTTTTTTACTTACTTGGTACTTTTAAAGCAAAGTATTTATGATGACCCATAACAAACTTACTTCCATCTTCCTATATTAATTTTATTAATAAAATAAATGGAAGTGATTTGAACATTGCAAAGAACCAACAGGAAAATAAATGTGTGCCTGTACTAGCAGCATACTTGTAGTAAATTAATACAAACTTCAGCATATTCTGAATCTCTAGCATTTAATAATAGATTTCTAACCAACATCCTCTTGTTCTTTCCAATGAGCAATATAATCCTTCAGACAAAAAAAAACATTTTGCTGTAGCAAAATCACAAACAGTTTTCGTTCAAAAATATAGAATGATGTACCAGCAGCTCTCATACAATGCTTGTGGACTTACGCATATTCTGAATAATTAGTAACATACAAAGCCGCTCTTATACACAACTAAATAATAAAGAGTTATGACTTGAAATGTTTGCTGTATACCACAATCAAAAATAGCTTATACAAAAAAAGTGAATGAACATCTGCAGAGAGCACAGTCAAAATTTAACTTTTTGACTGGCATTGCACATATTGCAGGGCAGTATAACGTACGTATAACAGATCGGTTTACAGTATATTGATGTGAAAACTAAATACTGAAAGCAGCTTTCATACAAAAAATACTAAATAGGTAACAATGAAATTGCCAATTTTCCATACGTTAGCTTTTAACGAAGAGGATGCCGTTCGAATTGCGTCATGCGTCTCTGTTATGTGCGCGCCACAGACTGCACGCGCACTGCACGTCCGCTTTAGAGTTCCGCCTTTTGCGTTCCGTCAATATTACGTTATTAGAAAAAAATATATATATATATATATATTTTTTTTAGAGAATCGATTTTTTGACATTTGTGAATCGATTCAGAATCGTCCACGTCCACATCGCGATGCATCTAAGAATCGATTTTTTCCCCCACCCCTAGTATTACTGGCATACTGAGTTCCCTACCCCAGGTTACTCAGTAAATTCAACAACCTCTTCATAAACATATTGAAGAGTCACTGGTCTGAAGCATATATCTGCTCTAAATGATCTCAAACTCTGGTAAAGCAATGAAAGACTTGAGTGATTTCCACTGAAACAAATCCTCTGTGGTGATCTGGTGGGGTTATAACCTGCTGAAGTGTGTTAACAGATTGAAATGCCAATCAGGCAGTAAATTAGATGCACTCCAGGGCATTCTGGGAGGTGAACTGAGCAAGTATATCTTTCAATGCTGTTTCATATTGAAGTCAATCATAATAATCCCATCTAGTGAACAATGAATCCTACTCCTCCCCATCATATTTGTTTCATTTGAATGTAGATCTTTGCATTGCACTGAGTGACTTATGACATCATGGAAAATTTGTGGTGGTGGAAGGTGACGAGCAGCCCTGTCCAATCTCTGCTAATCTAGAAACAGAATCTTATCATAAGTAAACGGATCTTAAGCAAAGCTAGCACGTTCCAAATGCTGCCGTCTATACAGATAAGCAATTAAGTGTGTAAATGTGACACTGGTGACAACAGCATATTCTGAGCGAATCTTAGACTACAGGGTAAGAAGATCAAAGTGTGACGTCCATCTGGAATGTGGTTCCAGACACACAATCCAGAACCTTGTATCAAGACACACACATTATCTGTAAAACCGCATTTTTCCATCTTAAAAATATATCTAAATTACGTCATATGCTCTCATTGACAAATGCGGAACAATTAGTTCATGACATCAAGGCTAGATTATTGTAATGCTCTAATGGGTGGTTGCCCTGCACGCTTAATAAACAAATTACAGCTGGTCCAAAACGCAGCAGCTCGAGTTCTTACCAGAACCAGGAAGTATGGCCATATTAGCCCAGTTCTGTCAACACTGCATTGGCTCCCTATTAAACATTGTATACATTTTAAAATATTGCTGATCACTTACAAAGCACTAAATGGTTTAGCTCCGCAGTACTTGAGCGAGCTCTTAACGCATTATAGTCCTTCACGTCTATTGCGATCTCAAAAGTGTTGATAATACCTAGAATATCAAAATCGACTGCTGGAGGTAGATCCTTCTCCTATTTAGCACCAAAACTTTGGAACAGTCTTCCTAACATTGTCAGGGAAGCAGACACACTCTGTCAGTTCAAAGCTAGACTAAAAACGCATCTCTTTGACCTAGCATACACATAACACATTATAGACTTCTATAATTCCATATTAGGCTGCATAGATTAGGCCAGCCGGAACCGGGAACACTTCCCATAAATCCTGATGTACTTGTTACATCATAAGAAAAATGGCGTCTACGCTAATACTAGTCTCTCTGTTTATACCGAGGTTTACCGCAGTCCGTCGGATCCAGGCCGTATCCAGATCTGATGAAGGACCAGCACCTGGACAGGACGACAACGCAGTCCTGAAGTGTCAACTAGTCTCTCCTCTTCCGCCGGATCCAGGCCGTATCCAGATCCGATGAAGGACCTGCGCCTGGACGCGACGACAACGCAGTACTGAAGTATCAACCAGTCTCTCCGTTTCCTGAAGTGAGGTGGACCCCGGCCGTATCCAGATCAGATGGTGGATCTGCACCTGGACCCAACCATGACGCATCCCTGAAGTGCCAGCCTCATCAGCCCTGTGAAGGCCTCATCGACACGACCAATCTGACTTCTGACCTGTAATGCTGCCTGGATCATAATCATACTTACATACATAATCACGCTTGTTGGCCAGAGGAGAACTGGCCCCTGACTGAGCCTGGGTTCTCCCAAGATTTTTTTTCTCCATTCTGTCACCTGATGGAGTTTTGGTTCCTTGCCACTGTTGCCTTGGCTTTTGGCTTGCTTAGTTGAGAACATTTAATATTCAACAATATTATTGATCTGCCTTATTAAGGGTGGACGATGATGCAATTTTCTTGTTGTATTATTTTCATGTTATCAATGTGAAGCTGCTTTGATACAATCTGTATTGTAAAAAGCGCTATATAAATAAAGGTGACTTGACTTGACATGCAGAATTCCACAAAAAGCTTGGCAGAATTTTTTAATAAATCTTTTGACTTTTTCAATATTGCTTTCAGCAACCAAAGAGTGCTGTGTTCTCAAACCTATTTAAAACAATGTATTGAACATACAGTACAAAAAAGATTTTTAAATAAAAAGTGGCAAATAAAACAAAAATGTTTTACAAAAGAAAGACTTTGTTCAATTCAAATGTGTGTGTAATTATTTGTGAAATTTACTAGCAATTATTTAAGTGTATGCAGAATTCTGCAGATTTTCCCTCTAATTCGGAGCAAAAAAAATGTGTAGATCTTGGTCCTTTTTTTCTTTTTGTACGCAAACAAAACTTAACGCAAACATTCGGTCTCAGTGTGAAGGGGTTCTGAAACATTTTAAAATCATGAATATTTTGCTGAAAATTGGTATTGGACCTGGTATGAATATAAACTTTAGAGGTACCACACAAAAAAATAGAAGTACAACATAAAAGCAGCAAATATTACAAAAAAAGGTCTGACTAAGAAATGTCGTCACAAACTATATATCTTTATGCATTCAATGCAGGAACTTGAGCCTGAAATCTTACTTATAAAAGTCTAAAAGGAACTGAAATCTTCCACCCACTGCCTCTGACTCAACCTGCCTTAATCTAGCGCAGTCTGCCGGTGAAGAGGCACCTATGTGTGTGTGAGAGTGTGTTTGGTACATTCACACTGAACACTGATATATAATCCCTTCATAGAATTTAAATGAATTAGTTTTTGCTGGTCAACTTTCTTAAAGAGAGCAGAAAGCATAAACTATGAGCAGCCCAGACAGAATCTGGGGACTTTTTCAGCACTTTCTATGCATAGAATCGATTTAAACATGGTAAAATATGTTAATTAGACCTGAGTGTATAGCTTAAATCAGTATGTAACTAGCTAGAGCATCTAATAAATAGAGGTAAGAGAGATGTGTAGAACTTTGTGAATGACCAGCATTCCAGATTCTACAGAAAAGTACAGAGCTTTCTGGGGAATTCTGCAGGTCTAGATTCTGTATGGCATTCCGACAGCCTGAAAAAAGAAGCAGACATTACAACACCAGACAATCTGTATCATAGAATATAACACAAAAAAGCACTATGAAAATGCTTGCAAGCAGGCTGAAATTTAAGGTTAACTCACTACAAATAGTAACTTGAAAAAAGAGAGAGCATGGCCCGAGTCGTCACCTGAGACAAAATAAATATGGAAGGCTGACATCTAAATCGAATTTATTAAGGATAAAACAAAACAGAATGCTAGAGGACTGAGGGTAATTTTCCAGTTCTAGATGCCTGTCTATGAGCTTCCTGGCATCTTTCTGTCTCTATGGATTGATGAGTTCATGTTGAGCTCAGACCCTTCTGCGTCAGTAAGCAGTCTGTGAGTCAGCCTCATCCATTTATCATCTCATGCACTCACACTCACACAATTGTAAAGGCACTCGCTCAACACTGCACTTCTTTCCACATCACCTGTTAATCAGAGGATAAATTACATCATTGTGACATATCACAGATATTCTGGCTGAACACATGGACCAGTAACAGTTAAGACATTTAAGTTTCTTCTTGTTTTGGATCCTGTTCGTAATGTCAGGAATGTTGGACCAGTTCAAAGGAAGAGACTAAAGACTGAGGTGGAGACTCCCCATGGTCTTTATTGTCGATCAGTAGAGAGAACAGAGTGGAAGAAGAAAAGAAGAAGCCAAGAAAGTCTCTCGATCTTTATATAGTATGTGGGTGTTAGGCAAGTAGACCGTTGTTTCCAGTTCTTCGCCTCTGACAGGAAAACAGAAAACAGGTCTTGCAAATTGCATTGTCTGAAAAGTGACCCAAGCCCTTTAGTAAGAAACAGAAAAATAAAATAGAGATACATCTCTCTGTCTCTATACAAAATATTACATTCCCACATGTGTAAACATGAGCTTAAAGGGATAGTTCACTCAAAATTGAATCTTGTCATCATTTACTTGACTTCAAAGTTTTTCGGCCTCTCTTTCTTTCTTTTAAATGAATTTTACTTAAGTCAGCATAAAATTAAAATTCTCCCTATTTTCTAACTGCAAATGCTCTGCCCCTGCATGCTCACGCTTATCTGCCTCCACTTTTGAGCGCAACACCCACATCTCAAAATCCAAACAACAAACGACGGATGGAAACTTCAGAAGTTATTAGAATTTGAATATAGTACTTAAGTCACACTGACTACTTTCATGGTGCTTTTTGGAGCATAACAGAAAAAAGTAGAATCGACATTCTTTTCATTCATCAACATTCTTTTCGTTTTGAATTAGATAATTTAAAAATAGACACTTAAATGTTTCTATAAATATATTGCTTGTGTCAGTGTGACAAGCATTCGCTGAGTTTTGTTTCATTTTAGTGACGCGCTCCAGAAAAAAAGTTCACTGAGAAGAAAGGCAGAAAGCACAGCCTGTTTGTTTTCTATATTTTACAAAAGCACAATGTTTTGTTTTGATTGTAAGTGGACACAACTAAAAGTAGACCCACAGTTTCGAATGATGTATTTCTTTTATCTGTATGACCATAATGACAGAGTATTTTAAGTCGATTTTGCTGCTATGTGAAATAAAATCCACCAAAACGTTTCTCGACCCCAGAAGGTTAAAACGTATTCAGCATTCTACAAAAAAATAAATAAAAAAGAAGGTTGGTTTGGAACAACATGAGCTTGATTAATTCATGAAAGAATCTTAATTTTTAAGTCAACTTTAAATATAGAACAGAAATACTACCATGCTATGATTATCACAGAGCTAATGTCAAATTTGGGCTTGATGCCTAGAGAAATACCATCCAAAATAGCCATTACTTGAGGGTTACTTGACTTATTGAATTAATAATAATTAAAATGGCCTTTTAACCATCAAATCATGTCCGCTTCAATACAACGCCTACAGGATACTTGCACAGTAACCATATATTCATGGGTCAATTGCACTGAATCCTGGATAAATTTAATAGACAGTACCAACTGGCATTACAATTCATTGCCCTGGATATCTTGGCCAAGCATAAATAGCATTTTGAATATGAAAAATCATTATTTTTCTTTAACCGAGAGTCTGAGAGGCTTGTTTTAATTATCTAATAGCCATGGTTTCTTTGCACATGGAAAACCTGAAACATTGCAATTAGCTAAGTGGTCTTGAATAACCACAGAATAAACAATAAAGGGCACGCTGTCGGATTTACTTAACAGTCTCTTGAAACAGAGGGGTTATAAAAGTCTAATTAAAGCACAGCCTTGTGTCCACCTACTCTAAGATAACAGATATTTTAACAGGAAGATGAACTTTTGCACAAATAGACATCTGAAAGATGGATAGTTTATGAGAGTTACCGTCTCCATATGAGAAATTAACACCAAAGCCCCCATTTTGTGAGTAAACACTAATGATTGATTCCCAAAACATTAAGATGAAAAGAAGGGGTTAAATGTCAGATAAACCAGTTCATTTTCTCCTATTTGACATTAGCATGAGAGAGAGAGGGTGTGTGTACGTGTGTGTGTGTGTGTGTGTGTGTGTGTGTGTGTGTGTGTGTGTGTGTGTGATGGGGCTGCAGCTGGGTGGCCCTGAGATGCGTCTTATCTTCTGACCTTTTAAAGGATCAAATGGAAAAGTGGCTAATCTATCCCAGTATGGCTGCCACAGGCTTCAGCTCTGTTCAGAAGAGATTGGAGAGATAGTTGTCTAATGAATCAAGGGATAAATGCTGGAGCATGAGTCACCGCTTCTTAATTACGACAGCTCATAATGAGAGTGGCATGGAAATCATTAATTTGTACAAATTGAGACAAAAAAGCAATGCTAAATTTAACCAACTGAAACTAATGAAGACAACTAACAAAAGTAAGCAACACAGGAGATATCTCTTCCTATCTCGCTGCATATATCTTACGAAGATATGTACATATATGTTTATCTTTATTGTACGATTAAATAATACAATGGATGGATGGATTGCTAGATAGAAGGATGATTTTCAGGGTTATACACTCTATAGCCAATGAGGCAGTCACATGAAGCTGTTTGTGAGCCTGTATTCCTTCCTCTCACATGAACTGCTTTGAACTGACACTGCACTCCAGAGTCTCAAACCATTCCAAATCCCATCCAGCCTGCTTTCATCCTGCAGTAATCCACAGCGGACATGCACTCTATACATACTCTACTGTCCACAGATACATTACATTATGCTTTCATGGACAAAAAGTAGTTAGCACTTCCTTTGATGAAAGTGAGGCTTGTATGTTATTATAATTTATACAACAGTTCTTTCTGGTTCTCAAATCTGATTGGCTGAGAACCTTTTCCAGCCGTGCAATATTTACCCAGTAACAGCACTCGAACCATTTCACCGTTTGTATCACTCCGCGTGCAGCGACTGTCATGGCGGTCAAGCAAATCCACCATTTTTAACAAATCAAGCTTCATTGACTTCCATAATATGGAGAAGAAGAAACAAATACCATGAAAGTCAATGGGGCCCATCAACTGTTTGGTTACTGACATTCTTCAAAATATCTTCTTTTGTGTTCAGCAGAAGAAAGAAATTCATACAGGTTTGGAACAACTTGAGGGTGAGTAAATTATGTCAATTTTCATTTTTGGGTGAACTATCCCTTCAAGTCTTAATTCAGTTCTCTCTAAAACTTACTGCGGTTTAACCAGATTTCACTTCTATGTACGTGAAAATTAAATTCCTGATTTGGTGCTGACTTTTTATGCTGACTTGTTTTGTCAAAAAAAATACAAATATATTATTTGTACTCCACTCATCTCTCATACCTGACTCCAACCGGAGGTTATTGAGGTGCAGTGCGGTGTTTTCACACTAGTCCTTTTCTGGGTTTTGTTTATAGTTACCTTTTCTCTTTTTTCTCCTTTTCTATCTTTTCTCTTTTTCCCCCTTTTTTATAATAATAATAATAATAATAAAAATAATAATAATTAGTATGCTGCTGATGCTGATTATTATTATAATTGAATGTTAGAATTTTACTATTAATCCAAAACAAGATAAGTGGTTTTGTGGGAATGAAAACAAAAATATAATAATAACATCATAAATTAAAGACTGAGCATGACCATTTTGGACCGTGTGAGAGGCTCTAACCCCAGAGCGACTGCAGCACAGGGCTGGAACTGACCACACCCCATCTCTTCTGTTTTCATACACAAACAGCAATTCATCACGGAGAACAGGTCTGAGATCAATGCAGGATTGAATTGCCATCGATTGTTTTGACGAATGATGGCGATACAAATTAATTCTGAGTTTCTCGCATCACGGTGTGAGCAGAAGACTTTGAAATGTCACCGTGTAAGGTTAGCAGTAGCAGCACAGCCTGAAGAGGTTATTTCATCCCATGTCATTCTAAACACATTTATCGAACCAGTGAATTGTAGCAAACATTGGAAACAGAGGATGGGTTTTATTTGTCAAGTACTGAATCTCTTCACTGGGGAAAGCGGAATGCTTTGTGTTTGCTTGCTGTGAGTGGTGTTATGCACAAGGCGTGACTGTGCTCTCTGGAGGGGTGTTATTTCTGTGGTGGGTGTTAGGAGCTCCATTCCTCTCATCCCTCCATCTCAAATGAGATTTTTCATCCAGCCTATAAATTAGTTCTGCAGGAGAAACAAGCGAGTATTGAATTATGCTAACCTGATCCCGTCTGAGTGCTGTCTTTGAAAACCAAGAGAAATGTTTTTTCCCATCCTGGCCCTGGATAACTGCTCTCTATTTTATAAACAATTTAAAAAACGTAATTAGCATTCATTCTCATTCTGTTTAAATTGCTGAAAGGCAGCAAGAGAATAAGATAAACTTTTATTTTAAGTAAATGAAATGCTGGCACAGACCTGCGTTGCCACTGTTCTGACAGCTTTGTATGATGATAATTAACACAAAATATAACATCTTTCCGGATATGTAAGAGAGGAAGACCAATCAATTCAGCATGTAAATAATAATAAAAAACGCAAATTTTAATAATTGATTTCCAAAACTGACTTCCATCCTTGACATTCACGTACAGTGGCAGTCGCAAAGAACTTTCAAATTGATTGTGAAGCAGCTGTTACCCTCTGCTTCTTAACCATGGTAAAATGAATGAATAATTAATGTATAAATATATCCAAACAAAACAAATAACCACTAATATTTTGGTCAGAAAAGCATCGTTTTTTTAGGGCTAATCAACGTAAAAAATTATAACAATTATTGCAGAGGCATTATTTCTGTAAATTGGGCGGTTTAAATTGTATTTAAAGAATAAGGTTGCAGTGGAAGAACATTGGTAATTCTCCCTTTGACCTTTATGTAATTTGATATGAATACACAAACCATCTGTATGGGCAGTCGAATAGGGTCTAGCTGCAAAAGTTCAAATAGTTTAACTTATCCAAAACTCACATCGGATCCCAAAAATTCTACATACACATGATCGAAACTGAATTCATCTCCCGTATTACTCTCCGCAGAACATGTATGAGTTCCAGTCAGTTAATTTAATATATAATTTAAATTTCAAACTTTAATCTGTGTAGTGTAACTTCGTTGATTTTCAACCCACTTTGTATTTTTACAATGTTGGTAGTATATGTAAATAAACAATGTTTACTCGTTCTCCATGTTACCCGAGAAATTCACGTTTATTTATCAGCAAAAGTCTTCCGGTGGATTTTTGACAGTTTCAGGACTTTTGTGAAAACTACAGATTATACTTCTGCATTTTTGTATCCGCACCTACAGACAGTCGGATCGACAGAGGGTTATTAACTGAACTTTTTTGTAAGGATTGGTTATCACTGAAAATTGTATCGTACTATGTCTAGTCTTTAAACAGCATTATGGTAAAAATGGAACACTATGGCACTAACAGCTTTCTGACCTGTAAGCAATGGCGTTTTGTTTCGGTGGGGTTAGGCGGGAACTGACAGGATGGAAGTTTATTTCAGTTTTCCCCTCCGTTTGGCCTAAAACACTGTGTTTGTGGACATCCAGTTTGAAATGTTAACTACACACAGAGGTTTTTCAGATTTTCCGTAACGGCGTTCTCTCCATATTTGCGATTCTTTGCCGCTGCCTACAACGCTCTGGATCCTTCACTAAACATTTACTCTTATTCTTGCACCTGGGAACAATACAAGTCAACACCATTGTGACTAGAACTTTTCTAAAAACTATTTCCCACTAAAGGAAGGCGGTATTTGACTCTGGTAAGCATATCCATAGCAGACTGCTGGGAGTTGCCTTGAATGGCAGCAAGGCCGTAAGCTAGAGGATTCGTGGGCCTCCACCAATATCATATACTGTACAATACATGAGCATGGAAGCCCACATATAACAGAAGATGGCGATGTTGTTGTAAAACCTTTATTTTAAAAGATAAATGTTTATATCAAAATTACAACTAATAAAAACTAACAAAAAGCAAGAAATTGTTAAATAATAATACAATTATTTTTTCCCCATCAGTCTGTTATAATTCATAAATCAAAAAGTAAACATTTAGAAATTGAAAAGAATGCAGTCAAATTTAAAAAATAAAATATGTATTGTCTTATTTTTTAATATAGATAATATGGAACTATATTATTAAATAAAGCTAATAAATGTATTCATCCAAGTGCAGTGTGTTATATTCGTGTTTTCTTGATGTAATAAATACATCATCAGCCAGCAGGTCAGGTGCATAATGCAATGCGTTGTGACTCGTGTCGATTTTTTAACTCCATTTACAATAGTGTAAAAAGACAGGAATTTTGACCACGTAATCATTTGGTCGATTGTAGTGCGCAGCGATAATGAAAAGTAACAGTACCAGCAGGCACGGTAGTTTTCTTATTCGCAGCGAAATAACAATACAACCTTTCTTTAAGAACGTCTTGATCGACTGGGATACAACAACTCTCCTGGCCTCCCTCTCCTTCTTATCATGGCGTTTCTGGTACCTTGATTTATGTTTTCTTTTCCCCGACAGTTTTCAGTCAGTCAGTCTCCTGCTCTTCCACCAAGTTCATCGTTAACTTCAGGCACTGCCGCCTCAACTCTGACTGGTTTTCTCAGGTAGCAGCAATTAAAAAAAAACGTTCTACTTTATAGGCAGTCAAGTTTTATTAAAAGCCTATTTCTCCAGTGGTGAAGTACCCCTTAAAGATTGAAATCTAGTCTGAAGGAGTATGAATTAATTTCTGAAGTTCAATACTTGGGGTTAGGGGTTTAAAACAAACCCTCAATATGTGAGGTATATCCTTTGTGCCGCCATGCAAACACTGTAAAAATCAACCTGTTGTATTAAAGAATAATGAGGACAAAATATGAGGCTTTGTCTTAATCAGAATGTATCCGGACTACAGGTGGGAGGAAAATGTGTTTTATGTGGCAGATAATTACAGAGCAAATTCTCAATGTCACGCTTCACATGGGATTGATGGCTTTGTCATTAATGTTGTTGTTTTGACTCATTTCTTCCTGCAATGACAGCTGTTGCCCCCATTGATAAGTTTTACTGGCAGCAAAAGATTAACTCCAAATTAGAAATGCCCTCCACGGGAACTCGTAATTATGAATCCAGACGCACTCCATCTCTGCCAGTCTCCCGCTACGGAGCCGTATGGGTGTGCAGGCTGAATCTAAAACGATGCTTAAAGTCCAGCATTTGAACCGGGTCTGTGGTCAAGGCCATGTTTGGTAAGTCTGGTGAGTATTTATGTGCAAGGGTCAGAAGCCCAGAGGTCATTAGGCGGATGATGACTGGCACAGCACATTCCTCTGTCTCTCTCTCCCACGCCACATAGTGGTGAAAGTCTGCTCCCTTCGTACGTCTACAGCCTTTCCAGCAGAGGTGGTTCACATAGCCAGTACCCAGTGGGGGGCTGGAGGCATGAGCAAAACACAGACCACATGGCCTCTCTGCACCTGTTAGGGCATCTTGAACAGACTCACAGACAATAAGGCATTTGAGGGATGGGCATTTCTGCCTGCTCAAAGGTTGGAGTAAAATTCCAGGAGAAGCAGGGGGTTCCATCGCTGCTCATGTTTCATTGTTGGCACATAGACACAGAAAGTGTTTGGACACTTAAGTCCAATTTTTTGTGATTTTGATGCCAAAATAGAATGATAGAATGTCATTGCATTAAAAAAAAAAAAAAAAAAAAAATCAAAGCAGGTGTCATCTAAAAAATAAATGATGTAGTACATTTTCTAATTAGAGGTATCTTTGCAATTATTTTTTGTGAATGTATGAAGTCAGTTCCCCTCAAGTTCACATTGATGACCTAGCACAAATAAAGTAAATGTCACTTGGTTTGATGTTGTTGTTTTCATGATAGTTTATTGTGTCACTCAACTTGTAGATCCTGGTACACGCGTCTGCCAGTCACCCCTATGTGTAGCCAGACCAGTCTTTAGATTTCATCTGACCTCTAAAACGCCAGACATTTGCCCTTCATTGTGCTACCATACCAAGTAGCAGCTGGGGATTTAGTCACACTTCCTGTGGGTGGAGACCCATGTCATTTCCTCTGAGGCTAACGTTCTCATATCAGAGTGAGCCCTCTGGTGCCAGAACGAACAGGAAACTTTCAGAGAACGCAAGCCCTGACCTAATCCATGCCTCCCAGAACGATCAATAAAGCTGTCCGGGTTAAAAGAGAGCCACTTAAACCAATAAGAAAAGGTATGAAGCGACTCATTGGGGAGCTGTTGCTAAGCTTCAATTAACGAAATCTCATCTTCTGCCATTAAAAGACAGAAAGCTGAACTGGTCTCTGACCAGCAGCTGCCGAGTCTTTGTTATTCCGGTCCCTGTCGCCCACGCACATGCAGAGAGAGAGATAAATCACATTTACAGACCAAGCCTGCCGCTAAGTAATCCATTATGACAAAACCAAATTCTTGTTTAGGTGTCTGATGATGTTTTAGTGCAATGGATGAGAAGAGGCAGATATATGACATGCTGCATCAGCCATCTGGGAGCCCAGCGTATGGCTTAACACTTCGACGGAAGAAGAAAACTGACAAATACAAAAGAGAGGCTGCTTTTTGTGCGTATGGGGACATTCATCTAAAGTATTAATCCTGCCAGCACCACAAAGGTTATTACTAAGTGTCGCTGACTGATGTGACGGCTATATATTGACAAATGATGCATGATGTGGTGCTATTATGAGGGTAAAATGTTGTTCAAACCATACCACCGTATATACCATCGCCTGGTGTCCATCATTTACATAAGACTGCAAGTGTCAAAGATGGAAGAACGACACTCATTTAGCCAACCATAATCCAGAGCTGCCCGAGCCGACACAGCTAAACTGCAGTAGCTGGATTGTGATAGATTTTGTAATTAAATGATTCCCCTCGGGAAACACCTGACATGTTAGCACCCTCAAAGTCATCAGGCAACCCTAATGAATGAGGGTATGTGCTTCAGGCTTCATTTTCACAATGTCACCCTGCATAATACATTACCTACACCTGCCCAGACTGATGCTCGTCACCCACATCTTTCTTGTCATTCTCTTATTTTCGCTGAGGATCCAAACAGCCTCCCAGTTCTGCACATCACAATCACAGAGCCAAGGTAAACTGCTGTTGCTATGGTTACCAGCCGTGCTCAGCGTCCACGGATGCTCATTGCGATTTTAAGCTGCAAAAAGAACCCTGATAGAGGGCACGAGTCCATACATCCACCCACATAGACACATTCACACGTTATACATACGCACACAAAGCTCATAGTACATATGGGCTCTGAAGCACAGCTGCACATAAACACAGACACCCACACATACTCACTCACTACACTCATACACTCTCACTGGTCCACAATGCAACATGCACAACATCACTGTGCAATTACTCCTGCAATTTCATCATTCAAAAATGCTCACAAAGTCCTTGTGTGTTTTTTTTGTTTTTTTTAATGTTTTTAGTCAAATATATATATATATATATAGTAAAAGTATATTGAGGCTTATTGGTAACTGCATTGTGATAAAAATGATTTAAAAATTTCCTATCAAAAGTGTGAAAAACATGCCCTGATTATTTTTAACTAGATTTGACGATGTTTTACTTCTTGCTTTCAATATTTTGACTCTAATTGGCTACAATGACGATTTGGTTCAAGATGACGGTTCCTCTGACTAAGGGAGATATATTTACAAAACTCAAAAACAAAAAAGAGTGCGATGAGAGAGAGAGAAAGAGAGAGAGAGAGAGAGAGAGAGAGAGAGAGAGAGAGAGAGAGAGAGAGAGAGAGAGAGAGAGGCTGATGAAAGCATTGCTCATTTGCAGAAATTGATCATATTCTCATGGGATATGTGCAGCTCTGGTGTAATGAAGGCTTTGCCTCGTAATAAATTTCCTCCATATTTGAAAGAACCCAACTAAAACTGTCACTTTCACCTGTTTTTGACAGAGAACATCTCTAGGCTATGAACTGTTTGAACATAAAAGATCTATGCAAATCAACATGTATGTAATTATCACGGATATGAATTTAACAAATCTGGTTGTGATTTGAATTCCACTAAACAACTTAATGAACTATTTATTAAACACTAATAAATAAATACAAATTGTATTTTTTACTTTAATATTTTAATGTTTCTTGTTAATTACAGGAGAGGAGAGGAGAGGAGAGGAGAGGAGAGGAGAGGAGAGGAGAGGAGAGGAGAGGAGAGGAGAGGAGAGGAGAGGAGAGGAGAGGATTGTGGCGAGCAGGACGAGGCCGAGGGCCATGAGAGAACAGCGTGAGGCCGGTGTCGTGATTGATGATGAGCGACACCTGCGCCCTGCACCAGTCTCGTATCTCTCATGGTGGAACTACGGAAGCATAAAAGGTGAAACAATGACAGTGAAGGACGAGAGAGGACCAGGCCTGGACTTTAATGTTGTGTCCGCCGGCATTTTGACAGTCAAAAATAGTCGATCTCCGAATGTGAATGAACTGACTCTGAATTTTTAGTAATGCTTCTTATATGAGCATCCTTTTTCAAATACAAGGTCAATGTTGATTTTCACTAACGACCCTAGGTTGCATTTTGGCGAGAGTTACCCTTTAAGGATTAGTATAAACGGACCTGAAGCCTATCCATACAGGCAGGCCTTAGAAAGTTTTTTTTTTTTTTTTTTTTTCAAAGCAGAGAAAAATTAATTGCTCATACAGAAGCTGTCAACTTTGTAAATAGTTTTGGAAATCTGAACATTTCATTATGAAAATATTTGTTCATGCTTGTAGTAAAATTGTATGAATATGAATTTATCCATAATATGAATTTCTACATTATTTCTAAATTATTTGTTAATGATAGAGTATTTTCTGTAATAAATAGAGTTCATAAACCTTTGTTTGACTAGTTTATTCTGAACCCACTCAATAAGCGCCACACCACTTCGCCCTGCCCACCACCACAAGTAAATTCTCAACCTATGGGAAACACTGTAAAGTGTCTACTTTTATTTGTGTAAACTCACAATAACCAGAAAACATTGTGCCTTGTAAAATAAAGAAAACACAGGATGTGCTTTCTGCTGTCTTGGTTTCCTAAACTGGAGCACGTCACAAAAATTAACCGAAACTCTGTGTATAGGCTACTTTCCTTACAGACATGAGAAATATATCTATAGAAAACTTGAAATATCTACTTTTAAACAAACCAATTCAAATCTAAAACAAATAATCTCTGCTTAGGTGATCCATATGAAATGTGCATGTCTCTCTATAGGCGCGTTACCTATACTGCAGAGATGGCTTCAACACCAGTTTATCAATAAATAATTAAAATGTCACCTTGCTATTTTTCCCCGACACATTCATAATAACTTTTACAGGTGCTTTGCGGCAAGCTTTATGTGTGCGCTTGAGCGCGGAATAGGCTATATAACGCCTATATAATAAAACGCTCATTATGGTTAAGTACTCTCCTCAGTATATATTAAAGTAATTAAATTATTATAAATGTGTGATTATTTGAATAATGGCTTAAATTAACAACTAAATAGTTGACAACAAAAATCTTTAGTCGGGGCAGCCCTATTTGATACACACATTTCAAATATGATACATCAGGCTTTTAAGGAATGTTTATTTTTTGAACAAATATGATACTCAACAAAAGACACCACTTTTTTTTCATATGTGAGGCTTTACAGGATTAAAAAAAAAAGTATAATAATAATTTAAAGAAATTAAATAAGTGTGCAGTGGATGCAGGGAGATTCTTGGCCCATGAAAGATTGTGAGTTGATTTACTGCCGTTGATTTGGGACATTATTATTATGGTACAGTCACAGCCCTGACACAACATTCACACTCACACCCACACTATTACAGTATGCTCCAGCTTACAGACCTTCCGTGTTCTCTTAAAGGAAGGGTCAGGAGAAGGACACAAAGCACAAATTCATATCATTCTAGGCAATTCATAAGTCACAATTCAGACTAAGTACACTTTGCCACTTAGTCTCACTCCAAACTCACACAATGGAAAAACCATGTGGAACGACATGTGGAAGCGCTAAAACAAATGCAGCACCATCTGTAGATAAGGACATAAGGGCACAGAAAGCTCAGTTTCATGGTAGCACATGGTCGACTGAGTGGTACATACTGTATGCATTGCTACAGTGTCTCTGAGCATCAGTCTCGAGATGAATTCCAGCCAAGCTATCACTTTCCATCATTTGCCACAAGGAAATATGATCCACTGGTACATCCAACCCATTAAGTTGTTTAGACAGAACTCAATAGCTTAGATGAAGCCATGGGAATACCATTCATTCATATCTGTAGGTCCAAATAAAAGATCCAATTAATTTGTTTCACTTTGCTTTGAGCAAACACACCACCGTATTTGGCTCTACCTGCTGGGATAGAATTGCACAGAAGATTATAACTGGCTATTATATATATCTTTTTCCAGATTACCCAAGTAATTAATCCAGAGCATGAGCGAGGGGAGCGGTGTGACTATATGTCTGTACTAAACGTCATTCTGTTTGTAATGAATTTCTTAAATAAATGTCTTAATTGCAGTAGGCCTATAGATGACAGTTATGATATTTGTGACTGAATCAAACATATCCTCATTGCTATGATCAGATGTTTTCTTTACTGCCGTTTTCACCCAGCTGTCATTTTAGTTGTGTGCTATTGAGAGGAAAGAGGACTGAGAGAGCACACATGGTCTGAATAAATCACGTCCAAACCAGTGACCAATGTCATTCATTTTGTAGCTATATTAACTACATTGTTAAGAATTAAGAGACGAAATGTCACTAATATGACCCCACCATTATTGTGAATGCTCCAAATGAAAACCATATTTAGGAGGTGCTCTGAGTAGAGTTTTATATTTCAATTTTAAAAAAAAGAGCGAAATGGCTGGTAAAACTGGGCATTCATGAGTCTGTTGATACAGTTAGTCACTAGTTGAGTAGGAACTTCTAATGCAGCACTTGGTGACCTTCAGTGATTTAATTGATGTCGCTGTGAACGGCCCATTACAGATCAGTCTACTGAGGGCCCAGCTTCCCAATTCAGTCATGTACAGCGCTCACCCCACCTGAAGGATGAGATGCAGAACTGGGAGAAAAATTCTCAAGTCACAATAAATGAAGGACATAAAGCTACTGGTGCATGAGGTTAAAGCTTTCAGAAATGCAGACACACCAGAGTGGAAACCCACAAAGCAAAATGGATTTCATCCATAATTTGCTGAAGGTTATAAAATTAGGACTGCTCTCATTTGCATAACGTTCCCAAAGTAAATGATCTTCATTATGTGCTAAATTGACTCAATTGTTCATAGTTAATTGACCTGTCCGTGTCCAGGCACTAACAGCTGTGATGATGAGCGCCACCCACACGAGTCACAGTTCAGTATTACTGCGTCCCCAAAAGCCTTTTATTGCGTGAGGCAAGCTAATGAGACCGCATTTAACAAAACATTCGTAAATCATCTGTGTATAATCTTGACCTCTAGAGTCAGATGTATGGCTTGGTCTGACAGACACATACAAAAACAGAAAATGTCATCAGCAGTGTGCTAATTGTGTCATAGCATGTAACATGTTTTGTCAGGCATCAATTCCAAGTAATCAGTGAGAAAACATATCCTTGGTAAAAATGAATAAATATGAGGATCCGGTGCTCTGAATGTGACAGGAGAGATGTGAGGGAGCTTGTGGGCATCGAGTGAGGCTTTAGTGGGTGTCTGTGTGTGGCCGTCTCACCAGAACTCTGCCGGTAAGGGTCTGTGCTGAGATCATGACCCCCGCCCAGTCTTTGACCGAGGTCATCCAGCCCACCTCACTGGCTGGGGCCTCATCTTTATCATTCAGGATCTTCGGTGTGCCATCAGCCTGAATGTTTATCGGGTTATTCACCTTCTGTGCCTCCTGGGAAAAAAAAGCACAAAAGCAGAAAAGTAAGCAACAGTATAGTTTTGAGATACAAACACTGTCACTGTCTAGTGATATACAATTAAGCACCATTGTGAATCTTTTGGTGTTTTTCAAATCAAAACCAGATTTTAAGAAGTTATTTGATTCATCAATCAAAAAAGACTTCACAGAAGTCTAGTAAGGCATTTTTATATATATATATATATAATATGTAGGTGAATATTGATGTTTATCATTGTGTCTTGCTATTAGTTACAGGTATCTATATTGCTGCATATAAATATTTTAAATAAATAAATATAATTTGTGTCTTAATTTATTGACAAACAAGATTCATTTTGCTTTATCTAGATTTTGTCAAAATTATGGTTCCTCCAGCTGAGGTAGGAAAAAAATCTGAATAAATATATCAATATGTCACAAAAAGTTGACAAGTAATTTCATTTTCCAGCTATGCCGCACAGCCTTAATACAAACCCATGGCACTTCATGATAAATTTAATATTTTCAAAATTCATACCAACATAAACTCATGAAAAAAATCTGATAGAACTGAAACAGACATAAATAATATTTCAGTGTGTTACTTTTTTTATGAGGGCTAATTGAATTAGTAATGATGATTTATGCTTTTAAGCTTCAAAAAAGGTAAAGCATTGATAAAGAAACAAAGAAACTTTGAAGTTCAATGTCAGAAACCGCATTCATAACACACTATTTTTGCCTGTTTCTACAGGTTGACTCATGCTATAGTTTGACAGGCTAAAACCTACATCACGTTAGACATCAAACTCGCTGTCAGGTTTCTGACAGCTGGGAGAGGCCTGAGAGGAAGCAGCGAGGAGAGGAGATTTTTGAGGCCCAGTAAAAAAGCATCTCTCAGACTGCCTGACGCATACAGCGGCTGGCGGTGTGTAGGCCGAGGCAGGGACAGATATGATTCACAGGCTCAGGGAGTCGCTGTGGGATTCTGGGGTTACATCCGCAGGGCTAGGCAACACTTCACAGTCAGGTGGGTGGATGAAAATACAGCCATCATGTGCTCAGTGGTGCAGCCTGATGCTTTAGAAGCTGCACTGGAGGAATCACTCATATTCAACTGTGGGGTTGGCAGGGAACTAACGCACTTGGGCAATGATGCATAAATAGTAATACTAATTTCTGCAAGAGCACAACAATCTTTTTAACATCTCTGTCTGCTCAATGGAATCATGCTGGAACAGAATATCAGCATGATGTAAAAAGCTTTCTGTTTGACAACAAAAACAAAGTATATTATCCAGTTTATACCAATGAAAATGGAGTAGAGATCATAAAATGGCTAGTGATGGACTGACATATCACACAAATTGATATCTGACTGGTATTGACATCAGTCATGAAAAAAAAACTATATTTGCCATAAAACCTATATTTGACTTTAAACGTGACTTTCACACTGTTATTTTTTACTTTATATTCATATTATAAGAATCCTAGCTTGCCTCCGTTACACTCACCCCCTAAACCTCACTCCCATCTGGGTCACGGCAACAAATGTAACCGGTCCTACTTTATCCACTCAGAGCAGGATTCGCACCGGCATCTCCAGCATGGGAGGCAGGCGTGCTGAAAAGGACGCTAAAGGTCTCTAGAGTCAGTCCCTAGTGCGCCTCTTGAGGCCAGGGGAGTGAGGTTTACACAACATGAAATCTTTATTAACCGACAGCAGCTTTTATATTTGGGTGGAGAGTGGATCATTTGAGTGACATGTAAAACAAAACCGACGGGAGCCGCTCTGGGTTGCGTTTCCCAAAGCCAACTATGGTCGCAAGTTCCGTCGTTACCAATAGAGTTCAATGGAAATTGCAATCACAGTTGGCCAACGATGCTTTTGGGAAACGCACCCCTGGTGAACAAAAGTGGCTGGATCTAAAACCTTCAGATGACATAAAACACATATCTCTGTTTCTGCAAGTTACCAAAACCACACATGAAAACTTAGAACACATGGTAGACACACGTTTCTGCAGCGCAGAGCGGATCTCTCGCACTGTATGAGGTGACAGACAACTAGTTTTCCGGTCCTGCTCCATTCACACAGTGCAGGCTTCCCGAGAATGCAGTTGTGAGGCCTGAAAATTGAATGCGGTTGTCACTTCTGTGAATAACTGAACTGTATGTGAATGTAACCATATTAAGGACTCAAATACAGGGCTGACGACTGCATTCTGCTGCTGTGTGAACGTTGCCTCAGACATGTAAAATATAAAATCAGGCTTGCACTTGTCTGTAGTAAACAAACAGTTTTGCAGGTGTTGTCTAAGATTCACTTCACAATCAGGCTCTGGGTGGTCAGAGATAAAGATGTGAACACATCCCTAGAGAAGTGCAGCACTCTGGTACTACCACAGAGGATGCTAAGCTATGACGGAAAGATGTATGGTTCAGGTGAGAGCAAAACTAATGAGAGTCTCAGGAGGAGAGAAACTGTTCCATCAACAAAAGGGAGAACAAAACACACGCGTATGTGTTATAAAACTAAACTCCAGGACAAATGAAAACCACTGAGCATTAATAATCTACTGGCTCAATGCAGTCCTAGTTAAGCACTTGTTACAGGTTCTGTTAGCAGAAATTTCCAGGTTCTAAAGATAGCAAGGAAAAAAAGTAATTTTTGGATGTTGTGTGAGGTGGTTTATCCCACGACAGATATATCAGCCAGTCCTCAGGCTGTAGCATCCAGTGAGGTAGTTAAGAACATGTATCAGAGACTGGCATGCAGGTATTTTGAAGAGACTGGCACTGCAGGAGATCCAGACATGACCATCTGGCTGCAGAAGTTGACCACCGGCCCAGGCATACGGAGCAAAGGTTATGCAGAGCCATCGGACAGCCCAGAAACTGACACTATAGTTAAAGCTACAGTGATTCAGAGATACAAGTGGACTTGTAGGTGGACTCAAACCTGTTTTTAGTTGTAAACGTTTCTCAGTTTATTAAAACCTGGTGTTTGAAGCCAAACAGTTTGAAAATAATAATAATAAAAAAATATAATAATAATAAAAAAATATATATAAATAAAATAATAATAATAATAATAATAATAATAATACATGTGTTATTATTATCATTATTATTCTATTGTAATATTGTATATTAATATAACAATATAATAATAATACTGCACTGTAAAATAAATATAAAATAAAAATATATATATTTCATAATCGGTATTTTGTTTTTTTACTTTACAGTAGTAAAATCAAAATACTTGTGTCTTGATTTCACTTGCAAAAAATTATTTGGCAGAAAACTGTACTTTCTGTGTAAACAAATTAGCAGTGTTGGGCAAGCTACTTGGAAAATGTAGTGAGCTAAGCTAGCAGTTACTCTACATTAAATGAAGCTTCACTACACTGAAGCTACCACCCTGGAAAATGTAGCAAGCTAAGCTACAGGAACATGGCAAAAGTAGTTCACTACATCTAAGCTATTTTTTAAAATTACATTTTTATATTGAACCAACTTCATTCCAAATCAATGCTAAGTTAAACAGATAGGCAAGCATAATTGTTCAGTTCAATTGTTTATTCAACAACTGTTCCAAACCAATTTGGCAACAAAAACAAACAAAAAACGTGATCCACATAATAACAAAACCAGGTGTCGAGAGTGTGCGTGTATTCATCTGTATGTGTACGTATCCATATGCACAACATGTTTGCCTGGGTATGCACAATTTAGACTTGGGCACATTTGCAGGACTAACTGTAAGTTCATTTAAAACTCAACTCAGCTCAAACCAAAGTAGCAAAAGAATTAAGACCTGCTCCAAACAGTACCAACATGGCAAAAAAAAAAAAAAAAAAAAAAAAAAAACATGTCCTCTAAATCAGGGGTTCCCAAACTTTTCCATGACAAGGCCCCCCAATTACCACTAGGTTCTGGCCAAAGCCCCTCTTTTGCAGGATGTGTTATTGAACCCATCGTCAATACTACGGCAAATGTAGAAATAAATAAATAAAACATCTAGGTGAACATCAGATTATGTGATAATGTTTGATACCAGCCAATCAGAAAGATTATAGAGATGCACCGATTACAATTTTCTAGGCCGATTCCGATGTTTCATTGAGTTTTACCTGCCGATACAGATTTTAGCCGATTCCGATTTCATTTTTTTAACCACTTTACAGCACACACAAATATTTATTTTTTATATATATATATATATATATATATATATATATATTTTATAAAACACCACTTTTACCCAAACTGATTAATAAAAACAAGTTTAAATGGATACATTTTCTATAAATATTTTTGAGTCTTTCTGATTTCTGACATTGCCTACTCTAGTTCTTGTTAAAACACACTATACATGCAAATTATGTGCATTTTAGGTACTTTTAGTGTGAAATCATATTTATTTTGTCCATCAAAAGTGTGCTTTCACTTTAATTGAGCGTGAGCTCAATGGTGAATGAAAAATAGAATCGCGCGGAAAACCTCCGCTTCACAACTGCTCACGCACTGCTCCGTCTCGCAGTGTGAATGCACTCATTGAACATGCATGCCGAAAACAATTCGCGCTGCTCGCGCTTGCGGTCTGAAACGGCCGTAATTCACAAGGTTTCCTACATGTGCGTTCCGTGTGCACGTGTGATGCTGATGTTGCGCGATGTTAATCATGATCAACAAAATCATGATCTACTTGATCAACAAAAGAGCTTCGCTACTGAAAAGCTATTTGATTCAGAAAACAGCGACGCTACCACCACGCTATTGAGAAATGTAGTTAAGCTAGAAACAACGCTACTGCCCAACACTACAAATTAGTCTAATTTCAAATCTATTAAAATGCTGTAATCATCTGTCCAGAAAAATGTTGGAAATTATACAAATGTGAAAACAAAGTGGTGTGCATGATGCGTTCTCAAATGCACATTAAACTCACACATTCAGACATTGAGTTCGCTTCACTGTGAACCAAGCCACTTTGAGACACCGGACCATAAACCTTATTCACAGCCACACCATCTTTGATTTTTAATGGGAATGAAAGCGAGCCTGTGAGTGATAGACATACATCTCTTCAGTGGGTTGTACTGTTTTTAGATTGTTCTACTGACTAAACACTGCAAAAATATCTTTCCAACAATTTCAGTAGACAATCCAGACAACATGAGCTGTGGAAAATTATAAGTGATCTGGGAGCTTCATGCAGCTTTTTACAGCGGACGCAATTGAAAACACTGTAGGTTTATCCCTCACAGCCTCGCTTTCATATCAGTCATGACGCTGCCCTGAATAAGGTCTATGAGTTACTCAAGTGCCGCGCTTTGCTTTGAAACATGCATCGCAACAGACTACACAATTATTTAATTAAATCGCAGCCTTTTGCATTAGATAATCACACAAGCCATATTGCTATTTTGATTCTGAACTGATTTACAGTGGGGAGAACAAGTATTTGATACACTGCTGATTTTGCAGGTTTTCCTACTTACAAAGCATGTAGAGGTCTGTATTTTTTATCATAGGTACACTTCAACTGTGAGAGACGTAATCTAAAACAAAAATCCAGAAAATCACATTGTATGATTTTTAAATAATTAATTTGCATTTTATTGCATGACATAAGTATTTGATCACCTACCAACCAGTAAGAATTCCGGCTCTCACAGACCTGTTAGTTTTTCTTTTAGAAGCCCTCCTGTTCTCCACTCATTACCTGTATTAACTGCACCTGTTTGAACTCATTACCTGTATAAAAGACACCTGTCCACACACTCAATCAAACAAACAGACTCCAACCTCTCCACAATGGCCAAGACCAGAGAGCTGTGTAAGGACATCAGGGATAAAATTGTAGACCTGCACAAGGCTGGGATGGGCTACAGGACAATAGGCAAGCAGCTTGGTGAGAAGGCAACAACTGTTGGCGCAATTATTAGAAAATGGAAGTTCAAGATGACGGTCAATCTCCCTCGGTCTGGGGTACCATCTCACCTCGTGGGGCATCAATGATCATGAGGAAGGTGAGGGATCAGCCCAGAACTACATGGCAGGACCTGGTCAATGACCTGAAGAGAGCTGGGACCACAGTCGCAAAGAAAACCATTAGTAACACACTACGCTGTCATGGATTAAAATCCTGCAGCGCACGCAAGGTCCCCCTGCTCAAGCCAGCGCATGTCCAGGCCTGTCTGAAGTTTGCCAATGACCATCTGGATGATCCAGAGGAGGAATGGGAGAAGGTCATGTGGTCTGATGAGACAAAAATAGAGCTTTTTGGTCTAAACTCCACTCGCGTGTTTGGAGGAAGAAGAAGGATGAGTACAACTCCAAGAACACCATCCCAACCAGAGCATGTGAGCGGAGTGGAGCGGTGAGAATCTCCGCTCATCGCTCACGGAACTGTTCACCCCTCCGCTCCCCCGCTCAAAGCTACATCAGGCCGCTCCGCTCATTATCGCGAAGCGCTCAACGAGGTTTAAAAAAAAAATAAACGAATAAATGGGCCTAATAATATAAATAAAAATGATATAAACAAAAATATATGATACATTTTTTAAAAGTAAATTAACTATAAGGCCAGAATTTTGATAAGTGAACTTTTGCGCAACGCGAACGATTAAAATTTAAATTGGCTTCCATACACACAAATAGCTGTAAAATTAAACGAATAAATGGGCCTAATAATATAAATATTATTACGGACGACACAAATTCGGCTAAATAAAACGAACCATTAGGTCTACTTGAATGAAAAAACGAATTTCTTTGAATATTACGCTATATTTAATTTACACTTTGTTACAAGTTACCGTATTCAATTTGCTAACCTTTTGTTTTCTTCCCAGCGTGTTCGCGTAGCTCACGTTCATGTTTTCGAGAGATGTGTCTTTTGAGATTCCAAAATGAATCTTTGCTGACTGAAACGATGTCTCCACATTCGTTTTCTTGTACCACATTATCATTGTTAGTTAGTTAGTTATATTAATAGTACACCTGACCTGTATGACTTCTCATTTTCCTTTTTGAAGTAGCCTACTTTTTGAACTCCATTATTGAGCCGAGTTTTGACTGAAAATAGTCTACTGTTGATGACTGTGCAAGACAGATGGATCCTGGTTTAGGTTTGACTGAGCATGCTTCAGACTCGTGGTGTGAGCGGAGCGAAATTGGAGCGGGAAATAAGGCGACGCTCCGTCCTTTTAAAAATGCTGCTCTGCGCTCTGTCCAAGATCCGCCCGCTCCCGCTCCACTCCGCTCACATGCTCTGATCCCAACCGTGAAGTATGGAGGTAGAAACATCATTCTTTGGGGATGCTTTTCTGCAAAGGGGACAGGACGACTGCACCGTATTGAGGGGAGGATGGATGGGGCCATATATTGTGAGATCTTGGCCAACAACCTCCTTCCCTCAGTAAGAGCACTGAAGATGGGTCGTGGCTGGGTCTTCCAGCATGACAATGACCCGAAAACACACAGCCAGGGCAACTAAGAAGTGGCTCCGTAAGAAGCATCTCAAGGTCCTGGAGTGGCCTAGCCAGTTTCCAGACCTGAACCCAATAGAAAATCTTTGGAGGGAGCTGAAAGTCCGTATTGCCCAGCGACAGCCCCGAAACCTGAAGGATCTGGAGAGGGTCTGTATGGAGGAATGGGCCAAAATCCCTGCTGCAGTGTGTGCAAACCTGGTCAAGAACTACAGGAAACGTATGATCTCTGTAATTGCAAACAAAGGTTTCTGTACCAAATATTAAGTTCTGCTTTTCTGATGTATCAAATACTTATGTCATGCAATAAAATGCAAATTAATTACTTAAAAATCATACAATGTGATTTTCTGGATTTTTGTTTTAGATTCCGTCACTCACAGTTGAAGAGTACCTATGATAAAAATTACAGACTTCTACATGCTTTGTAAGGCAGTGTATCGGCAGTGTATCAAATACTTGTTCTCCCCACTGTATATCCCATTATGATTTGCTAATGGGGAGGCTGGTGTTTCAATGATTTGATTTGTCAAAAAACATAATCAAGTAAACTAGTCCTAAAATGTGAGCTTGTTGTTCAGCAGATCAGATTTCTCTGTTGTTCATGGGAACTTAACCTTCAATCCACAGTCCCTGCAGGAATAGGTCAACAAAGGTGTGCTCTGCCTGTCCATCAAACTCCAAAATATATCCCCATCTCCTCAAGCCTCCTCTGCCACATCGCACACATGCTTGGACCTGTCACTTGGTGTAAATACTGTAGTTGGTGTGCTGTGCCCACAGCATGTACACTTGGATCAAGTTTCATTCTGATCGGATATCACCATGTGCTCGGCCTGGCCTGGAAAGTACATCTTTGAGTGTGTTAGCAAAGCCACTCAAGATCTAAATCTATTGAGTTAATGAGAGTTATGCAGGGAAACAAATATAAAATCTATGCACCTGATGACAATCATTTTAAATCAAACGTAAACAAATTAGAAAAAAATATATTTGGACTAAAAGTGGGCTTTATTTTGCTTTTAATTATTTTAATTGATTATAACAACAACAGTAATAATAACAGACCATTTTTTTAACTCCCCAGTGTATGAGTAATCTCTTACATAAAAGTAAACAAGTCGGAGTTTAACAAAAACATGTTTTGTCTCAAATAAGGCTGTTTCATTTTTAGTTTGTCAGCCACGCTCGGGCAATCATGCTGCACACTTGACAAACACAGTGTCAAGAAGTAAATTTGTCAAATTTAAAGCTGATTAATTCATAGAACCTTCATCCTAACTCCAACTAAATCACAGTTCTCAAGCGCCACATGTGAGAGGGAAAGCTGTGAGCTGAGAGAGGTGAGGAGGAGTGAGCCGACTCTTCATGTGGGGAAAATCCATGAATTATACATAAGGTCTCAAACTGATGGCTGTGCAGATTCGAGCAGACAATGTAAACAAGAAACAATTTCTACTTCATTTGAGCGCTCTGTATGAACAAGTAAGAAGAGGGGCTGTGGAACAGTGAGCCATGGAAAACTCCAGCAGCTATTTTTTCACCTGAGCTGCATAGGGCAAATCCAGCCCTTTTCACGATGCAAACTGACAGAAGGTCTTAAGCAGACCAAGACCCAGCAGTCAAAACACTGAATTTAGGGTGACCTTGTTTCCTGATCTCAACATTGTTTTTCTAACAATCTGTTCCAGGTCAGAGGGGGCATTAAAGTTCAGCTAATTAAGAGTTTCCACTGCCATTTTTTGTGGCTTTATGAATTTGATCCATATATCTATATTTATCTATATCTATTCATCCATCTATATCTACCCATCCATCTATATTAATCTATTTATCCATATCTATATACAGTGGCTGGACAACAAAACTGAAAACACTGGCCAATATAGTGTTGGAGGGTTCACGCTATATGGGCAGCGTGGTGGACAATCTTCACTGATTTTTACATTCCATCAGTAAGAGCAGTGTGTGAAGGTTGAAATAGTAGAGCAATAGCACAGCTGTACATAACATATTGCAATCCACGCAACATAATGGGATACATATGGGAGTTCAAAAGAGGACAAATTGTTGGTGCACGTCTGTGACCAGGACAGTAAGTCTTAGTGGTGTATCGAGAGCTATGGTATCTAGGGTAATGTTGGCATAACCCTACGTAGGATGAACGACATCCAGCAGGAGTAACGGTCAATCCAAGAGGAAGCTCTCTGAAATGGATGTCCAGGTACTAACCTGGATTGTATAAAAAATAAAAAAAGTAAAAATACAACCACAGCTGCTAAACTCGCTGGAGAATTAAATACGCACCTTGACTCTGCTGTTTCAACTACAACTGTTTGACGGGAGGTCCACAGAGTCAATATTTATGGTCGGGCTGCTATAGCCAAACCTTTGGGCACTCATGCCAATGCCAAATGTCCGTTTCATTGGTGCCAACAGTGCATCTTGCGGTATGGACAATGTGAAACGTATTGTTCTTTAATGAATCCACCTTCACTGTCTTTCCCACATCCGTGGGAGTTACGATCTGGGGAAGCAACAAAGACGCTTAACACCCAATACTGTTGTGTGCCTAGAGTGAAGCATCGGGGTGGATCAATGATGGTTTGGGCTGCAATATCATGCCATTCCCTACTGTTCTTGATGGGCCAAGCTCCACTGCCAAGGTCACCGAATCATTCAGGGGGACCATGTGCATCTAAAGGTTTAAACATTGTACCCTGAAGGGGTTGCCGTGTATCAGCGTGAGAATGCACCAATACACAAAGCAAGACTTAAGATATTTGAAGTGAACATGAAATTGATGAACATCTCCAATGGCCTGCATAGTCACCATATCTAAATATTTTGAGCCACTTGGGGTATTTTGGAGGAGCAAGTCAGAAAACGTTTTCCTCCACCAGAATCACATAGTGACCTGGCCACTGTTCTGGAGAGGAATGGCTCAAAATCCCTCTGGCCACTGTGTAGGACTTGCATCTGTCATTCCCAAGCCGAACTGATGCTGTATTGGCCGTAAAAAGGAGGCCCTACACCATACTAATAAATGATTGTCGTCTAAAACCAGGTGTTTCAGTTTCATTGTCCAATCCCTGTATTTCTCCATATAAATCCATATCCATCCATCCATCCATTAATTTGTATATACACATTAATACATTTCTATCCATATTATCGATCTATCTGATTTACTGGTATTTGTGAAAAGGTTCTGTTCACACATGATCTCTAAACAGTAATTTACTAGTACATACAGTCTATGCACGTGTGAACAGGGCTAATATCAATCTATTACTATCCATCCATCCATCCCTCCCTTCCTCCCTCTCTCTTACAAACCTTCCATCAGCTCTCTCGCTCTCTCTCTCTCTCTCTCTCTCTCTCTATTTATATGCAAGCAAACAAAACAGATAAATATTGCAGTAAATATAGTAAACTATATGAAAATACTCATTTTGACAGCTGAAACAGGGTCGTCTGTGATATGACCTCACTTGGGAGATGCAGTAATAATGAATGGCAGAGAGCAGGTCATGTGACCAAGGCTGATCTAACAAGACTTGGCTTTACAGCAGCTGTTCCGGTGACTTCCATTTGCATCACTGGGGAAAACTGTACTCCATAGCGAGTGCTATTTTTAGCTTCACCCAGGGAGCTGGGAAAAATAACAGTGAATCTGAACATGCTCTGTTCCCCATTTGCTATTTTAATATCAGTACAATTAACCAATATCACAGTGTGGCCATTTCACACTACAACATTGTAAAAGAGATAGCAGCAAAGGAAGTAACAAAAAATATATACATAATTTGTTTGCTTTTCTAAATTCAGAAGATACGTTTTGAAGGTGTCTGAGAATGTGCCTCACTATTACTAAGTGCTGTATTGACACATTCATTTGGCAATTTAAAAATAGTTGTTTGTCAATTATACAAAAGACAAAGATAAACTATTTCCCTAGTAAGTCATTTATAGAGTATTATTACATCAATTTCAGATTGTCAGATCTCACCAGCAATCAGCACCCTATACAATCAAGGGTCTAAAAAACCCCTGAGAGCAATCAGCACTTACGAGCACAACGCAAAGATGCAGGCAAGACCATCATACACTGACTGACACAACCAGGTCACCCCCTGTGCTAAAAACCACTTAGTCCAAATGGAAAGCTCTACAGAGGGTGGTGAAAAGTTAAAAAAGAAAAAAGAAAGAAAAAAAAAATGATGTAGGCCTAGGTCTCAATTTCAAAAAGGTTTTGATAAGATATGTAGAGATCTTAAATGACAGGAACATAAGCTGGAAGAAAATCAGTAATTGGAGGAGGAGCTATAAAGAAACAAACAAGTCATCATCCTCTGATGGTCCTAAATTACAGCACTAACCATAATTATAATCTACTTCTAAAATCAGAGGGAAATAATAGGTTAAAACACTGCTGTTCAACCTAAAATCTGATTGGTTGTGATAAATATTGACCAACAAGAACACTGATTTAGGACTATGTCCTACTCGGGTAAATCACATTAAGTATGGTGCCATAGAGGATTCTCGACAGAACAGATTAGTAGATGATTTGCAGCCACAAAAAAGAGAATTTATTAGCTATTATTTTTATGTGAACTGCTTCTTTAAGGCAGAATCTTAAAACTCCCTTCCGTCTGATTCAGGTTTATAGCTTAAAGCAGGGATGCCATGGGCTTGATTGGAGGATTACACAGGTATGAGACAACATAATCTATGCCTCTGGTTGGACGTGCCTGCATGTGATGCCAGACTATTTATATTATTATTATTCAAGAGTATCTTATCTCATTTCACACTCACACCAGGCCAGTAAAATAACATCTAGTGCTGAAACATGAAGCCTCAGCACAGTACAAATCCCTGCTTTAACCACAAGTTATTATTATGACCAACATAACCCATCTCTTTCATTATTACACATCTCCCCTAATGGCATGAGATATAACAAGTAGAAAAGAAAAGGGCAGACCTGTGTTAAAAAAGTTATTATTAAAATAATTTGTAATAAAATAAATGTATGAAGTAGGACAGGGCGATAAAATGATAAAGTTAATTATAGCAATAGAATTTTCCTTGATGAAATTATAAGAAAAGTTCATTAAGTGTTCAATATAATGTTTATGCACTATGCAAATAACGCTGTGCATGCATGTTTTAGACCGTCTCACTGGTGCCAATAGACCTTATTCAGAATTTTCATAGACACCGCCTCGCTTTCATTCCCATTTAAAATCAAAGATGGCGCTGCTGTGAATAAGGTCTATACCAATTTGCATATCTGATATGAGCTGCCATTTCTGTTGCTTATGAAAAACTTTAAACGGCAAACTTAATTTTAAGGGACCTTGTAAACAGTGGTAGTTTCTGCCAGAACCAAATTCATCACGTATTCAGGAGAACAAAATTCTGCAACGCTTTGAACACAATTGTTTGGGAGAGCCTGCCCATTTCCATTACAGCTCAAGAACTCTGGAAACAGGTCGTGTCATCCTCTCATATCTCACCTAAAACACAAGCCAAACGCAGAGGATGCACTGCTTGTGCATTAGTGCTACTCTGCAGAGCATCCAGGCCGCATGTACTACTGCTCTCTACATGATTCATAACACCGTCCCATTGATACATGATTATCAGCCCCAGTGCTCTCAGATAAAGACACATTCTCTGATGAATGCTGCTGTTTCCCTAGGTCAGGACTCAGATCTCTGCTTCAATGATGTTCGCTGATGATAAACATGCACTAGTCAACATAAAAGTCTGTTGTCGTGGTCTATGTTGTGGATCCCTGCTGGAGCATCTGTGGTGGAATAATTGAGACCGGAGGGCTTCGGGAGATCTGACCTTGTTTTCCAATGTGTGTTACCTGCCAGCGGCAATGGCAGCTTGGAATATGAGCAGGGTCCGGAGAAAAAGGACAGGCAAATGACGAGAGACTCGAGATACGTGGCTTGGGGAGGACAGGAAAAACCTCTCTCAACCTTAAAAAATACCACCCTTTATGTGATGTTACTGAAGATTAAAGAATAAGAGCCTAAATGGTGCAGGACAGACAATCTGCATCTGATGGATCTATATAAAACTAAGTGAAATCACCCACAAATAACAATAATACAGTTGTAATTTACATATATCTACTCACTCCACTGATGTATTACTTAAATTACTGTCCTCATTAGGAGCTAATGGTGCACTGTGGCTTTAAGAAAACACTGCCTAAAATAGAAGCAATAAAGATCTTCACGAATTCTCCCTGCAATAAACCAACAATCAGGTCATTCAATTATGTTCTTGACAGGGTGAATCTCTTTCCTCAGACACTTTAAAATGAACGTTTCAATGACAAAGACCATTTCAAGCCAGTGGAGTGAAACCATAACATTTAAGAATTTAAGTGAACAGACAGTTCCTCCTCTAAGGGCATTTGACACATGGTATGAACCCAAGGTCACATGTAAATATTATGAGGGTTTTTTTTTTTGAGGAAAGTGTGAGCGGTGCATGCAAAATTTTCTGTGACATTTAATCACATTTACAATCATTTAGCAGATGGATTTTGATCCGACTTATAAACGAGGAAATACACAATTTCAGAAGCCAACAACATAAGCAGTGCCACAAATTCCAGGAGTAAACCAGTATAGAATAAAAGCTAGAGCAGATGGGTAGCTGCATAAATGTATAGAACTGATATTTGTTAATTAATTAGTTGTTTAATTGCATTACAAGTTGATTAAGTGCATAACAAGTCTAATCACATAGAATCAGGGATTTGACAAAACAAAGCCTAAAGCATTTAAACTCTGTGCGGATATCTAAATAGGAAAACACTATCAAATAAGCTCTTGATCAAAATATTTTCTATTTATTAAGTTAAGAATTGAAGGAGTAGAGAACCTTCAAAAGAAAATCTCCCATTGAATTACATTTACTAGCACACATCTGTTGGATTACAAATTTATTAAATGTTTAATTTAGTTTGCAACAGTAAAAGTTGAGTACATTGAAGTTAGCATTTTAAGGTTAGGTTAGGATAATAGTAACAACCGTTTCTGCCAGTCCTGTTTTTCTCTATTGTGTTTTAAATGAGTCAGATCACTGAGATTCTCACCTTTCGGAGCCCAGACGTTGAATCATTAGGTTGATTGACTTTCACCTTTTGTCTTTAATGGCTCTCGGATGGCTCTTGGAATTGGAGTTCCTGGCCAGTATCAGTATGTGAATAGTCAGAATGTGAATTACATCAGAGTGACTCTACGTGGGAAATGGACTCTACAGGAAACAGACTTCACAGCTATTCAGGCGCCATGGACTTTTAAGACTTCCACTCTTATGCTACATGGTTTTCTGTGTAATCATGTGACATTTTACACCCTGCGTCGCAGGTGTCAACAGTTATGGTTTTGAGAAGAACTATGACACTCATGTAAATCAAGGACACAACACAGAATAAGTTATACGTGCCTGTAACTTACACAAGTTACAAGAATGAACTTGCTATGTGCCTGTAACTTACACCAGTTACAAGAATTAACTTTTAAAGGAGAAGTTCACTTTCAAAAAAACTTTTGCTGATAATTTACTCACCCCCATGTCATCCAAGATGTCCATGTCTTTCTTTCTTCAGTCGCAAAGAAATTAAGGTTTTTGATGAAAACATTCCAGGATTTCCCCCCATGTAATGGATTCTATTGGGACCCAAACGGTAGAAGGTCCAAATGACAGTTTAAGTGCAGCTTCAAAGGGCTTTAAACGATACCAGACGATGAATAAGGGTCTTATCTAGCGAAACGATCGGTCATTTAAAAAATAAATAAAAAAGTTTAAGTTTTATAAGCACAAATGTTCGCCTTGCTCTGTTCTGTGATGCGCGTTCGTGACGTCACGTAATACGCAATTACGTTGAAAAGGTCACGCTTGAAAAATTTCTGTCCTGAAGAAAATGTTCTTTTTGGCTTTTTAATATTAAAACACCCAGGATACGCACACGAATGGGCATTTTAAACGATAAACTGACACAAATACATTTGAAAATGTGTATATGGTCCTCCTTCCGCACATTTGTAAACACGTCAAGCGTGACCTTTTCAACGTAATTGCGTATTACGTGACGTCTTCAACGCGCATCACAGAACAGAGCAAGGCGAGCGTTTGTGCTTATAAAACTTAAACTTTTTTATTTATTTTGGAAATGACCGATCGTTTCGCTAGATAAGACCCTTATTCACCGTCTGGTATCGTTTAAAGCCCTTTGAAGCTGCACTGAAACTGTCATTTGGACCTTCTACCGTTTGGGTCCCAATAGAATCCATTACATGGGGGGAAATCCTGGAATGTTTTCATCAAAAACCTTAATTTCTTTGCGACTGAAGAAAGAAAGACATGGACATCTTGGATGACATGGGGGTGAGTAAATTATCAGCAAAAGTTTTTTTGAAAGTGAACTTCTCCTTTAAGTGTCTAAATTTGTATATTATGTGAGAGTTATTAGAACTATCAAAGGGGGAAATGTTGGATTACAAATTTGTCTTTAATGGATCTCGGATGGCTCTTGGAATTGGAGTTCCTGGCCAGTATCAGCATGTGAATAGTTATGCTGATTCAATTGGACTCAGAGTAGGGTGTGTTCCCATTTCATTTGCATGCTTTATTCAGAGTTCCCGCCTCTATGTAATCCCTCCCCCTTGGAATGTATATAACTACAATGCATACTGTATTAGAGTCAGATCATGTTGGAAGTACTACAGCAACGTACAGCGGAGTTCTCAATAAAGAATAACTTCCGTTGAACGCGATTCCAACTGTCTCCTGGTCTCTGCTTCGATGAAAGAAAACTTTACAACACATCTCTGATATGTCAGTGTTCGTGCAATTTCCTCTTGATTTCTCTCTCTCTGTTCCATAACTCATTCATTTTGGAGGGCAACTCCATTTTTCCTATTGCTGGGAGAAAAAACAACACTACTTTCAGCGAAGGGCATGGCTCCAGCAAATGTGTGTATGTGCTTGGTGCAGTAATTGGTTCCCATTTCTCGCAGGGTGAGATTTGTGTCAGGACTGGTTAGCTCTTCTTTATATCAGAAGCCTCAGAGAGCAGCCAAATCTCCACACCATGAAACTCATATCTAGGTTTCCAGCTCCTCTATCAGGATTCAGTAAACACAGTGCTGCATGTCACATGACTTCAGACTGATGTACACTCACATATGTGCAGAATTCGAGCAACTACACGACTATGGTATACACATAGGATTTATTTTTCTTCTTTTATCAGATATGTTATGAAAAAAAATTAAAAACAGACATAACTTCATGTGTCACATGTTAGTTCTGTTGTGAACATTTGAAGACATCTAAACATGTTTTACACAATGTCCGAACTGCATCTTGACACGCATCAGTGTTCTAATCCAAGTTTACCACAAGACGCTTGTGCTGTCAATCTAGGCGTATTGACTGAGTGCTCTTCCCACCAAACACAACAGTCTTTTCCAGCGCTGTCGATCAAGAACAGACACACAAACCCCTCAAGTACCGTAATCAGCCTTTCCTCTGATGTCAGTTTTACCACGATCTGGCCCAACCATCTTCAAGCACCTGTGATGAACCGGCAGTCAGGTCAACCTTAACAACAGCTGAAATGAGGACCTTCTTACAGCCATAGGAAGTTGACCTGACTTCTCTATGAGAAGAGTGCAAGCATGGTGCAAAGCACTCGTCTGCTCACCAAATTGGCTTCAGACGGTCCATCCTTTTCAGATCAAAGACGTTCTCTAAGAACAGCACTTAGAACAGTTTTCTTACTGAATTTTTTTAATTGACAAAGTTTAAAGTTAAACCTATAAATATACAAGCAGCTCAGTTCCCTCTGGTGCGGATACTGTGCAGGTATAAGCTGCCAACAATAACCTATTCCAGGGCCGATTCCACAGCTTTAAATATTTCATGATAACATAAGGTAACATGCAATACACAGAGTAGCCCATCTGTCCTGCAGAGCTTCATTCATAGGCAGAATAAATGTGAATTATTTCAGGTTCAGCTAATTCATTTCTTACTAGATATTCACTATCCCCCGGTTTCACAGACAAGCCTAGTCCCAGACTAAAATGCATGTTTGAGCTGCTTTAACTAAAAGCAACTAGATCTGACATATCTTAAAATATGTCAGTGCCATTGTTTTGTCTCAAGATGCACATCAGTAATGTTTTTCTAAGGCACATTTATAAAAGCTCCTTAAATGTCCTAATTGGACCAAGGCCTAATCCTTTATTGTGAACTGCCACTTAGAAAAAAAAACTAGTCCTCTAAAAATAAACAGCAGCAGCACTTAAAAAATAAAAAGCAAAATAAGCTAACCAAGTTCGATGCATATAGGCTAAAGCAACTGTATCTCTTCAGAAGACTTGGATTACAGTATTCAATTCATATGAAATACCCTTATATTTTATTTTAATTATTATTATTATTATTTTATTTTATTTATTTTTTTTATTCATGACAGTTTTGGTTACATGGACTTTTTAATAGACGGACAAAAATTATGAGAAAATTTAAAAATATCTACGTTTGTGTTCCAAAAAAGAACAAAAGTACATTGTACAGATGGTCAGATATTCCTGGCTTCACTGAAGCACAAAATGCTCTTTGGATCATCTCAAACTTAAGAACATGATCATCAGGTTTCACACAAATACAGCTCCAATACTACACTTATTAAAGCAAATTAGGGACAAACCAAATAAGGCATTCTCAAAATCATGTACAACACAAATTTTCACTCAAATTGTTATGCCAATCATATCATTTGTAATGATTAGAAAAAAGAAAAAAAAATCTATTAAATAAGAAAAATGCTGAAGAACCATTTTCACTTTTGGACAACTGTATTTAATTTTAAATATTGTAGGATACTGTACATTAAATTCAGCATGAAATGGAAGTTGATGATATTTTTTTATTAAAAATATAAAAATTGATAATTTATTAATTAACTCTTGACTAAAACAATTATTTATTGAAAAGTCATATTTCAACACTGATGCACATGCATTCACAGAATACTTAATTTATTCATCATAAGTAATGAAATGCTACCTTGCTAAAGCCATCTATCACGTAAAAGCTGCTACATTCCTCTTAGCCCTTCATCCTGCCAGTCCAATCATAACATACACAGAAGGCAATAATGTGAACATGAAAACAGTACAACTGTGGACGGCCCTCCAGAGAGTCCAGGGCCACGGTGACAGACAGACCCCTGACTACTGCACCAGACCCGAGCAGCTTTCATTACTGCTATGCTGATGCTGCGCTTTCTTCTCTGATGGATGAGCTAAAAGAGAGGCGGATGATTATTGAGGTGAGAGGTGGAGGACAGATATTACTGAGGGACACAGCAGAAGTCCCAAGATCATTAAAACACTAGGTAGTTCCCCAACAGGAGCCAGATGAACAGTTACAATAACTACAATGTTTTTTTGCAACCATGCATTGTAACAGTGTACAGATATTGGCACATTTACCCAGATACTAATGCATGGACAGATTTTTATTTACAATAATAAATCCAAAAATTCTGCATTAATAACTTACTTTTCATGCCATCAGTTGCACACACACATTTAAGGTGCGAGGATCTCCCGTTCTTGGCTCATTTTGAGTCAGACTTGTGAACTAGAAACCTCCTCTAACCGGATCATTTGAATCAGTGAGTTGTTGACTCAAGAACAGATGCAATCGAATTGGTCTGATTCACAAATAAATCGTTCAGTGCGATTTGTGAACAGATTTAACAGGTTATCGCATCTTGGAGCAAGCAAGATAAGCAGGCATTATTCTGCTAATGGGGTAATCAGACAGCCACGGTACCGAGGTGGCATTGCCTCCTTTCATATGAATTTTTTGACATGCTTTTTGTGGTAGCATGCCATTTTTGTCCCACAGACAATAGTTTCAACACTAACAAGCTTGTGTGTGCGTGTGTGTGTGTGCGTGTGTGTGTGTGTGTGTGTGTTACTGCTGATTATTATATTCTACAACTCATTTTCTCCTAGGAGAAAAAGTCTCATTTCATCCTTTTAAATATCCACCAAAGATAAAAAGCTTTTCATTAAACTGACATCTAACATAACAAACAATGATTCCTTCTGCCAGAGGCCGGCTGGAAGCGCAACACAAGATTCAGATAAGGAGCCTTTGAGTCAGAGGATTTCCTTATTTTAAATCGCTTGGTTTTAGGCTGCAAATGTCCTCTACTCCCCCTATTACTGCTTTTGCTTTAATCCATTTTTAAGCACTTTTTTTATGAACTAAAACAGCATAATACATTTTTTGTTTGTTTCATAAAGGGATGGTTCGGAGTAAAATCAAGTCCTTTGCACCATGACAGAAGTGACCTCGACGTCCGGGTTAGCGGTTTGGCTCGAGGTCATGGTGCAAAGGACCCTAGGTTGAAATTACTCCGAACCATCCCTTTAATATCCCGATTTTACATATTTTCCTCTGAATATCACCCTGGACGTGTGCAGAGCATGCTGCCAGTGCGATAGGTCAGTGCTCTGAGGTGAAGTAAGCAGTGCTCTGCGGAGTGTAAACTGGGCCAAGGGGATCGACTGAGGCATTCTGTCTTCAGAACTAACTTCATCACATTAGTTCACTTTCACGCACTCTACATACTGTACACATGAACGACTCACTCAGGCTGTCTCCTTTGCTAATAGACTCATTTGAAGACCCTTACTATTATCGTCAATGCAATTCGACTGCTCTGATTTTTAATAACAGTAGGTCTGCCGTCAGAATATATTTCATTGATATAGCCTACTATTATAGTTTTTGTTAATATTTTGAATTAGAATTTATTTTTGTATTTTCTGTTTTATTTGAATTTAAAGTTTAAGTAATACTGTTGTGTGTATTTGCAGTTTTTATTAAGTTTTATAGTTGCAGTTCATTTACTTTCATTATTTTAGTATTTTGACTAAAAATGAAAGAAAATTAGAAATGTTGCCTTGGCAACTAGCTGAAATAAAATAAGTTTAGTTATATATATATACATATATATATATATATATATATATATATATATATATATATATATTATATGGAGGGCAGACTTTTTTATATAAACAGTATAGCCTATAGTGAAAGCACAATATATATAGTGCTTTAATAAAGATTCAGAAAATAGAGAATAACTGAACTGAAAGATAAGCACAGTTGAACTGCTAAGCCATGACCTAAAGGCAGCTGCCAAAGTGCATTATGGGAAATCTCTCTCTCAGCTGGGAGAGTCTGGCCCTGGTACTGCTGTTTTGAGATAAGAAAACATGGATTCTCCCTCAAGTCAGCAAAATGGTCAGGCCACACTAAAAAGAGCCCGGACTGCCCTGCAATTTGGCCCTCCATTGTCTGAAAAAACAGTTAATAGAGGCTGTGTTAAAGAAAATTATGATAAGAAGTGACGACAACATTCACATGAGATGATCTGAATCAATTCCTTTATAAACCAGCCAACAGCAGAATAGACACACACTAATCTAAATAAACTTTGCTGAGCTGCTAGAGGCATAAACACATACACCAGGGTTCCTCAAATCTGCTCCTGGAGGGCCACTGCCATGCATATTTTATTTTTTGTGCTCATTAACGGGCCCAACGTACTACAAGCAAAATTGAAGAACAAACAGGTAACATCATTCCGAAAAGAAAAAATCAAAACAGTTCTCCAACAAGACCGGCTCACTGGAAAAACATACCCGTGGCAACATTTTTGCAAAACACAAAATACATACAAATGCGTACATTTCCAACAGAAATGAACACTAGAGGCAGTAAAACAGCAAGTTCTTTTAATCTTTCCACACGCAATTATGATTACAGGGGCAGATTATAGATTAATAAAGACTTGTTTTCACGCGGCACTTTGCACAATTATGTTATGACCTCAAAACACTTTTTACCATAGTGCATGATTTGTAAACGAATACACAATATCTTGGAGTTTGCATCACTTAACCAGCTCCATATGTTCGGTTTTACTGATGTACTAAGTTTGCTCAGTAGCTCAGCCGGTACAGAATTGTACTTGTGTCGCGGAGAGCTCGGGTATGAATCCCGTGATTGATGAGTCACGATAAAAGAGCTCAAAGACAAGAGTTCAAAAACAAGCTAAATTTCACTTTGAAACGTGCACGATGCAACGTATTTTGCATTTTGTTAAAATTTTTCCACAAGTTTTTCTAATGAGCCCGGGATGCTAATAGCAGTTGGTCCATGACGATTTCATAATAAGCAGAACAGTATAGCGCTGTACAAGTATTTAAAAATTATTTTTACTCAGAGTGAAGAACATCTTCGCCTTGAGTATATCAAGCCCTTAAGTTAGCATGCCAATTCCAGAAAGGTCCCCTGATTTGTGCCTGAAACGCTCACTAGGTTTTATATCTAAAACAAGTGTAGTCCTTAAGTGCATGCTTATTAGTATTAAACAGATTTGATCAGAAAAACAGGTACCATATACAGTGCAACATGCTATTATTATTATTATTTTTATTATTATTGTAATTGTTGTTGTGACATTATTATGCTAATAAAGTTCGTTTTTTTTTTAATAACATTTAGGGGCTGTTTACACCTGGCCACTTCATGCGTTTTCTCAGATCGGATAGCTATCTGATTTATCAAAACGATTCCATTTACACCTGGTCACATAAATGTGTTTTTGCGAAACAGATTTAAATCCGATCTTCAATTCCCGCGCTGTATGCAGATTTAATGGAGTGCACGTCACCGAAAGCAACAGATGATATGAGCTGCATTTTATTGATCATCAGCTAAAATTTCAAAATCAAAGACCGCAATAAGAGCCGCAACAGCCCTGGTAAGATCATTTTGTTTCTTTACTTTTAATGATGATGATTGTGTGTTAAGCGTCTGCGACTTACTTTCACTTTGATTTGCGATAGTTTGCACGTTGGCTTAATGAACAGCCTAGATGCTTTTCTCATCTGCGGTGATGCGTGTTACAGTAGCGTCGTCATATCTGCCTATAACACGCTCTCACACGTTTTTGTTTTTTTTTTAGCATTTTTGGGAGGAGTACAATTTACATATGTGGTTTCAACCACCAGATGCATTTACACTTGTCCAGTTTTGTCTGGAATGCGGCCCAGACCACCTCCTGAAGTGGTTTGAGCGATCGGATTCAAATCCGTCTCGAATGCGTTTCGGAGGGCATTTACACCTGGTCTTTTCACGATCGGATAGCCATCCGATCTGAGAAAACGCATGATGTGGCCAGGTGTAAACAGCCCCTTAAATAAATGTCTTCTTATTTTTTTCAAAACATCATCAACATGGTTCAGGGTCAATGGTGTGAAAATGATTTAATTTTTTGTCATTTGTTGTCTCAGATTATACACACTATAATCACCATTTCCAATCTGACTGGCTGCCTGCTACAAAACTTCTGTGAGTCAGGCTGCATGGATGTATCACTCTGCCAGGAAACACATTCATGTTTACAAGATTTGCTCAAAGCAGTGCTTTTGAGGCAGAACTAAGCACTAGACTTGCCCTCTGGATTTTGTCAAGTTAGTTGCATCAAATCTTTGACAAATGGAGTTTTGTTTGAGACTAACAACGCTGTATAGACCCACACTGCTGTGCCATTTTTTGAAAGTGTTTATTATCATGATATCAACAATAAAAAAATAACTGACTTTACATGTCAGTCATATGGCCTCTTCCTACCCATAAGTTACATAAAATACTAACCCTTATGCTAATATCACAGTGAAATCATTGTTGTCATATGTAAGTGATTATATGAGGATGTGTGCTGCCAAAAAGCAGCATTACTGTAGGTGACTGTATATCTGTATGTAATCTGTTACGCAAGCAGTTAGCCTACATCACACTGACCTATTTACACTTTTATTGTACATCTGTTCGTTTTGCCGGGTGTATTTTTAACAAGATATTCTGAGTGATTCGTCAGTGTAGTATCACTGCGCTTTACGAAACCAGTCATGCCAGCTATGTTTGTCAGTGTCACGCATTCCCAAAGCCAGAGAAGAGGAGGCCGCTCAAGTCTCTCATGTTAGAAGCCACCCACCAGTGCTGAACTTGAGACAGTTAAGCACAGCCTTTTAACATTACAGTGAGCAAATCCACATAGCTAATCCTGAGATTTATGTCTCCCATATAAAAGAGGGCCACAAACAGGGTTGCTGTAGAATGAACACATCTTCCTGCTGTAGTTAATAGCCACCATTAACTAATCAATACTCAGTAAGTGCTCTTTATCACGCTCATTTGTCAAAATAAAAGCTTGAGATGCTCTGGGGACTGATCAAAGGTGTGACCGGCAGAGACAAATCCTGATGCTGGTCATGTGACTAACACTATTCATACTGCAGAGGCTTTACGTCAGCCGTATCCTTCAGCCCCATCAGCAGCAGTTGATAAAAAGCTGCAACAACATGAAAAGTTAATATGCAAGAAAACAAATAGCATGGAGCATGTTAGGTCAAGTTAGAGAAGCGGTGAGCACTGTAATTTGTTTAAGATCATCAGAAGAGGCAGCTAGGATGGCAAGATTCAGTCACTTCTGAGGATGAAATAACACTGGACAAATGTCACTATCATAAGAGCAGTCCATCGTACTTGGTTTGTCGCTTAGCAACAGAGACTGGGATGGTAGACTGTAGGTGTGTGTGCTAGAGTGTGTGGGAGACACAGAGAGAGAGAGGGAGAGGGAGGAGGGCGGCGTTTGAATAAGCCAGTGAAAGCACGAGAGAAAGAGAGAGAGAGAGAAACAGAAAGAGATGAGGAGAGAGAAAAGGAAGAGCCAATGAGAAAACGGTGGAGGAAATGAAGCAGCTTCTATTTAGTTTGGGTGCTCATAAAAATAATTAAATGATAAGATATTACATAAACACCATCTGTAAACAGTGTTAACTTTCTTATGATTATAAAAAAAAAACAGAAGCAAATATGGAAACTACAGCTGTTGCACAAGACAAAATAGCATCTTGTAGCTCAAGGTAAAATGCATTTGAGTCCATTACATCTTATTTGCCTGAGCTTCTGTTCGGTTTCCGAATAATTAAAGTGGATGGTGACTTATAATGATCAAAAATACAGTGAAAACAGTAATATTGTGAAATATTACTACAATTAAAACAGAAAACGTTTTCTACGTTAATATATTTTAAAATGCAATCTATTCCGGTGATGGATTAATCCAGTCATCAGTGTCACATGATCCTTCAGAAATCATTCTAATATGCTGATATATCAATGTTAAAAACAGTTGTGCTGCTTAATATTTTTATGGAAATCATCATGCATTTTTTCAGGATTTCTGATGAATAAGTTCAAAAGAAAATTGCCTTTACTGTCAATTGTGATCAATTGAATACATCCTTAGTAGGGCTGTGCTCAGAATATCGATACAACGATACATCGTCATGAACTCCTGACGATCTGCGTATTGATAAACTCGTGCGTACATTTTGAATGTAGCCAATTCAGGGCTCGAATTTCGGCGCGGGATTGCGCATAATTTTAATCATTCCTGCAGGTCTCCCACTTATATTGCGGGAAATTCCCGCAAACATTGATTCACTTTAGCATGTAGGTTGTATTAGTAAATTAATCCACACAGATTATAAAATCAAATCAGTCTTTTTAAAACTATCTGGGAGACGCAATTTCACAAACAGCGTGAGTGTTCAGCGGTGCTGAGTCTTCTCTCTCTCGTCTCTCAAATGGGTTGCACAAGACAAGCGTCAAACAGGCGATACTACACTCTCGCGTTTGGGAGTCGGGACATGACGGAATATTCACTCACTCATTCAATCATTCAAGCGATTTTAAACTATTCAGTACTCGTAACAAAAGTTATTTTTCGCGGATTATATCGCTTCAACAGACAAAAAGACGCAAAACGATGTCAAAAATCTTGGTGAGTATCCTCTAAACACAATCGGTTATGTCTTAAATAAGCATAAAACGATCCGTGCACTAGCTCTTAAAGTGACAGTAGCCATATGTGTCTGTCATTAATTTTGTTGTCAAAACAACAAAAGATAGCTTTAATTTTAAGGAATCTGGATTAATGCATGGGCTATGTGTTTAATTTAGTCAGGACTAAAATACTACCCAGTGTTATTTTAGATGTGGTTACTTTATTCAGTTTCTGTAGTATTTCTGAATACTAGTGCTAGACCTATTCAAAAACTTTTCCCTTTATTGGTAGGCTATCTTTATTCTATTGTATTTATTTGTGCTACTTTTTACAATTTAATTCAAAGATTGAAATCAATCTCAAAAGATTTCAAATGCATGAATGCGTTTCATATGTCAGGATTTAAGGAGCGTTAAGCGTTGTCAAGAATAATTGCTTCAGACAATTGCTTCACGAGTGTGAGCCACGCTACACAATACCAACACGTCAGTTTTTAACAGAAACGGCAATTACCCGGTTGTATGATGAAGTTAAGCGAGACGTAATATGAAGAAATGACTTTATTTGGTGCACATTCCAACACTTAAGACCAAATTGTTAAATACTAGGAGTTTGAGAAAACTAAGTTAAATTTAAGTTGTTACAGTTTCTGCTTTTATGGAATATGTTTTAAGTTTTGCTTAGTCATTGAGCATTGTTGACACGCTTCAGTGTCACTATAATTGACACTATAATTGACATTTCAGTAATTGAGGCAGATACTTTAAAAGCAGAAGGAAGAGACATTCTAAGCTTTTTAGTGACAATTTTTTTATTTAATTTAACACATTGTTTTTTTAATGACAAAAACTAAATAGTCATTGCAACTGCAAAAAAGATTTGAGAGCCACGGTTGAAGGGATGATTATCTGTGGAGTAGGCAATGATTTAAATTTCTATTTCTCACACAGACATATCATATAGCTTAAGAAGACTTGAAATAAAGTACATAAGTCACATGGACTACTTGCTTAGAGACGAGATCTTTTGACCATGCAACCACCCATAACACCCTAGTAACCACATGGCAATGTTTTAAAACAAGAACACAGCAGCATCCTTGCATCATGGTAGCAGGTTTTGCACGGCCAAACACATACATTTTATTCAATCTTGTTAGCTTCTTTATATCAAACATTTATTAGATGAGTAGGCCTAAGCTATAAGGATCACTTCATAGGATAACCAAAGGATCACTTCATGACTTACAACTAATTATGAAAGAATTATTTCTCACCCTTCTTGGATAAATGCTTGGCAATATATAGGCTATCAAAGGAAAGGCAGCCATGATCTCTGAAGGGCGATTGATCTGTTTGAGTAAGCCAGACAGCAGAGACTGACAGAGGACATAAGGTGGATAAATTGGTCTGGTCTAAGCAACCAGCTTCTCTGACCTTCATTTTTAATGAGGTAAACACAAGCAGCCCTTTGGGAATTTTAGACACATCGGTGAGATGCAGACATCTGGCAACAACAAACAAACAAAAACAAAAAACTTTCTTGTCCATGACTAAAGTGTGTTAGAAAGTTAAGTGCAATGGGTTTACACCTGATGCCAGGTATTCCCATAGGAAATAAAATTATATTTAAAACAACAATGATCTCTCCTTCATATCTCAATATTTGCTCCTAGGCAGAAATGAGAGTAAATGGAGAAAATTAGCTACAGCCTTCTCAGATGTTTCTCCTGAGAAAAAAAAAAAAAGCTTTCACTTATCTCAAATAACTCAAACTCTTTTTCTTGACTGTTTTGCACGTACACAGCTTTGCACTTTTATGGTCTGTGATAGAAACCTGCACTCCTGCGGGTCCCGACGCAACAGAGAGCGGCGCGGGACAAGATTTGATGGCCGATTGCGGGTGCGGGCAGTAAGGTACTCGTGTGTGGGTTACGGGAGAGTGAAACGATTTGCGGGACAAAATAGAAATATCTGAAAATAAAACATCTAAAAATAAATAAATTGTTATTCATCTATTGCACGAAAGCAACAAGAACAACTAAAATAAAATAAAAACGACTAACAGGCACAAGCATGGGCAGAGTTTCCATTTATAATATGTTTTTGCAGCGTTGTGCAATGTAGCCAATCACGTGTTGATTTCTTGAACGCAATGGCCAACCGGATGCATTCAAGTTAGAATCCACTCACCGCTCAAAACGTCTGAGTTTTTGCAAGCGGAAACGAGAGAAACATGTATTGTTTGTATTTTCATTATTTCCAAGTCAGATTGAAAAGTGCTGCTAAATGAACAAATGCAAACATTTTAAAAACATTCTGTACTCATTTACTAATCAAATCAAGGTGTATTGTATTTTTTTTACATCGTATAGAGCAATACAGAAATAAATGTGGTCTGTAGAATGCAGAAAAATCCAGACAATTTAAATACATTTCGCACAGGCTGAAAATATTTCTACAGTACTCTAGCAGGTCTGGATGACCTTCCATAACATTTCTGCAGCATGACCCCTCTAGTCCGACAATACAAGAGTGCAATGCCCTCTGTACTTCACCTGCCATTTAGAAGCTCTTTTTCTCCTCCAAGCTATTGCCCATTGATAGCAATGACCATACACAATATAATGGGTAATAATGCTGCTGTAAGTAGCATTTATATCACTTGCTTGTGTTTCTATCCAATTGATGTTCATGGAATGAGAGAAAATAATATCACTTTATTTTTCAGTAGATTTCCTGGGTGCCCAAATGATTATTACTCTAAATTGCTGATTGTTCACTTTTTTGTATTTTTTGCCAGATGTTGTGCACATAATCTGTGTCTAGGAATGTTGTGGATATTCATACTGTGCACCAACAATTGTCTCATTTGCATCTATTTTTATTTTTATTAAGGTATTTTAGGAGAAATGAAGTTGATTCTTAAGTGTATCATAATGCAATACAACTTTCCTCGGGCTGACACAATATTTTTAGCAAGAGGGATGAATAAAATGCAACAATGTCCTACTGTAGGCTTTCACAGCGGTTTACAAGGTGCATCTTCCACTGTAGGTCTAATACCACATATCAACAAGGGCGTCTTGTGAAAATGTCAAAGGTAAGTTTAGATCAGACGTTGAAGTGAACATTGAAAGGCTATGTACAGCAAGTGATTAGCTGGGGTATTTTTACACTACTGCTAGTGGAAAAAATGCATTCATGAAAGCTGTTATAATACTGACTATTCATGTACCCAAAAGACACAAAGGTGAAGAGGATAAGTAGTACAAGTTCTGGTAACAAAACATTTCCCTAGCAGCCTTAATGACTTCATTTATACATGTCTGTTATTTGTTATGATTCAATTTCTAAATATAACTGCTCATTCAAAACTGATGATTTCATTAAAACAGGATATGTCCCATATGTCTGTGAAGATCTCGGCAGACGACACAACACTGTGGGCAGGCTCAACGGAAAGTATTCCAGTACCCGGTCACAGAGATCGGATCACTAGCAGACAATGTCCTTCTATCCACTGCTCAGCCTTTCCCAGAAGCCAAAGCATATCAACAATACACTGCATTAAAAAAAAAAAGTGAGCTAAACAACCCATGCTCTTGTTGCTGAAATTTACAGAGTGGCTCAAAAAATAATTGGACACTTAAGCCTCATTGAAGTAGAAATGTCATTTCATAAAGGGATACTAAAGGGAAACACACATTCTTTAATCATTTACTCACTCTCATGCCATCCCAGATGAACATGACTTTCCTTCTTCAGATTTGAACACAAATCACAAATCATTTTTTAGAAAAATAATCCAACTCTGTCCATATAATGCAACTTTTACATCACGCTTCACAATGTGCTGACATAGTGCTTCATGATGGGCTTATGAACACATGAATTGCAGATCCCCAGAAATTACAGTTTATATATATATATATATATATACACTGGGTCAACTGTGGTCATACAGATTACCACTGTGTTTTCTTTTGGGCTTTTCACACTAGAAATAGTTAACCCTGGGTCATTCTGAACCCCTGGGTTATCTTCACGTGTCACACTGTTCATACTTTACCCAGGGTTAACAATTAATCCTGTGTATTCATAAGCTGCTGTTTCACACTGTACATTCCTAACCCCTGAGTTAACGTTCTTATTTGCACTGTCAGTGCCATTGACTAGACAAATGCAGCACTCAACCTGTTTACATAAAAGCTATAGTTATACATTGCCAACTGTCATATCAAGTTTTTCCTCAATTGACTTTTCGGACTAACGGTAAGAATGACACCAAAACCGGCGCTAACTCTTCTCAGGAGGGTTTCATAACCCTGGGTAAAAAGCAGCACTAACCCTGCTCCTAAAGTTTAAGCTCCTAAAGAGTTTAGAACAGCGATAACCCATGGTGTGGTTTTTTAAGGATCAACTTTGGTGGTCCAGTATACTTGCTTAGGTGGACTCATACAGATGGATTATTATCTGAAGAAAGAAACTCATATACATCGGCATGGGGTAAGATGGGGGTAAGTAAATGAGAGAATTTCCATTTTTGGGTGAAGTATCCCTTTAAAAAGCAAAATAGCCAAGTGGAATTTAATTCAAAGATATAGCACACTACAAGCTTTATTTTGTGCCCAGAGATGTGAAAAAGTTGAGAAATGTTTAACTTTATGCAAATAAAGAGCGACTTTCGGGAGCAACAAACAATGGGAGTGAAGTCAGTGGAGCGAAGTGATCCGTCACTACATCCTATAGAGGAGCGGTGGCAGCAAGATGGAGGACAAGTTATTTTAGTGGTCAGCAGCTTTCCTGTAATTTATGATATGTCTCTGTGTACATAAAGACGTAGATAAACAGCCGCGATGGCGAAGAGCACTCGCCGTTTATCGTTCATCTTTAATATCACTGATTCCATTTATATTTAGTCTTGTTTTAGCTGCAAGAAAATTTATTTGTCAACAAAATGGAATAACATCCACGGATATCATTCATAAACGTTACTAGGCAACCACTAGTGGGAACGCCCACTAGCAAGCCAACCATCAGCCACTGGTGACATGCAGCGACACAGGCAGTGTGAATGCAGCTTTACTGATTTAATCCTTCAGAGTTGGATATTTTAGTGACACCACATTAAACCCAGAGATTTGGGCTGGACTCCATTATTTCACTTGTGCTGCAAAAAGGAGATCAAACCTAAAGAAAAGTGTTGTAGTCCATGGTAACAGAACGGACCAGATGGTGAGGAAGTAGATATGATGATAGTGTGTGTTGACAGAGATGCACAGTGCGAGAAGAGAGGGAGGGAGGCCCGGCAGTGCCCGAGAGATCTCAGCTTCTTTAATTGCTGTCAGTTAAAGGTCTATAAAGCAGGGGATGGGCTGATGTTTCACTCCGATTCATAAAACCACACCCATAACAGACCCTGCTTATAAACTGAGCTTTGAGTCCTTCACCTCAATCAGAGATACCTGCATTTCTAGATAAAATATTTAATATATTGATAATATATAAAAATATTGCTTTAATTAAATAAACAGTGAAAAAAACAGTCAATGAAACAAACAAAGAAGCCAATTATAAATAATACAAAAAATGGAAGTCACATTGTTATCTACGTATACAACCAACATAAGTATAGTAAGTATCATAAGTGGTACATAAGTATCAGTACTTTTTACATTCCTAGTACGGACAAATAAAGTCCAATCACTCTATCAGCCTTTATTAAATTTCAATTATAGAGATTACAGATCATTCCCAGGAGTGGGTATTGACATAGATTTCACGATTTGATTTCTTATCAAAAGTAACAAAGCACAAAGCTTATTGTGATTATGGGATGGGAGGTGTGCTACAAATGATATTTAGTGATGTTTTATTTACGCTTCAACTGAAAACATGATACACTAAAAGATTGTTCTTGGGATATGAGAATCAATCTTGATTAGTTAAAATGAAGACTGATTAAAATATTTTCAACACATTTAGTTTTTGTTGGCAAAGACAATATGGCATGGAAGTTTGTGGAGTTGATGGAGTAAACAAGGACAAAAAGACATGAATATGAGAACATTGTTATAGGTCAATCCGATTATATTTTTATTGATGAAATTGCTCAATTGTTGATATCTAAATGTGAAAGGTAAAGGCTGGAAGGGCATGACATTGCACTGCTAAATCACATAAAAGTAGTGCACATGCACAATTAGACCACCATAATACAACTGTAACTGCTTCAATACAATACTAACGAGGTCAGTCTTGATTCAAGTCATTACATGATCACTGTATCTCCAGCTTAGCCTCACATGGGCCATCAGCCTCAAGCATCTGGTGAGAGGAACTGATGACACTGGGTCGGTTAAGTGGGTTTGGTCCTCTCAGCATGCAGTTTACCATTTTAATCTCCTCTTTCCAATATCACTGTTTAAAAAGTCTCACATGTTTAAACTGATAATAAACAGAGTACACGAGCTACTGGCTCTGTTCCAAAGCCTATAGTGAGCTGCCTACGTAGTCAGCATTTTAAAGTAACATTGTTGTGCTCCCGTCTCGAAAGCCGTTCCAACATTACGCTGCCTTCAAAGATGCCTTTCTCTGGCAAAATATAAGACAGCCTCTGTCTCATTTCAAAGGCTGCGTTCTCTGAAGGACGCATTTGTCGGCCGCATACGTCATGAAGGATGTTATTTTTCAGAACAGTGACCATTATAAAATTGACCGTTATTCCTAGTGAAGTGTAAATTGTTGTAATTTCTTCATGAATTTGGAATGTAACGGTCAGTTTACTGAAATGAAACAGCCTCAATGACGTATGCAGCTGACAAATGCGACCTCCGGAGGACACAGCCTTCAAAAAGAGACAGCTAGCATCACATGTATCCTTGTTAGAGACGACAATCCCATAATGCATTGCGACAACCTCAATGGAAAAAAAGAACATTAAAGATGGCAGATGAAGCAATACAAATTGACTTTACATATAATTATAATACATTTAATTTGGACAAGTATCAATAAAGAATCTAATAAAAATATTTGTGGTTACTTGGAATTTTAAACATATTATAGCATCACATTTTTAGCTTAGCAGCAAGCTAACAGCAAACTATTTAAAGCAATTGTGTCTAGTTTCTTATGAGGTCTCTTATGTGGTTTTATTTCAGTTAGGATGCAAACAGCTACCTATGTAGGCAGAAGACAGCAAGGCAGTTCACTAGGTTCAATAAACAAAAAACAAAAACAAAAGTATCCATTCCACATAGTACTCAAACTTGTATTATTAAAAAAATGTATAAGCAATGTTTTGGTCAATCAACATTCTCAGGCTTACAAAAAATGCAGAAGTAACAGCAAATTTAAAAACAACTCATTAAGGGTATTTACAGCTTATAACAATGACAAAGGCCACACACAGACAATATAGAATTTAAAATGAGAAAAATAAAAAGTTCAAATACCCGTTACAAATAATCAAAAGGAAAGCACAAACATAATTCTACACCTAAATGAACAATAATACTAAATTCAAGTGGATATAAAAATATAAGCCATAATGTCTAAGCAGTAAATCATTAAATGGATAAAAGAAAGAAAAAAAAAAAAACTATACAGCATTTCTGTCAAAAAGATACAATATACGTTTTAGCTTTTAAAAGAGAGCCATTGAGTTCCTTACATTATCAATAGTATACACCTGTGTAACTTAACTACATATAATATATAAATATAACATATACTTATCATTTACAGGTTAAAAAAAAACAATGAGATGATAACTTTTTGGGTAGTTACTTAAAATAACTTCATCTGTTGTTGACTACAGTTGGGAGATTACTTGCAAATGCTCTCTTTTTTCAAGGGCTTAGCTCTGCTTCTTTTAAGAGGGAAGCAAATGGGGACCATCAATCGGCTTCTGAGCCAAGAGGGATGAAGATAGTGGGCTTTCCCAGACATCTCCCTCCATGCCATTCCTGAGTGAATTATAATTTGCTCTGAGTTAAAAGTTGATCCTCTTTTAGCAAAGCCGGCTTCTGCCAAAACAAGCCATGGCTTTTGCTAGCTAACTGCCTCTGAAATCATTCCATGTCCCTTTAAGACAAGTTGGCTCACTCATTGGCCATTTTGGCAACATCTTCAGACAAATCATCATGCTAGTGTGTCTTTAATGAGGAATAAACTGTTGTCCAAGCTTACTATTTAATATCATGTCAGTAGCGCACATACAAAACCTGACTAAGTTTAGCAAATCAGAGAGAAAAATAAGGGGGGGCTGGCCTGATCTGCACAAGGGCAGGGTAGTGGTTCAGACATGTTAAAAAAATCAATTTGAGATTTCCTTCCAATTGATTAACACCTAGCCCATTGAATTATACGTATGGGATTCCAATTGTAGCAAGACTTGTAGTGTTTGTTTATTTTTTTTTATCAGGTATTGTAGCTCAGATACACATGAACAGTCACATATACACAGACTCCAGCACCCAGCAGGTCACATTCATCTGAGTTATGAATGACAATTTTCTATTTGTAGGATACACTTAGCACTAATCATTTTTGTCCAATTGAAATATGGTTGCTTTTAAAGAGATTAGCATTGACAGGCAGTAACCTAGAGCTTTTGTGAGCCCTATATTATTGGCGTGTCGCATTCAGTGTATTTTCTTTTAGTGCATGCACAAAACTTGACATAACTAAAAATAATTTTCACAAAATAGGCCAATTTTGACACTATTCACATGATGACATTCAATGGGGTATTATAGACTGAAATATCAAGTTTTTGACTCCCGAACTGCTGTGTCTTATACAGCATAGTGAAGTGAGTGATTTCTTCAAGTATGATTCTGGGCTGAGGAACAAAGCCAGATGCAGCAATTCATCATCCGAAGGCTTTCCTGAGCACTCCTGCAATGAGCATAAAAAAAAATACACCATGCTTCCTGCTGTTTCTACCATGTACCAAGAAAAAACAGCTTGTTCTCTGGGAGTAATGCATCTAAAGGATCAAATGCATACCAATATAAAGCCCATTATTTTCTGGATGTCTAATGTAGTATCTAATGTATTTTCTACAAAATATTAACACACTGGTCTTAAGCCATCTCAAGAGAGACTGTACATCCTAAGCCCTATTCGCACTGTAATTGTTTCTCATGGGGAAGTCTGTAACAATAAATTTGCATGGCACTTCAGTGATAAAACATTCATTCCTATGACAATTTATTAACGGGGGAGGAGTGAGTCAATCACATGATTGTCAGTTGTAAACAAAACATCTGTTATTGCTTGGACAATACATTTAATTTAATAATAAATAAAATCCTACTTGTATAGATCCTTTAAATATCCTATCTAAAATAGAAAAATCTATGCTGCATCTGGAAAAATCTATGCTCACAAAATTCATTTAATACCATAAAATAAGCATAATGAACTACGCAAAAAAAGCATTTTGAACATCTCCAGGAGGTTTTATAATTACCCAAAAATCAAACATAGTTCACCCCTTACGCACGTTATCACGTCCGTCAAACTTAGCCTGGCTGTCAGTTGGAATATTAGAACTAAAAACATTGACATAACACACTCAAAGGCATCAATCTCTTCACTGAATACTTGCGGGTTAAGAAATAGATAATTATTACCTTAAGATCCATCTGTTTTCAAATCCACATCATTTGAAAATCACGACATGGATGTCTGTCAAACAATAACGTGCACAATACACGGTAGTATTTACAAGAAGCAGAGATCTAGCAAGTACACGCATTTCCTGGAAAACCCACACTACCGGATGTTCTGAATGTGTCATTGCTTTCCGAGAGGAGGGTGAAACTGGCGGCCTGATCGGCTTCAACAACGTCTGTCAGAGACAATAACTAACATAATACAAAGCCTAACGCAGGAGAGTATAAATTTGTTCTTCACTCACTGAAATTGAATCAGAACGTTCAGTAAATAGCCTACTTCACACTCCATGCTAAAGAGAATAAACACCAATCCAATTGAAATCGTTCAACGTTGATTTTGACGGATATTTTTATGCAAAAACTACACATTCTTATTCTGACATTCCTGATTTGAATATTTTCAATAATTTTCTATTCTTGACTGATCTTTTTTTTCCATAATTTTGGCAATAGATGAACTTTTAAACGAGTGATCTTGAGATGAGGCCCTTTAGACATCCAATTTGACTCTCTTATGCTGATGTAATATATATTAAAAAAGCAAAGTTCAAAGTTTGATAAAATGTTGGTTAATATTACATTAACTATGTTATTAATCTATTTGTTATATTTAAATGACCTCTTAGCAGATTTTAATACTTTGACACAAATCATATATCTTTTGTCATGCTTGTTTAGTCACTTAAGACAAACCAGCTCTCTTAACATCAATACCTTGGCAAGACACAATTAATCGTTCACACACAGACACATTAATGTCATTAATGGAAGGCAAATATGTCAGTCAGGTAGCACTACCAATACTCTAGAAAGACTGGCATCATTGCATTGTTTTATTTTAGTATCGACTTTGCACCAAAATACTTTTGACATTGCTTGACTCTTTAAAATGACTTTCAATGCAGTCACAGTAAATAACATGTTTACCGCATAAAGCACATATTTTAGGTTATCTGACAAAAAAATTCTACAGTACACGAGGATGGGCTGAAAAAAGGATATCTGATTTTGAAAGACAATAGGCCAGCACAATTTTCCACTAATTTCTCTGGCTGATGAGCACAGTTTGTCATTTAGACTGGATTATTTTGGTTTATTGTTTTCCTGTTACAATGGAAATGAAAAAAAAATTGAAAAGAAATTGGCAGAGAGACAATCACAGTTTGCCTCGAAACACAAACATCTCATCAAAGCCAGGCCGGTGGCGGTAAAGATGACTCTTAGCATCAATTGCAAAGACAAGCAAAAGCTTCCAGTAACACAGTTAAGCTTTTTTGCACACTTTTAAAACGTACTGGGCCATGTAATGCCTTCGAACAGGGCTTAAAAACAGCATTGCCTGTTGTTGGTGGGTTTCTACATCTTGTCATAGTAAATGAGCCCTCATCCCAGGGCATGAATGACAGAGGGGGCATAACCTCTGAGGGGGTGAAGGAAAGGGTACAAGCTCTCAGGCAGTCAACTGACTCACCACTCAATGCCTCAGTCTGCCATTTCTGCTCCAGTGAAATCACTGGATGGAACAAGGAATAAGCTGCTGTCCCATGATTCACACGTCCAGTTCCTGAGAGCCAGGCCTATTCTGCAGGCAAAATAAAGGTTTGCTTGTACATCATGCAGCGCTGGTGCTCAGGCTGTTCGTGAATGAGCTCTGCATCTGTCAGCCGGCTCTCAGCTTGTCTAATCTAGCAGGATACAGCTGACAGTGTCAGGTACATTCTGACATGGCATTATTTTGGCTAAATGTCAAGCTCCTAGAGCTGCAGGTACCTGGAAAATCATAACGGCAAGGACAGGGTGTGCTCTGAGACAGCAATAAATCCCCCATAAAACCTTTTCCTAAATATAGAGCGTTGTTCATTTCATTGAGAGGCTATAGCTTGACTTGTGCATTTAGCTTTTTTGGTGCCTTGCTTGCAGCCACAGCCATCGAATTAGACAAACGAATCAGCGAGTACAACAGGCAGTGCATCTGAACACGGCTATTGAATTATGTCACTTACACAGCATGGCATTATTCATTTAGTTTATGAGCACAAACAAGCAGACAACTGCTACTGCTGACTGTAGAATCTGTAGTTTCGCCCTCCGCATGTATTTTTAAACAAACTGAAGTGGACAGACAGCTCATCAGAAATGGATGTGTGAGTTTGAGGGACAACGAGCACAATCAAAAAGTGCAGCAGGTAATTAAAGAGCATGTTACATGTCTTTTGAGTCAGTGTAACTGCTACGCCACTCCTATCTTGGGTTACTGGGTTAAAAAAATGTTCTGTTCTTGTGCTGTAATTCGAGAGAGGCTGGTTAATTTCTCCAGTGACCTGGGAAACTATGACCCTGACCCTATTTGAAGAGGTCAAAGGTCACAGCAGGCGTCCCACAGCTCAGGCCTAACTCAATGCCTTCTATTTGTGGAGAGCGGACCTTTGTTTCCATAAAGGGAAACAGGTTATACAGTAATAACAAAGAATAAAATGTTACCCACTATGGAGTAGGACTCTCATAAGTAACAACACTTCAGTACCAAGTCGATAATACATAAATAAAAAAGGATATCACTCTTTCTAAAATAATGGTAGTTCTAATTACAGACTATACCGTCTTAACAATTGTAAAATAACTATTTCTGATCAAAATGTCTAGCCTGAGGGGATTTGAATGTTAAGAGAATCCAAACAGACAGGACAAAACAAGTGGAAAGTATATCATCTGTAAACATAGCCTTAACGTAACCTGAAGGCCTTTGAAATACCATTGTATGACTTTAATATGTAATAATAATATTTATATTTATTTCTAAATATTAAATATTAATAACATTAATGTTTATTTTTTGAGGATTTGGGAGAGGCCGTGTTGGAAAAGGCTGCTACTGCTGGAGGCAAAAAAGAAGTTATATAGAGAGAGAGAGCAAAAGAGAGAGAGAGAGCAAAAGAGAGCGGGGCCAAGCTGGGTTTTTTTGAGCCTGTGCCAGTTCTCATCTCTCTGCAGTTGTATTGCTTTGAGACAATGCTCAGCAAAGCAGCTGTGTGGCTTTAGCCCCCTCTACCCCACCAACCAAACCGGAATTAGCAAATCAAATGACGTCCTTGTACAATATAATGCAAAATCATCCTCCATGTCTAGGGTGCATTCAAGGACATTCAAGGGTAGATGCCGGATATGATTCACAGTTCTTTAATACTAAATCAAGGAAGCTGTTTAATCAGTATAAAATCTGAAGAGAGAACAGCAGCTCTCTGAAACATGGTAAAACCCTTAACGTATGCCAGAAGCCATTATCATCCCTGCACTGTGAGTACAGCAAGCACAGTCATCGCTCTTCACGTACCCAACGGGTTGCGCTGAGGACATTTACACTGTTTTAGGCCATCCCAACATTTTCTTATCCACAATTTATTTTAAAGCATGGCTTTATTTAGCTTTTAGTCAATAGTTCACATTCAAGAAAGGCACCAGAACTGATCTTTAATTTTAAATTATTTAAATATTATTGTTAACTTTGAGGGAAGGTAGAAATATACACAATTGAAAAGATGTATGATTTACACAAGTATTTCTCAGGGCAACCGTTTCACAACGAAGAAAAATAGCAATCAATTAGTGGTCTCCACCAGCTATAATTAACAACCAAAACATAAACAGCTGTGCATGTGCACAAATGAAAGCAGCCACATGTGTAAATGTCTAAAAATTGCAGACCATAACGGGGAGAGTGTAAAAGCAGACAAACAAGTCTTCCAAATCCAAGCTGTATAGGGGCATAGTCATTTACTGCCCATTCATATCAAATGTATTTCAACATGATGTACTTGCACAGATGACAAGGTCGCAGCTGCTTTCATTCAGAGCAAACAGATGTTAGCTTTCAATAAAACAATTGCCACTATTTTCACTCTCTTGATTACGACGAGCTCAGATGTTTTGTGTTAAAGTCATCCCAAACATTTTTGTACACCTTCCATCAAAGCAGATGTATTTGAGCATTAGACGGTCCAGTGTCTGGATTGGTGCAGCTGAAACTCTTCCACTGAGCTCTCCATGGTGCTGACGGCCTGATTCTGAGCAGAATCACTGAGGCTGAAAACACTTGTGTTTTATCCAAACCGTGAAAGAGACTTCACACTCACGCAGAATCGCAGAGCTAGAGTGAAGAAAATTATTCTTGCACTTAAAGGGTTAGTTCACCCAAAAATGAAAATTCTGTCAGTAATTACTCACCCTCATGTTGTTCCAACCGCGTAAGACCTTCGTTCATCTTCGGAACACAAATTAAGATATTTTTGATGAAATCTGAGTGCTGGATCACTTCTCCATAGGCTGCTAGGTGACCGAAACTTGCTGGCCCAGAAAAGTTATTAAAGAGATCGTTAATATAGTCCAAGTGACTACAGTGGCTCAATCTTAAGTACAGGGTGGGCCATTTATATGGATACACCGTAATAACATGGGAATGGTTGGTGATATTAAAGTCCTGTTTGTGGCACATTAGTATATATTAGTACACACCACCCATCTTGAGGAGTTTGCCCCCTCACATATACTAATGTGCCACAAACAGGACTTTAATATCACCAACCATTCCCATGTTATTACGGTGTATCCATATAAATGGCCCACCCTGTATATCAAGTGACGAAAATACTTTTTGTGCGCAAAAACAAACAAAAATAACGACTTTATTCCACTATTCATTTCCTTCTCTCTGGGCCTCTAGCTGGTTCACGTAGTGTTTTTGCGCAGCGCGTCTGTGTTACACGTCACCACGTAGGCTCACTATTGGCCGACGCTGGTCATGTGTGTGATGCGTGATGACGTGCAACACAGACGCGCTGCGCAAAAACACTACGAGGCCCAGAGAGAAGGAAATGAATAGTGGAATAAAGTCGTTATTTTTGTTTGTTTTTGCGCACAAAAAGTATTCTCGTCGCTTGATATACTTAAGATTAAGCCACTGTAGTCACTTGGACTATATTAACGATCTCTTTAATAACTTTTCTGGGCCAGCAAGTTTCGCCTAGCAGCCTATGGAGAAGTGATCCAGCACTCAGATTTCATCAAAAATATCTTAATTTATGTTCCGAAGATGAACGAAGGTCTTACGCGGTTGGAACAACATGAGGGTGAGTAATTACTGACAGAATTTTCATTTTTGGGTGAACTATCCCTTTAAGATGTGCAGGACTGCCTGAATGTTAACAAGATTGCTAGTGTGGACCCAGCCCAGATGCCTATTAAGCAGCCAAATTTCCAAGTGTGCTGAACGTGATTCATGAGGGATATAGAGCTCTTCAACAAGGAAAAATTGTGCTTGTGCTATCAGTTGGTCTCACAACCTCTAAAAAAAAAAAAGGGCTAATGTTTATGGGGATCACATATGTTGTGCCTGTGTCTGTTATATGATCTTTAGATAGTAGATAGGTGTTAAATATTTAATGAATGTTGCACAGCTTGAATAATTTGAATATTTGCTATAAGGGATTATATTAACGAAAGAGAATCATGTTTTTGTTTTTTTACATCTCTAAAACAATGACTGGCTTTACATGCAAATAATCACCTTCAAACAACAACAAAAAAATTGACATTGTAAACATGTTGAAATCGTGTTTTCTCCCTTTTTGACATCAAAACATAAAGAGACATGCATACGTGCACACATTGATTAAACCATCAGAGCACTGTTTAAGACATGTAAAGCAAGAACAGGCTGATGGGGGAAAATCGTTGTGCCAATCGTTTTTGCTCACGGTTTATGATCACTGTTTACATGACCTTACATGCTGTCAGGTTATTAAGCATAATTAGTGCAAGACTGTGCATGTTTCTAAAAACACTTTTAATAATAAACCGTGAATAAATACCACTTTCGACAACACTTTGATCTGATGACATCATACAGACCTCACACCCACTGAAGAACAAAATGTATAAAATAATTATTTCTAATCAAAACTATTAAAAACATCCAGTACCATCAACTCAATTTCACCTGTAAGCAGATAATCGGTCCCCTGAGGTCCTAGCTGGGGAAAAACTATAGCCTTAGTTCCACTTTTAGAAGTATTATTAATAATATTATATATGTATGTGCACTATTAGCATTAACATCCTATATTCCGATTTTCAATTTGTATTAAAATGACTTGCTATTTGCAGAGTAATATCGAATTCTTCTTAATATCTAAGTCTTCTTTCAGTAATATTTGTTAGTGCTTGTTCTTCAATATGTTTTACTCAAATGTTATCACATACTTTATTTTTAGAAAAAAGTAAAACACAAGAGTGCAAAAAGTAGCCTACACCTACTTTATTTATAACATAAAGCTGTACTTTTACATTATGCATAAAGTAACTAATGTAGTGAGACAAGATGGGCAGACTACACCAGTTTAAATCACTTTCTTCCAAGACCTACAACAATCAACTCAAGTTTCACTGCGTACAACATATGTAGGCTACATGATGTCGACATGCCATGTCATGAGCAGAACACATGACAGCTTATTTTACAAACACTCATCTCACTTTTCACGAGCCCTATTCCTTCCACTATTACTTTTTAAACAAATGAAACACCCTTAGAGCCCAGTGGAAAAAAAACTAAATGAATGCTTTTACACATCCTTAGGATCGGGTAAAAAATTTGGTTTCATTTAAAAAGCTTTCAACAGTGCAAGCTGAGAAACAGCCATTGAGAGATGCAAATTGTAACATTTCTTCAATTAAACCAGCCTGACATTTGTGGAATAACCTTTGCAGGCACATCAAAAGCACTATCTCATCCCACCAATGTGCTGTAGTGCATGCTAAGAGCCAAGCAGGTTATTAAAATTGCCGCCTGCCATCAGAAGCACAACCTGTTATTAGCTTGCGAGAACACGGGAGAGATGGAGCCAAATCACAGAGCAGCGCAAGGTTTCGGTAGCACAGCCCACATCCCTGAAGGTCACAGGAACGTCCTCTACCCTTCGCTTCTCCTCTCCCCTGCTCACTGCATCACTGCTTCCAATCAAAGCACCAATTTTGATGTTACGCTCATTGAGATGCGGGCGAATCAGAGCTTAGTAGCTGGCAGCAGGGGCCGTGATTAGATAGGCGTCCAGTTAACTCTAAATGAAGGGCTCGGACTGCCCCCATCAGTTATGCATCAATTTTCATCTCACAACGGTGAGTACCAAAGATGTTTGAGAGGAAAGCGTTACCAAAAGTAGAGCCTACTCTCAAGGCTTAAGAGCTCCTTCGTCTCATGCAAACACAACCGTGATTATGAGAGGCCTTGTGATTACTTCATAAGGACCAACAATTCACATTGATGAATCTCTATTAATGATAGTCATTAATTGTAACTCTTAAACAGCTTTCATAAAGCTAGCCTCCACTGAACTCCAAATTGACTATATGAACTGTTAATATAAACTAGTTCCTATTAGCCAGGGGTTAGTGGAGCTAAGAGCACATGGTGGCTTTGACTGCAGACAGATCACACACACACAGATAACACACACACACACACACGAGGCTCTTTAAAGACAACAGCAGCTGAACCAGTCATCAGCGGCTTTCTCTGTGAGCTCCAGCAATGGTCATCCTACTATCTTTTCCCATGTGCTAACGGTTTTGACCAGCCAGCAAGACCTGGTGTTGCCATTCTCCTGAAACAAACACTGGGGGCCAAATGTCTGAGGCCACAAAAATCTGGGTTTCAAATTTTTTGATAAATGGAAAGAAACATTTAAAACAAAGGAACATTGAGAGTGAGATATCAAACGAAGCAGAAATGTTTATGATTTCGCACTATTTCTAGGTCACTAATCAAATAAGCAGAATTGTAACAATGACCTTTCAACAAAACACATAAGCAAGACACAAAAGACATTCTGTTAATATAATCTAATAGGAAAAAAAGTTGTATTTGTATTTAATTGAGCTTTGTCTTACCTTTTTAGTAAAATTTTATGTATTTATTAACGTAACATTTAGTAATTAGTACAATATTAGAAGTACCTGGCAGAGGCTCAGTGCAAAAGTGGGCGAATCCTTATTGTTTTACTTGGATTGGTTGCCATGTCTTGACCACATCAGTGGAAACTGGTCGGTCTTTGCCCTGGGTTTGTAGAGCACGCTCACGTCAGGCCAGTATCAACAACACATGACAGTAATGTCAGGCCTCTATGGCCGGTATGCTAGAAGGAACTCAGAGGCCTAGCACATAAATATCACTCCCATACTAAATCATCTCTGTTCCCAGCAATGAAACACTAACTTTGAATACGGATGAACTGATCTGTAATTTCTTTGTAGCCACACACTGTAAAGCCTGGAACACACCAAGCCGACGGTCGGCCGTCGGGCAGTTTTTGTGCGTCGGCCGACTAAGTTTCCTTAGTGTGTTCCGCACCGTCGGCTGAAATTGGTGCTCGTCTGCTTTTTTTCGGGCCGTCGGTGAAAGAGGGAACTCTGATTGGCTGTTCAGCTTAGTGAACGAGTCAGTGCACGAGAATAATAGCAAAACAGCGAGCAAAGTCAAAACGGTACAGATAGAAGGCTGTTCTAATGTTACGTCATCTTACCTGAGTGTTCCTTAGCGAATATTTCAATATTAACATGAGAGGAGCGGAATAAAGAAAGTGTTTAGCAGGATTGATATCCAAAACGGTGAGCACGCACTGCTTTGTTTACGGTTTGTGTATCTGCAGCCGGCAGCGTCGGTTTCCCTTTTTGAATGACGAATATAGACGAATATATCTGCAGAAATAGACAGTTGTCTCATTTACACGCAGGCGCAGAACGCGCATTCTAGCTGACAGTCGGCAGTAGTTCTCTCGGTGTGTTCAAGTGCAGCTTTTTACCCCGACGCAAGGCGACAACACAGTCGGCTTTCATCAGCGCTAGTTCGTCGGCATTGGCTTGGTGTGTTCCAGGCTTAACACAAACCAATTTTGACGACGTGTCTTTGTCTTCGGTTATTAAAGTACTATGTAAGAATATCAGGGGATAAAATTGTACTGTTCAACACACAAATCCTGTAGTAAATAAACATATTTGACGGTACAACTGTCAGTTTCAATTTCTTCAAACATCATTATCGCTCACTTCAACTATGATCCATCCTAGTGGCTGCAGCAACAAATGGACGCAAATCTGACGTTTTTATATTTTTATACTGCAACATGAAGGCATGAGAAGTCCTCTCCCCAGTTTTATTATGCATACTCGTTTGTCATATTGACAACAGCAAACAGTCAACGTGACATCCTAAGGAGATATGTAATTTAAAAACATTTCCAAATATCAATTCAAGAAGCGTAAAAACACAAACTGTCAGTTGGGATCAATAGCAAATCAATTTCACACCATTCTTATTGAGCTGTTTCAAGATGGAATTTGTTGCAAACCTTTAAAAAAAAAAAAAAAGCCAGAGGAAAAAAAGAACTATACTCGAAAAAGCTTAATTAAAAGCAGAATTACTACTGAAAAGTAACACCCAAGTGTCCTTTGACTTCCACAACATGCTCTTCCACTGCACTCATTTGCATATTAAAAACCTAAGAACCTAAGTATCAACCGACAATTAAAATAATTTGACGTTTCTCTGGTAATAAGAGCTATAGGCGCATATACCGAGCACAGAACTCACAGGGTACATTGTGTTAGAGTGTTAGTGAGAGGGACAGCTGATCTTTGGGTGTGTGTTGTCCGCCTGTTAGCCCAAAGGCAGCTGGTGTGTTGCCAAGCACGAGGGGTTACACAGGCGCACAACAAACCCACTTGCTAGACATCTCAGTAATTCTGAGTGCTTTAATGAAAATACAAAGTTCAGCCTTAGGTCTATAAAAATATCGTTGTATTGTGGTCTCATAACACATGCACACAAAACACACGCCTCATTTGAGACGTAACCCTCCAGTGGGTCAGAGAACGTTGTGAGCTTTAAATGGGAAACGGCAGTCAAGGAGCAATCGGACTAAATCACTGGATGGAAAAGCAAAGGCTCATTTCAAGGAGCAATAGCTTTTGGTAAACACCTTCCCGTTATTTGCCAGTAAAACAAGACAGGAAAATAAATAAAGCAATTTAGAGCAGAAATACAAAACAATATTAAATAAACATGGAATATAAATCAATATCAAACTCCGCTTCTGTAACGGTGTTGAAACCCTGAGCAAAATGTAAATAGAAACTTTTGAAACATAGGCTAGTTCATTAAAAAAAAAGTGTCCATTTAAGGCTAGTCTCTGCCTTAAGCAAAATCATTAAAGGTGCAGTAGATACGCAAGAATTTTTGTGTTGCTAATGGCAGGTAGCCTCGGCTGATTGATAGATGTAATCACACCTACAGCAATATGTGAACAAGGAGCATTTTTCTCCACTGACAGCCAATATAAAATAGCCATGTATTCTAATGTGTCTTGGAAACCTTTCCCGGTTCCCTCCCTCTGACATCACAGCTCATGCACCGGTGGGACGGTTGCCAGTGAAAGGCTTGGGACTGTGCACGATCTTGTGGTGCCATCAACCAATCAGTGTCACAATTTTCCCGTGGCTCTAGAGTGATTAGTCACGGCTCAAATGATTGGCTCAAAAAGGTGAGCACAGAACTGAGTGCCCTTAAGCAAAGATGGCATCATGCAAATACCCAGCTTGATTCAACAAACGTACAAATAAATGTGTGCAAACTGAATTGTACACTGTTAATAAAAAACAATCTTTTTTTTATTGTAAAGAAACAGCATCTGTGGTTGCCAGAGCTTTACCATTACAGAAAACAGAAGAAACATTTTGAGCTTTATGGATTGAACTTAAAATTACAGTAAAAAAAAAAAAAACATTTCATTAACTCATATAAATGTTAAAATACCAAAGTCCTAAAAATGCTTGTATATCTTTATAATATACTGACAACCACCATAAAAACACAGGCGGTAAAGAGAAAGCCACATGTAGAATCAAAGCTCACCACAAGAAGCTTTTTCTCAAGCTGAAGTAAAATGACTACTAATCGTGTCTTCTGTATGCCACACAAATACAAAACATAACCAAGGTAACACATATGATACACACTAATATAATGCAATAAACCTTAATTTGACATAAAATAACAAAATAATGTGCATAGCATTATTTAATTGAAAAAAAAAAACATCAAATATGAAGTGCCACAGGGAATTCTGGGAATGTTTTTGACGTTTTTTGTTTTGTTATTGCCCCCCTTAGGGGAAACTAGTTTTGTAGCAGAAGGTAAAACATATAGACAATACATAATACACAAACAATATACTGTATAATGCACATCGCACAAATCATAGTTCATATCAAAGTAATCTACCTATGAAGAGTTCATTAAACCAACAGCCACCGAATTTAAAAATAAAATAAAAAAATAACTTAAATCTTTTTGTTCTTCCACCTGGCACTTTAAAATGACGCCCAGAAGGCAACAATTGAAATTCTTTATATTATGAGTGATCTATATTTCTTAACATTGAATGTGCCTTACTTAAAATCTGTCTTTGATAAATGTCAAGGCTGTATTTGACTTACTCCTATGACTTTTCTTGCCACATTAACAAGGCTATTCAACCTATTCCTATTCGTCAATGTGGGATTGCCAAACCAAGCAGCGATACAAAAAGAAAACACTGATTCAATAAAAGACTTATAAAATAAAGTCATCATCTTAAAGCATACATTAAATGTTTTATCTTCCTTTAAAAAAACAACTATTTCACAGTAAATTATAAGATGGCTTGTTCTTTTTTTCATCTACTGGTAAATACAACTTGATAGTGGCAATCATATTATGCCCTTGTGAATACCGATCATTTCCAACGTGACTTCAACACCAATAAACCTCCTTGGCTCAAATAAAAAGATGGCAATTTTGTTTATTTCGGACAGTAGTGTTGCTACTGCTACCTGTGCTAGAAATAAAATTCCCACAAAATCTAAAAGTCAGCATCTTTATTACAATTTCCCCCTTAATAAGGCCACAAATTGTTCCCTTAAAGACTCAATAGGTATTGTACTTTAAAGTGCATGCGTTTTAACTGGAGCCTCAGGCAAGGTGCCACAGAGGACAGAGAGGGAGAGAGAGAGAGAGAGAGAGAGAGAGAGAGAGAGAGAGAGAGAGAGAGAGAGAGAGAGAGAGAGAGAGAGAGAGTGTGAGTTCACATTAAGTCACCATTCCTGCCGTATGGCAACTGCACCTTAGGGGCAGTTATTATCACCTAGTGAACAATGGAAAGACACTTTGAATAACCAAACCGTAAAGTCTGATACAAAACCAGGAAGTGCAGATGAACAACTCTAAGATGATGTGCTCTGGATTTGGAGTCTTTTTTTCCAGGTGCATTACTGTATGTTGCGTCTATATGACTGATATAACGGCATGCTTTCAGTCTCACCCACTTGCTCAACATGGCCGGCCTATAATATGCATCCCATTACTGACACCATGCCTGGAAGACCTGCCGTCCGCAGTCAGCTGCACAGGGATAACGTTTCAGCCTCTTAATGCTACTAATAAGCACGTCCCCCTTGCAACAGAGTGTCAATACCCATCCACAAAGTCACCCTCCAGACTCTCCTTCTACATGGAAACACAATTATCCCCAGCGCCATTTTCATGTCTTTTTGGAAACGGGATATGGTGAGATATCACTTGGCAAAACATGCTCATTCCCAATGGCACATAAGTTGTCATCAACCACTGAACTGATTAGGGAAACACTGACGCTGCGAAATAACCGGTTTAACTTATACATCATATCCCAGAGACGACAACAAGGCTTAATCAAGGCTTCCAAACAGCTAGTGATATAAACACAGGCCTGACTGTGTTTTAACAACCTCCATCCGAAGAGGATGAGCTACAGTGTCAGTTTCAGATAGGCTCTGCTTTGCTGGAACGCTTGTACATGTAGGTAATTAAATGATAATGAATACTGGTGACTTCACAGACACCATTAACCCTTTTCATTTAAATAAATAAAAAGATCAACACAGTCTCATCCGAACGAGAAGGAACACGTAATTATTTCATAATGTCAACCATTTAAAAACAAAAACACCCCACAGCCAAGGTTGTTGACAAACTAACAGGGCGACAAACCATCTAATCTGTATTTTAAGTCATTCCCAGACAGATATCTTAGTCAGTAGGTACTAATAGGGATTAAACCGTATGGGTGTTTGAATCCATGCAGGCCTCATGTGGTTAATTATAACTCACTGGATATTGTCTCCTCAAATCCCACTTGAAGCAGCCAAAATGAAGCTTTGGGTAACCAGTCCGTTTTTATGTCTGCAATGAATGAGTCTCCAGAGAAGCAAATAACACTTTTCCATTTACATTGGACTGAAGCCAATCCGTCAAAGATGGACACGCAGAAGATAAGCCACACTTTTGTTGCAATCACACACACAGGGTCCATTTTGAGTGCCTAATGGAAGCCATCACATTACTACTAAATTGAATGGATGTGAAGAATAAAAAAGAAAAACTATATTTCATACTGCACAATTGCAAGCAACAGGTCTGGATTGTTTTCCTACGAAAATCAAACACTAAAATGTGTTTGTAGTTGAGGATGGCTGTTTAGTTAAAGATAATCTGTGTCCCTACATGACCGTGTGCAGCATTATAAACGTGCTGGCTTGCTTTTAATTGTATTGCCCATAATGAACCAAATAGCATATATTTTTAAAACCACTAAGAAAAGTAATCTAACAAATACCCAGTTTAACACCTACACGGCTTTCAAGGCAGTGTATGAATAAATGCTGTCTAATATTAACTTCATGTTGCCTTCATCTTGAGTCTCAACGTCTTGTTTACAGAGTGAACCTAGTAACAGTTCACATGGATTACCAGGTTACTGATTGCAATCACATCTGCATAAATCTCTAATTCTTGATTCACATCAAGACTTGTTTATGCTTTGAATCTTAATCATTTTTATCCATCAACAAACCACTGACATGAAGCAAAAGTATAAAACAAAATTCTACATCATTCAAAACAAAACCATGACCCAAAACACGATTGATACATTTTTACTGAAAGCGTATACATCTAAATAATGTGATTTGTGAAGGAAAATAATAGGAGGCCTACTGTATATGAAAGGCTCAGGTTTGTTGACAAAATGACATGAATTCAATTTCACCACGGTCTTTTATACAATAAATACTGAGATGTTTGGGCTTTGTGCATCATTCTGAGTAGTTTATTCAGAATGACTGCTGCTTGCTGCAATATTGTCATGCAGATCCAGTGTATTCCCAACAATGAATCACTTCTATCAAGGCCAATCCGCTGCCATCTAAATGTCATTTAGTTATTAAGATACGCAGAGAACATGATCATTTAATTCCAGCTAATGGTGCTTTTCATGGAGAGGGAAAGAGGCTTGAGATGCATTACCTTGCTTTTGATGTTGCAATGGCAGCAGACAGTCCACAGGTACTTGAGGGTCCTCCACAGGAGGATGATGAAGAGACCCCCGAAGAACGTCACCATGGATGAGGCAAGGAAAGCCCACCACATGCGCTGACCATTGTTGTCACAGGGTACGTCTGGTGAGAATGGAATGATCACGTCCATCTTCGATATAGAGACAGAAGAGTCCGGATTTTTATTAAAATTGAAATTATTACTCATTCTAGAGCTGCTGCTGCCATGGGATCCGTTGCCATCTGCCACTAGCATTGAGAAGAAGCTTTGGACAGCTCCTGCCAGCGCCCCCAACCCCAGCCATCAGCCATATTGCTTCAAATATCCCTCTCCTTTCTTCTCTCTGTTTTTCTATCCACGTCTGCTCAGTGGAAATAATATTTTTGTGTGAGAAATACAGCAGCTTGGAGAGCGTGAGGAGAAATCGCGCGTCCGTTCCCCTCAGCGCGAGACATTTAAATCCGCATTAATGACGACTTCGTATTTTCATTTTGAAGGGTTTTCCTCGTCTTTTTCCATATCTTCTAAATAAAATGGAGTCTAAAACCAATATTCGTGTAGTCTCTGTTGTTATCAGTGAGAAAGCAGTGGATTCTTGCGAGAAAAACGGACAAGCGACTGTCTCTTCAGGCGGCTTGTGTACGTCCAAGCTCTCTGTTGTCCATCCAGTGACAGGGTCGCCTCAGTGGTGTCTAATCGATATTTCGCTCATAAACGACAACTTAATCAATGTCTCCAAAGCTATCCAGCTGGGAATCAAGCTGCTCTTTGTAGTCTTGCGAGGCTAGGTGGAAGAACCCGTTCAAACATCGGCGTTTCGGCGACTATTCCGCTCTCAATGACACGTCGATGTCCCCATTCACTTTCCTCAGCTGATCCAGGCAGTCCGTCAGACTCAGATCTGCTCCACAGATTGTTGGGGAGATTTACAGGTAGGAGGGCGGAGCCAACCCGTTATAATAAAGATGATAGGAAATATTTTTTATTAAACGTACAACAACAGGTAACATTAGAAAACATCTTCATAACAATAACTAAGAAGGAAACAATTAGGAAAATAAATACCACACGCAGATTAATAATATTTACAAAACACATAGGCTAATATTTTACACTAGACATACTTTTTCCATTCTTGATTTGTTTAAGAGGCTGTATTAAAGAGATGTGCTTACAAAAAGCCTAGATGGATATTATCACACTTGCATGCTGGGTAATGAATATCAGCAGGGCTGTCTGTATCACATAACACTTTGCTAGTGTGAAATCACTTAACTATATAACACTTCTATAAACATTATAGTTTATAATAGTGAATATATATATAATTTAACGTACCATCAGATAAAACGTCCCATTTATTTGTATAGGCTATTTTTCTTCGCATCAAAGATGTGCGTGTTTCCAACGCGCTGTCTGCAAACCGGTCTGGAATCCCTTATGAGTGGAGCGGAGCAAGAGATTCCGCTCCTACGCTCAAATCGTTCTGTAATCACTTCGCTTAACCTCCATTGCGTGTTTTACATTAGCCGCTCCGACAAACTAGTGAGGGAAACCAACAATAATGTAAACATACTTTTGGAGCAACTGAACCTAGCGTTGGGACTTCCCAAAACTATATAATTCAGCGTACATTTGCAATCTGATTAATGGTAAAAATGATATGGATTCATATTTTAGAGCTGCGGGGACGTATTTCCAGGGAAATTGCATAGGCTACTTCCATGCACGTTTGTACGTCGCTCGAAATAATTACGCAATTCTGACTTTTTTCTCAGAATTCAGAATCGTGAGATAAATAAAGTCCAAATTGTGGGATATAAAATCGTAAAGGAAAGAAGCATAAACTCGAGTTAGCTATAAAGATATAGGCTACATGCAATTGTGAGGAAAAAAAACATTATTGTGATGTAAAAAAAAAGTCGAATTAGCTTTTTTATTATCAGTGGCAGAAACAAGCTTCCGTTACGTTTGTAAAAAGTCTGGTTTTCTGTTTTAACCGCCATGGGTCAACATAGTAAGCTTTGACTGAATCAAAATTATAACTTTTAATATGAATTAATGCGTTGTCAAATTTACAATAATAAGTGATGTCTTTAACAGTCATTGTTATAATTCCTTTGTTTTGTCTGAAAAAATATATGCAGTTTTTCCAGAATTTCATAAAACACACAAATACTTTAGTTTTAAAGCGTCTGAACGCAAATACTCGTGGGCTAGATCTTTAAATTAATTTATCTCGCTTTATTTGAGCATATACATGTGGACAGTTAGCGCATATAGCAAGATGGTCTCTGGTGTTTGTGAGGAGAAGCATTTAAATCCTATAAGATCAACAGCAGTGTGTCTTGTGCATTCAGATGTCACATGATACTTCATTACACATCAGTTTATCCTTGTCTTTGTCTCAGTAATTTGGTAGTGGTTTCATCGTTGAGGTCTAAGCTGTTTCCTCAAAGGTCAAGGATAAGAGATAAGCTTAGTAAATTATTGGGAACCTGTAAAAAATAGCTTGCCTAGTTTCAAGGTATAAATATTGATGGTAAAATGTAACAAATAAATGTTGGGTTTTGTTGTTGTTATTACTATTATAAGACAGATGACAAGCTAGACTTGCCTTTACTTCACAGGCTATGAAATGAGACCCTAAAACAAGTCATATTCAAAATATAAACAAACATTACTGGAATGAGGTGTGAAGGAGATTTACTGACATCTATGATTTTTATGTTTGAGATTTACTGTCTGAGAGGTGCTATTACTTGACCAAAATAGCAGCTGAAACATAATCTTCGTAAATAGTTGTCAGCTGGTGTACTGTATGCTGGTATATAGTCATATCACTTTTCCAAAATATTCTAAATTTTTTAAATGGATAAGTTTTAGGTTCAATTTCATCTTTTGTTGTTACACTTTTCCATCCTTTTCAGAATTGTCTGTTAAATACCATGACTTTACCCTATAGCGAGTATCGGTCCAGATGTACAATGAAGAGCTTTCCAACAAATATTGAAACATTAATTTGTTTTTAAAAAGACATGATGTATCAGTGGATAATGTTAACATGTCAATGTTTTTGAGTTTTCATACAGTATCTGTTACTTCTCCTCCTACTGGACAACAGTGAAAGTGCAAGTTTAGTGTAAAAACAGCTTGGTGATTTGATATTTGTGACTGCAGAAACATGGAAATGGTTTCTCAAGCTTTCAGTTCCAGGGTTATCACATAACATCAAGACTGTTACAACACCCAACCCTGAGTGTCACTCAATAGACAACACCCCTACCCCTGGGTGACATGTGACAGAAAATCATATTACCGGGGGGGGGTTCTCTCAATTTTTCTCTATGTTTGTGTGCATTCCATCCTTCTGTTCAGAGTTGAAACTCTACATTGTGAACTGCCTTGTGTAGTGTGTTGGTGTCTTTTTAGTGGTTTTCCATCTCACAGCCCTCTGTCCTGGTAGGTCACCAGTTGGTAGGGCCTGGATCTTGCAGACCTGGCTTCAGTGGTGTTATTTATGGAGGGCAATAGGATCCACGATTGGTCATCTTCCTGGAAAACGTGCCCAGCTGTCAGCTTAGAGGGCTAAAGAACCGGTTCCTGCAAGAGCCGCGTCAAAGAACGGCATCGCTGACAGATGCAAAGCTTAGTTGAGCAGGAGTGTTATTCAGAAGGTGGAGGAAGAGGGTACACTTTCAGAAAGGTAGCGTTTGCATGGTTGACCACATCGATAAGTTCTAGCACTCAGGTTCTAGTACTAGTTCTCAAGTTCAGAAGAGAGGTCAGCAGCTGTCTGGAAACAGATACCCCAGCAGGAGACTCGACCCTTTCTAAAAGAAGAGGAAGGGGACTTGAAGGACGTGTTGCTTTCGGGGTGAAGCCGAAAAGGCATTCTTAGGGCTTCCCGTGGTTTCGGGAGGGAGCTGAGGACAAGTAGTCAGCACGATCTCAAATGAGGACACATGCTCGGGGGAGGAGCTTCAGTTCCTATGACTGAACTGCAATAATCAGCGCTGGCATGGCCGAGGGCATCTTCAGAGCTACACAAATCTCTTACTAAGGAAATGTGCTGTGGGACAGATCGTGACCTCTCTGTCAGGGGGATGTTTGCTAGGGCTTACCTGATGACTCTTCTTTCTTGTTTAAACGCCAGCTGAAAACAAAAAGGAATGTGTCTAGAAGCGCATTATTATTCAATGCCTCTTTAAAGCAGCCTTTTATGATAATTAAGTCTTTGGATAGAGTTTTTCTCAAGCTTGTTTCACAAACAATTAATGTGCAAGTGGCAGCCTTTGCTGCAAATATGTAAATACATGAATTAATGCAATGCATATGCTTCATTATAGTAATCACTTCAGATGTGAAGTTTGGGAATATTGGATCCTAATGGACAGTTAAGACCAAATTATTTAAATGGGTAAAATGACAAAGAACAGTTCACACATACAAAAACAGGAAATTATATATTTTTTAAATATTCTGCACCATTTTACAATAAGGTTAATATTGTCAATATTAATGCATTATGAACTTTAAGAATTTATGAATATAACAATGTTGATTTCATAAACATACATTTGTTTATTATACATTAATGCTAACTTTCTTGAAATGTTAAAAATGTATATGTGGATATTAAATTATCACTATCACTTTTCTATCTATCTCTATCTATCTATCATCCATCCATTCATCCATCCATCAATCATCCATCCATCCATCTATCCATCTCTATATCATCTATACATCTTTTTACATATCTGTCTCCTGTCTCCATCCATCCATCCATCTCTATATCATCTATACATCTTTTTATATATCTGTCTCCTATGTCTATCATCTATCTGTTTATCTACATCAGTCTACAGTTCCATCTGCATTTGTCTATCTTTCTGTCTGTCTATCTATCTGTCTCTCTATACTAGAATCAAGAGAACTTCAGAAAGACATGCATTTTACAGTACTGTAGTGATCTCCTCAGTCAGCTGATGGTCTGACTGGACAAGTTGTCAACATTATTTCCCCCCCAAAACAAGACTCTAAACTCTTTGACAAAAAATTTTTTGGGAGGAAAAAAGTTTTTAAAAAAAATCAAGTCACGTCATACAGAATCAGGTTCAACAGCAACTCTTCCACCCCGAACTGCAGCTGACAGCTGTACAGACGCAGGTATTGTTTGAGAGCTCACCTTAGTTCCAGTAATTAACACCACATCTTCCCCATGGTTAGACGCAGTGCATCAGCTTCGAGGAGGAGCAACAAATAAGACAGCTCCACACTCAATTACAGCACATGTCAATCTGCCGGCGCTGTATAACACCCTTAATATGATGGAGATCTCAGCCCGCAGTCAGATGAACGCGTCTTTCAATCAAACACACACCATCTTCACTCATTTAATCACATTGTGTGGTACAGAAAACAACTTTTATTCTCGCATTAATGACGTTTTCATACAAATCACATTCTTTTAGAATAAAAGAAATCCTGATGGAAACAGTACCTGTGTTCTAATCGTTCTAAATACTCTGTGGTGATGAATCCCTCGTGTAAAACCACACGCTAGCTATTCAGAAAAATAGTTAGATGTTAGATTCACTTTGACAAAATGCCTAATTTCAACCCAACGGACTGATATCTTGCTTCGAAAAGAAAACTGTGCAATAAGAAATCCCTTTTTATGCAGTGTTTCTCTTTTTCTTTAAAAAAGGCAGTTAATGAAATGTATGGAACTGGAGTGATACACATGAATATTATTTTACAGTAAAAATTATAGTACCTATTTCCATTCTACTGGAAACCTACGAACAGTCATTTGTTTAGGGTTCAGAACATTGGAAGTGCAAAACAGAAAAACAAAAAAAAAGTACATGTTTTTGGCACAACATTAATGGGGCTACTGGTCTGCATGAGACATAACGTGCCTCTTGAATAAAAATAAAAAAATTAAATAGCAATGAAAAGCCACTAACATTTAAACAGATTTAAGAAAACAATTTCAGGTTTACCCTGCAACCTTTCTTTCTGTGATGCTTTTTTTTTTAGTGTGTAGTACATATAAAAGTGACTGACAAACATACGCAAACAGAAACATGTGCATTCGCTCTCTCGCACGCACGCGAACATGCTAATATTTGCTAAGACGTGACCACTCCGTCACACTCCCCTAGGCCTATAGCCTAGTAAAAATACAGTAAATATATTTCTATATATTTCGATGAAATTGCATACATACGCATACGTGTACAAGTGTTACGTGGGATATTCTCTTTAAATATAAGCTCTGCTATGAGAATGCTCCGAGATCTCATAGTACACAGTGGTCTGTCTAGCCCTGGAGTGCAATCTGAGAAGTTTTACTGTTTAAATACCAGGCTTTCACCTCATGCCATTGTCATACGCTCAGTAGATCTCCAAAGGCACTTCCATTTGGCCCGTAGAAACCGCTTAGCTGCTGTCTTGTCTCAGCTTGATAGATAAGCACTACGATTCAAAGCAACGCTCACTCACATCTACACAACAAACTTGGCCACAAATGACTCTTAAAGCACAAGACGAGGATTCAGTCCTTGAGCTGATATGTGGGACGTGGGAGGGTGTCGCGCATACGTTTTGGTACAGGGCTGCGTATGGGCGGCCGGGGGGCGGGGGGGATATTCACTGACTGATTGCTCTGTAAACGAGTGTCTTAAATGCAGCATTGCTAAAACTTTACATGTCCGTCAGGAAGACCGATGGAAACGAACAAATACTTCAGTGCTATCATCCTGCTCGCGCACACACACACATACACACACAACATATATACAAATAAGAGTTACAATTAATAACATAATAAAAATTAATATTGACACTAAAAAAAAAAATCACTATTTCAACATGACGCTCGTAACGTTAGTGTACCTTTGAGTGTGTAGTGTATAAAGTCTAGTGTTTGTAAGTCTCAGAGCCCTACGGAGAGCCCAGCGGCGTCCACAGAACTTTGCTCTGTTCCTGATCCACAATAGTCACGATCTGAGTGCAAATGTAAGGGAAGGTGCCTCCTTGAACGATACCTGCCAGGAAACATACAAAAACAGTCATTCATTGGTTTGTTTTTTTACAATACCAGTCAAATATTTGGACTAACCTAATCATTAGCTATTATTAATATTACCCACATTATAAAAAGAAAAAAGAAAACTCAACTGGAGTATGGGACCCCATCCCTAAAATAAAAAGGTGTTTGCATTGTCCTGTAAGTTCACAGCGCAACTGAAAATAACTAAATTCAATTTGTTTTTCACAAAACTACACTGCAATTCAAAAGTTTGGGGTTGGTACGATTTTTATTAAATGTTTTTTATTTTTTATTTTTAAAAGTCCCTTATGATTACCAACGCAATTTTTTTCGTGATCAAAAGAACAGTAAAAATAACTTTTCTATTTTAATATTTTTTTAAATGTAATTTATTCCCTGTTATGTGTCATGTGATCCTTCAGAAATCATTCTAAGATGCTGATTTGCTGCTTAAGAAACATTTCTTCTTCTATTATTATTATTATTAGCACAGTTGTGCTGCTTTATTTTTTGTGGAAAGTACTATTTGGTTAATGTAAAAACAAAAAACAAAAACAAACCTGTGAAAAATTTGCTATACTCCTGCTCTATCTTCTGTGCAACCTCAAACTGCTCCTTGGAATGTTTTTGAGAGACTTTATCCCGCAGATAAACCGGATCTTTTTGCTCTCTACACGGGGAAACAGAAACAGTCATTCACACTTCACACATAATGACATTACAAGATTAAACTGGCACAATGACATTGTTCTTTTGAGACAAACGTGGTTTAAGCAGCAACATTTTGAACAGGTGATTGTACATAATAATAAAAACACGTGTAAAATGAAGACATCAGCTGTTTATCACTAAGATTCCCTTGAGAAGTAGATTCCTGCAGGGCAAAACAACTAAACACCGAACATGTACACACACTGCTGTGGCAGGTGTCGTCTCGTCTGTGTGTGTTAGGGATGGGCAATAAACGTAAAGTAAAATAAAACTAAATAAAATAGTTTTCTTGTTAAAAAATAAATAAATAAATAAACAGTCTGTGAGTGTGTTAGGGATGGGAAATATAACAAAAAATAAATATAAATAAAACAAAAAATAAATAAAATATAGTTATCTAGTAAAAATCAAAATATATATTTAATAATATAATATGCATGTATATATATATATATATATATATATATATATATATATATATATATATATATATATATATATATATATACAGTAGTGGCCAAAAGTGGCCAATTTACTTTCGTCTGGGGACGAAAATTAGTTTGAAAATTTGGTAGACTTAAGTGCTCATGTTAATCGTACATTGTCCCTTTTAAAATAAAGAGTGACCCTACAAGTTCAATTAAATTATCAAAAAATATTTTCTTTGTTTTATATATATAAAAAAATTATATATACTGTGTATATATATACATATTTTTTTTTAATATATAAGGGCAGAACAAAACCCTAAACTTGGTTATGGTATTTATCTGACAAAATTATTTGGCAAAATTTTTTATTTTACTATGCAAAAAATGTGTATAGAAAAACTAAAAGTTCACAGGAAGAGCACACATTGAATACAACATAATCAGTTATTAAGATTTCGTTGGTTCTCTCTTTTTTTGCATATGTTCATAATTTTTTGTATGACAGCCTGGTTTCTGAAGTCTCTGTGTGGCATTTTTTACGTTTTGAAAAGTTTTAGCATGGGGGAATTGCATTAAAAAACACATTAATATTTAATTGTTCCTTCATTTTATACTGGCACAGAATCATGGCAAATAAATCATGAATATGTGTGAGTTTTCATAGAAAGCAAGAGCCTCTTAAGTCATTGTACATGACGTGATGTCACGATCTTGAGTATTAATAATTAACTCGGGTTGCCTTTATATTAAGTAGGTGCTAGTCATCAGGTCAAAGACTGCATTAATCCCCATAGTGATCGAGTGCAGGCTTGCTTTTCTAATCCTTCTGGGAAATCACCAATTTAAAAAACCTCTGTTGGGACGACTTTGCACTATTAGTGCTGACAACTTCGCACAGAAAAGACCTTAAGGCACAGTTATGCAGCACTATCAGGAGAATAAAGCAGGGATTTATTGCTCTTTTAAGTCTCACACCCCTAGAGAGCTATCAGTACAGTATGCTGTGAACCCGTGATATGCATATTAAGGGTCTAGAGTCGGCTTTAATTTTGCCTGTCTGATAAACCGGGTCGGGGATCTCACAAAGCGGTCTTCAGAGGACAACCTTGAGCATAAGCGAAGGAGAGAGACACAGACAGAAAGAGTGAAGCGGCTGCCTACACTGTCATATATCTTGTCCTATTTCTGTGTAACATTATGGTAAAAGTGAGCCAAGATATTCATCCATTTAACAGCAGTTCTTCCAAGTCAAATGCAGCCTACACAGTAAAACTGCTTTCCATTTCCCAAATGTCTCTGGGGCCCTGAGGGAGAGAGCGCACAGGAACTTTTTGAAGTGAAAATGTGCCAGGAGGGCCTTAAACAGAGACTGTGTGTGTTTTTGGAAGGGTCTGCAAGGACACCCAAGAGCTCAGCTGGCTCTTTAACTCGCTGAAATATTCGAGAAGTACGTGTGAAGAGGGATGTGGACACTTACTTTATCTGCTTTGCGTTTTTGTAGCGAATGAAAATGACGATTGGGTAAATGTGAACGCTGTGAAGCCGTTCGATAGCGTGAGGTGCAATGTCAAGCAAACAGTGACAGTCCTACGAGAGAGAACGACACAGCACAGAACAGGTCTGAGTCATGTTACACACATACAGCATGAGCGACTGCAAACAGAAACAAGCTTACAGTCACTGACAGCAATCCTGCAAGAACAACCAAGTAACATGAACCTCATCTCTTGATATTAATCTACTTATTTATCAGATTGCAGTGGTATTATTTCAATTTAACATTACAAACAAATTGACTGAGATGTAGTCAGCAGAAACGTGGACAAACCTTTTCTGTGAACTCCTTGATCGAGGCAACAGTAGTCACATCAAAATGGCCACTCCTCCGCTTGTAGTCGATGAAAAGAAAGTCTTTCACCCCGCGCTCGATGGCCTGCTGAGAAGCCTTCATCACCTCTGGATGAGCAGAACAAACAAAGGTCAGCTCACTCATATTCAACAGCATGATTAAGGCTGAGCCAATGACATTTATCCATTACTGACACTGACAGTATACTCCATTAATACTACCAGTTTTCATGATACCAAAACTATTAAATAGTAATACCAATGAAATTTTCTGTATCTAGGTATCAATTTTGATACAACAGCAAAAACGTATACAACTGAACACACTCCTTAATATAGTTATAATATTACAAATTTAACCAAAAAAATGGATTTTACTCTTAAAGGGTTTGTTCACCCAAAAATTAAAGTTCTGTCATTAATTGCTCACCCTGATGTCGTTCCAAACCTGTAAAACTTTCGTTCATCTCCGGAACAAGTGAAGATCTTTTTTATGAAATCTGAGAGCTTTCTGTCCCTCCATTGACAGCTACGCAACTACCACTTTGATGCTTAAAAAAAGTTCATAAAGAGATTGTAAAACTAATCCATATGAATTGAGCAGTTTAGTCCTAATTTTCTGAAGAGACACGATCACTTTATATGATGAACAGATTGAATTTAGGCTTTTATCCACATATAAACATTCATCAACTCACATCAGTTGTGGTAAACAGAAGCTCAAGCATGTTCGCTTGACGTGTGAGAACCAATGAGGTTCATTCTTGTGTTACGCAGCACGTTTGAGCTTCCTCAAGAACCAATGAGGTTCATTCTCGTGTTACGCAGCGCGTTTGAGCTTCCGCAAGAACCAGTGAGGTTCATTCTCGTGTTACGCAGCGTGTTTGAGCTTCCGCAAGAACCAGTGAGGTTCATTCTCGTGTTACGCAGCGTGTTTGAGCTTCCGCAAGAACCAGTGAGGTTCATTCTCGTGTTACGCAGCGCGTTTGAGCTTCCGCAAGAACCAATGAGGTTCATTCTCGTGTTACGCAGCACGTTAGAGCTTCCGCAAGAACCAATGAGGTTCATTCTTGTGTTACGCAGCGCGTTTGAGCTTCCGCAAGAACCAATGAGGTTCATTCTCGTGTTACGCAGCGCGTTTGAGCTTCCGCAAGAACCAATGAGGTTCATTCTCGTGTTACGCAGCGCGTTTGAGCTTCCGCAAGAACCAGTGAGGTTCATTCTCGTGTTACGCAGCGCGTTTGAGCTTCCGCAAGAACCAGTGAGGTTCATTCTCGTGTTACGCAGCGCGTTTGAGCTTCCGCAAGAACCAATGAGGTTCATTCTCATGTTACGCAGCACGTTAGAGCTTCCGCAAGAACCAATGAGGTTCATTCTCGTGTTACGCAGCGCGTTTGAGCTTCCGCAAGAACCAGTGAGGTTCATTCTCATGTTACGCAGCGCATTTGAGCTTCCGCAAGAGGTTTGTTCTCGCATGTCAAGTAAGTTCGGTTGAGCTTCTGATTATATGTTTGCTGGTAGTTGTGTGGATTTGTCAATGGAGGACTGTCAGATTTCATAAAAAAGACCTTCATTTGTGTTTCGAAGATGAACAAAAGACTTGCAGGTCTGGAATGACATGAAGGTGAATAATTTGTTTTTGGGTGAACTATTCCTTTAAGTATTTTTCAATTAAGTGAACATTAACTATTCAATTAAAACAATCTGACATAGTACAGGTACTTTTTCCACAATTATTTTTAGAGCATTTGACAGTGCTGTTGTTTATAAATGACAACGCAGAGAAATGCAGAGTAATCTCATTTACCTTTTTATTTTTTATGCTTAAGGAAATTGGAAAATTTGCTTGGAGAGTTGATGTACAGTTTATCTTTAAAGTTATAACAAACAGTAGAAAACATTGAATTTGAAAAATTCCTGAAACAGCTCAAGTTCTTTTCTCTCATTCTCTGAAAATGTGTATTTTAAGATTTTATAGCAATTTTTAAAGTATTGTATAATTACAAAGATCATTTTAACAGCATTCACATTGAAGTTAAAAACTAATAGACATGTACCAAGCACACATCTGCTGAATTTCCCTGGAGATTCGTTGACCAGCATGTCTTTAACTGGATCCACCAGCGGGCCGAGGATCAGCACTGGTCTGGGAGACATGCAGTCAATCTTCTGCACTCTCTGATAGGCCAGGCTCACACAGTCTGAGCACACCCCCCAAAAAAACAATACAGAATCAACATCAGTCTCATCAAAATGTTCAGTTCAGCTGCATTGCATTATGGGATACTGGAGAGTCTCACCCTCTAAGAATGGAATAGAGTCTGTGCTGATCGCATCCAAGGCTACCACGTCTTTCCCATCTTTGGAGCTGCTGCGTTTGTGCTTCTGTTTCCTGCGGAAGAAGGATCTGCGCGCGGCTGCGGAGAGGGTCTTACTGGAGCCCGTCTCGTCCTTCAGTTCAGTCATACTGTGTCTGCGGTAGAACTCCTGATCCATCCTGCACCAGAACATAAGTTCAGGCTACACAACTGCCTTTCTGCAGTCTTCTGTACGTTTGGATTCAGTTGCATTACGTTGCTTTTAACTAGAGGTTGAATTAAATCAATATAAAGTTTATAAACATCTAGAGAGCTAGTAAGTGTACATAAAACATTATAATAACAGTGAATTATATGTATTCAAAATTGCTGATATTAAACAAACATTATTCAATTTCTATCAATTATAATATCCATGTAGAAAAATAAAATCTAAAATGATATAATTATAGCATTAGAAAAAATCTAAAATAATATATTTAAAAAGTGGGAACGGTTAATATCTTAAAATAAATAATCTTAAAATGGCCAAATAATGGCCAATTGGCATATACATAACACTTTACTTAAAGCCTTTATGTATAACGCATTATAAAAGTATTTTTAAAGCTTTAAATATGCCTTGTAATGCACCTTATAATGCATTGTATGGTCTCATGAATAATTGTAACCACCGTTATGTTATGCCATTGGAAAGTATAATGCATTAAAACATGACAAACGACAAATTTCAGACGTAACAAGGAATCTGCAAATATTATAATGCATTTGAACTTTGATTACAATTATTTATGTACAGATTTAATGCTTTATAACATACATTATGAATACCTCAATGATGCATTATACATAAAGACTTTAAGTAAAGTGTTACTTATTTCTATTTTAATATACTTAATGTCATTTATTCCTGTGATGGTAAAGCTGAATTCTCAGCATCATTACTCCAGTCTACAGTGTCACATGAACAACTTCTGAACAATCTAACTTTTAACTTCTTGATTCAATGAAACAAAAGACTGTGATGCTTTTTGACTTTTTTAGACATTTAAATTAGACTAACCGTGACTGATTCATCCTTTATAAGACACCATCATTTGATTGAGTCTAAGGATGGGACTCACATATATTTGCTAGGGATCTGCCCTCTTTGAATTTTTTGTGCATTTTCATCAAGTTGCCAGGCCATCCAGGTACCAAAGTTGCCATTTGGTAGTGTGTCATCCACATAGAGGATGTCATCTTTCTTAAAAGAGAGGTCGAGCTCAGTCTCAGCCACTCGGTCATAAAGTGCTCTGCAAGAGAGAGAGGAAATGAATAATTCAACAAGTGACAGCATTATACGTGAGGCAAAGACTGCGGTGCGGCATCTGCAAGAATGAGGTAATACGAGACAAATGAAAAGGGTGCGGGAGACAGAATAATAAGAGAAGGAAAGAACGAATGAAAAATTCAGGAAGAGGCCTGGACAGAACCGATCCTTCATTCCTGGGAGTAGCACGAAGCGGCTTTTAGCAGCCACTCATAACTCCTCGTTCCTGCTCATTCATGACATGCGGATTGACAAAGATTATTTACTGCTGGTGACATCATGGGAGCACATGCAGAAAAAGCGCCTGCAACAGCTGCGGGCCACAGAATTTCATTTGCAAAGACAAACACGGCTATTTCTGAACATCCCTCTTCCATTATTCTTTTTCCACCGCGCAGACACAATGCATCACTGTCTCGAACCGTCTAATTACCACGGCTACTATTATAGAACACAAATTATTGAGATTTGGTGATATAATCTTCACCGCCAGATACAATATCTCACCCTCCATCTTAAACATAATTAAAGAGATTAAAAGATTCCCGTTGCTGCAATTTTTTCACATATCTATATTTAGAGCAGCATGCACAAGGCTCAAACACTGGCATTTGGTTATAGGGAAATGGTAAGTGGCCATGTATGGTGATGTGTCAATGGCAGATGCGCAGACTGTTGTGTGAGACCTTAGCGTTTCCCATTAATTACCTAGACTCTTGCATCCGACCATAGTCTAATCTGTGCCGCCACAGTTTCACAATGAACCGAATATATTTTAAAACTTCTCATAACATAAAATATCTCCAACACTGTTTTGCACCATTGCTCTGGCAAAGTATCTGTAAAACGAACTAAAATCGCTAAAGATTATGATTTAATTAATTAAATATAGTCTGTGTTTCAAAGCGAATTGCGCACTAATCCTATTGATCACGTGATCAGCTCCTGATCCGGTGTTTCTGCGTTTCAGAACGGCTCAGTTCACAATGTAGTGAACGCCAATGAACGCGGTAAACTCCCTCTCCGCATGTTTTGTGAGTTTACCGTACATTTGGGAAAATAGAGGGCACCAGTTATGCATTATTTTCACATTAGCATAGTTTCCAACACTTGGAAGATGATTACAGCATTTCACTAGATTTGTAATGAGACACGTTTGTAAACCTGTTTTCACAAAAACAGTAGCTCTCTGACAAAATAACAGCTCAACTGCAGTTTCCGTCAAAATAAAAGCTCAAGGGTTTATCTCTTGCAAGTGTAGAAATTAGGACACTAATATAGACACTATATCACAACTAAAAAGAAGGTTGAGACCCCTTTAAACTTCAGTTCAATTAACTGATTATTTTCTTTGTTCAATTTGCACACTGAGCATGGGTTGGAGCTCTTATTTTTGAAGTGATATATTGAACTTTTTTTTATTACCTGATATAGAATCCATCTCCAGGAGTGTCTTTCACCTGTTTGAACTCATCCAGACGATTCTGGACTCTGAAAGTCACTGTTTCCACAGGCTTCAGCATTTCCAGGTACGCCTCCTCCACCGTCTTATTCTTCATATTAACTGAGCCATACTGGATGAACAAAGAACAATAGAAAGGATGAAATCAAATTTCGTTTAAATATCCGATTTCATGTCAAAAATATAACTGTACACTTTGTCAACTTTTTGAAGTTTTAGAACTTCTCTGGCCACTGTGCCTGAAATATACTGGACAAAATTATTTTAACATGGGTAAAAAACCAAAACAAACAAAAAAATACATGCATGCATAAATTTTAAGGTTTCCAAATCGATTTCCATTCCAGAACTAATATAAACATGTAGAGAAACAAGATGACTTTGCTTTGTCTTAGTGAAGCAAATAAGTGTGTAATAATGTGGCTGACACAGGTCTGAATATGTCCATGCCAAGAATGGGATATTACCAATTTCACACAATATATGAGAAAGCAAAGAAGTGATCAATAAAAACAATAGTTAGGAATGCATCATACTGACATCTGAATTAGAGGAAAACAATACAGTCAGTGGATGAGGCTGGAATGCACCCTATAGCAAATAAAATGACATTACACAAACTCACAATAGTTTCATTTCATTCTATAACATAAAATACAAAAGTAATACCCCACTCATGCTTTTTACAAGCTTTTATGTATCTTGAAAAAGGTGGTTGCTAAAACGTGGGTAAATGGGACTACAGAGAACATTAAACATCACACCAAAACTCATCTACCCACTAGTCCGCTTTTAAGGCCGTGACAGACCAAACCTCAGCTCGCGTTGTGTGCATTTAGGACAAAACATTGTGCTTGAACACCCAGCAAAGACTTCAGCCAATGGCCAGCTAGCAAATATGTTTTGTATGTGCGTGAGAGGAATAACTGTCTACATCAGCAGGTGACTGTAGTCTATGTTCGTCAGTAAAAACAAAACTGGGACAGCGGATTTACAAACCGTAAAAGTGCTTGCTTACCATTTTAAATGTGAATCAGGTTGATCACTTTCTTCATTGCAGATGGCCATGTCGTTATGAAAATATTCACGTATCGAAAACCTCAGGTAAGATGACAAAATTAGAACAGCCTTCTCTGTGTGCCCTCTGACTTCATTGTTTGCTTGCTTTCATCACTGAACTGCACAGCCAATCGGAGTTCTCTCTTTCACCAACTGATGCCGATTCAATATGACCAATCAGCCAAAAAGCCGCCAACGGGGTCCAACTTGTGCTGACGGTGACGAACACACTGCAAAAACTAAGCTGACAGATGCTCAACAACGGCCTGACACTGATGTTGGTCTATCACAGCCTTCGCAGCCTTGTTGCGTTTATACTCTCGCTCTTGCAAAATATTCAAACTTTCCAACTTGTAAAATTTAAATAAAGACTAAAAGAGTTGTCAGAAGCATAAAAGTTATCATGATAAACATCTTCATAATCAAACTTTTGTTGGTCAAAGAGCCTTATTTTCCAAAAGCCAATGGAAAAATTGTATTGGCTTTTTGTTGAGGGTGAAATATATTATCACTGCAGCACTACATGGAGTAAAGAGTAATGATACATGTTCAGCTTTGGTTAAAAGTCTAACTGCACCAGTGCCAATGCTAAGATGACTCCAGGAACCTATTTGTCTTGACTCTTGATTGTAACAGCAGACAACAGGGTTGTTGCTAAAAGTGTATTAGTCCATTCGTAAAGCATCCATCACCTCCAAAAAAATATTTATTTGTCTTACAAAGAACTGCTGTCTCACCCTTTCTGTTCACAGTAGTCCCCAAAAAGCTTTACACAGACAGAGGAGTTGCTCCATTTACCTCCAGCAGCATGTCCCCAGGCACGAGCCCATCTGCTCCTCTGGCAGGACTGTCCTCCTCCAGCCTCTCCACAAAGATCCCCTGCAGGTTTCCTCCGCACAACTGAACGCCCAGCTCCACCTGAGTCTTCCTCACCGTTACTAAGCGAGGCTCTGGAACCTTCTTGGAACTCTCTGAAGAAATTCTAAATATTCAAGAGAGATACAGAATCAGACTGGTGTTCATGTTGTGTAACCCTGGAGGCTCCAAAATGTATTTGCTCCCTTTTAAGAAAAGATGTACCTAATATGTTGATTTTTTTATTATCAATGTTGAAAACAGTTGTGCTGCGTAATATTTTTGTGGAAACCATGATCAATTTTTTGATTTATGATTTATGAAACCATGATTTATTTTTCTGGACACTTTGATGAATAGAAAGTTAAAAAGAAAAGCATGTATTTGAAACATTATAATAATTATAAAATGTCTTTACTGTCACTTTTCATAAAGTAAATGAAAAGTAATCTTGCAGACCCCAAATATTTGAAGGATACTTTATGTAGGCAGTAGACAGCAAGATCTGTGTATGTATTTGTGCAGTACCTGATGAAGCTGTTGGGGCTGGTGGTGGGTGTCGTCTGTTTGGAGGATGGGGTGAGTGTGCCTTCATCCTGTTCACTCAGGGTGTCTATGGTGGAGTGGTTATCTGGGGTGGCGGCTCCACTGCCATGTGGGGTGGACTGAGTGCTCACAGGCTCCAAGCGGGAACTATGGAACAACATGGCCAAGAATAAACCAAACCTGCTTTTGCGATGAAATCTGCATTCACCTGAGCAAAAATGAATGGGTAAAGGGCTGTACCTGGAGCGAGAGTGGTTGCCGAGTTGATACATGTGTGGGTTGTACTGGGCCATGATCGTGATGGTGTCACACTGCTGGCCAATGATGAGCCGTGCTTGCTGCTCAGTGGCATTGCGCAGATTTATCCCATTATACTGAGGGAAAGAAACCAAAATGAATGTGAGCTACACAATGCATATTAGTATTTGACATGACATGCAGCTTTACTGATCTCAAAAGAAGAAAAAGGACTAAATAAAATAAATAAAAATACATACAACAAGATAACAAATAAATTGCATAGAATAAAATAAGAATAAAGGTAATTCAATTTCTTAAAATAAAACTGCATAAAATTGCAAAGATAAAATGACAAAAGTAACTGCATAATATTGCATAAAATAAAAAGTGCATAATATTGCATAAAATAAAACGGCATACAATAAAATAGCAAATAAAATAAAATAATGAAATAAAATGTCAAGTAAAGTAAAACATGCATTATATTCTGGAGTGTGATGGTCCTCAATATGACGTGAAATTCTCTAATTGGGCAGTATTTAAATAAAAATAGTCATGAATTTACATTTGCCATAGAAATGTAAAAAGACTAAAAAAATATAAAACAAATTTAAAAAACCTTTAATCATTGGCAAACTTTTCAATTTCTTTATTTTTTTCTCTTAAAGCCCATCTGGGTTATGGATGTCAAGTATTGACGTATACTAACCTCCAGTAGCTGGTCTCCATACTCCAGCCCAGCCTGGTGTGCGATGCTGCCCCCGGTCACCTTGGAGACAAAGATTCCACCATTCTCTCCACTCACGATGGAAATGCCGAGAGGCTCCGCCCCTTTGTGCACGATGACATTCCGTGGCTCCTCCAAGTATGGCCTGCCAGAACGATAAAAGTGTGTGAATTTCAAGATCAGAGATAATCAACAGCCGAGACAGAATCTGGTCTGCAGACAGAGGAGAACCATGCAGGTGGAGGTAGAGCAAGAGACATTTACTGAAGGGGCAGTTTGGAGGACTAACTGCCACACAGGCACAAAGACAGGATAGAAAGCGGAGGGAGTGTGCATACAGGACTTCAATAAAAGATCCAGAAGGTTGTACATTGATTCTTCTAACCTAAATATTTAAATATGCCTGTACAAAAGACTGATTTACTGCCCAAACAAGTAAGAACATGCGTTAATGTTACAGCTCCAATATCCAGACAAAATATCAACGCTTCCCTGACAAGTATGCAACATTTCGAAAGAGATCTCTGCATCCCTGAGTAAAGAAATTATTCAAGCTGTTGTAAGTATGACAGCCTTCTTGCTATCATCATAGACAGGTTTGATTTGTCAGACATACCGGTAATAATAATTCCTTACTGCAGCTTTAAACCACCTTTAGTGTTAGTGATTGATTGAGAAAATCTGGATCTTTTCGGGACGAGAGCAGCCAAACTGACATGCAAATCATAAATGTCTCTCCAATCCACAACGGTAAGCACTTAAGACGACATTTACTCAAAAAAAAAAAAAAAGAGCTAAATCTGCTGTGTACAGATTTAACATTCATGAAGAATCTCTTGCTGAGCAGGTTAATCAAGAAAGTAAATTAGTAGCAGCAGGGAAAATTACCCAATAACACCAATTAAACCCCACTTCAAGGAAAATGTTGACAGATTCATAAACTTGATCCTCTCCATGTAGTCTTATTAAAGGGATATTTAAAATGAAAATTATTTCATCATTTACTCACCCTTATGTCATTCGAAACATGATTGACTTACGTTCATCTTTGAAACACGAAAGAAAAATATTTTTAGGGATGAACCAGCATCGGTATCAAGCCAGATTCTGCGCTTCGTAATCGTAAAAGTAATCAATATCAATCCAACAGTTTAATCAAAGTTTTTGATCATTTCAAAAAAATCGAATTATGTATATTTTTTATTCACATGTATGTGCGTTGATCAAAGACTTGGATTAAAACGCTTAATTTATCTGGATTTATTTTTATGAACCTTCTGAAGTGTTCAAGTTTTGGATGCGTGCACTTTCAATAGAGGTGCTAAAATCTCAGGTTTCATTAAAAAAAAAAGATTTGTGTTTCAAAGATTAATGAAAGTTTTATCAGTTTGGCGAGTAAATGACAGAATTATCATTTATGAGGAACTAACCATTTAAAATGACCAAATAGGGACTCTCAAAACTACACATTTTCTAAATCAGCCTTTAGGTTGCTTGAGCAACTAGTTGACTAATTGGTCAGAGTCATGTTAAGTGTCATTCCAACTCATTTTACTTCTGTAATTTGGCATTTCCACGTGGTAAACAGAATTATCGTAGCAGCACTAACACAAAGCCTGGGTTGTATACCAACACAACACAGAGAAGCAAGGATTTCTACAGCCAACCACTTGGAACAAACAAGTACGTTTGTCAGGCATTCCCTGTGCGTAACTGGCAGGGAACAAACCTCAAGCTTCTGAGAGATGAGAACCTAGGCCTAGCAGCCAGAGGGATTCTCAGAAAGGATCTGTTACGGTACAGAGATCTGAAAGATTCAGAGGAGCAAAGAAGAGAGGAGACAAACAGATTGTGAAAGAGAGAGAGACACACACAAGGGACTCTGGAGGAAGACAAATATTTAGAAAAGAATTATAATAAATGCATAAGAACAACTGGAATGAGTGACCTAGTTAACAAATCCCTGCTAAAAGTCGATCAGAATTTTATACGATGGAGCAGATTAAAATAAGTTATCATGCAGTGAGCGACGGTGATATGAACGGCTGATCCTTCAACATACATTATTCTATATTGATGCACAGACCAATTATTCGAGTCAGATAAAGGGATTCTGAGCTTGGCGGGCTGCTGTACGTGGATAAGAGCGAGCTGTTGCTTGGCAACCTGATGAAGGGTCTGGGGGGGGGGGTGCGCAGCAGGAAGGGACTGAGGCAGCAGGAGTGTACCTGTCTTTTCTCCGCTCTCCTGTGGGTACAGGGCTGACGGAGATCCTGGGCAGGGTGGTGATGGAGCTCTGAGACTGGCTGGAGGCGAACGAGGACGTCTCGAGATTGAGAGGAGACAGGGGTGGGGTGATGAGACTGGGACTGCTGCATTCTGAATGAGACAGGGACCCTGATGAGCAACATGGATGAACAACAGTCAGCATGTGTTCTAGAGAGACAACAGCTTGTTTGTACAGCTTTTTGACACCTTTGGACAACAATCAATATAAATCTTTATATTTATGAATTTGCCATAATATATCTTTATGTTATGTATTTGAATGCTGAATGCAGTTAATACAGAACATAAACTTAGTTAATGTACCAATATAACAATACACAGTAATAAACAGAAATTACTCACAGACACTAGTTTCAAAACGTTTTGGAGTCATTTTTTAAAAAATACAGTAAATGTATAATGTTACAATAAATGCTATTCCTTTTGATCTTTCTATTCATCAAAAATTCTTAAATTTTGTATCATGATTCCCAAAAAAACATTACACAGCGCAACCGTACTCAACACTGATAATAATAAGTAATGTTTCTTGAGCACATTAGAATGATTTGTGACACTGAAGACTGAAAATGCTAAAAATGCAGCCTTGTGTCACAAAAATTGAGACACATACATTGCATTTTAAAATACATTTAAATAAAAAACAGTTCTTTGAAATTTTTATATTTCACAATATTGCTGTGTTTTCTGTGTATTTGATCAAATAAATGCAGCCTTAATGTGAGCATAAATGTTTGTTTCTTTTTCAACAAAAAAACCCTGACCCTACTGTGGTGGCAAACAAAATTCTATCACTGAATAAGAGACAAACATCTCCCATTGGTCTTTGATGAGGTTTATTTTCTTGCAAGAAAAGGCCAGCGGTCGTACAGTCACACAGAGTCGCTGCAGAGTGTGACAGTGAGGGGAGGGCATCCTTTCGCCTTTATAGTCTTGACTCCCAGAATGTTATCTTTCTAGGCCAATGATGGTATTTTCAACCATATGTGGAACATTCTTAGACTTGTTCATCATATTGTATCCTTGACAGGAGGCCCTCCTGTCACCTACCAACACTCTTTACCATTCCAATACAATTCCGTATTAGAATAAGGGTGTTTTTGCTTTTACTGTCATATGATGGTCACACACATCTTAAAGATCAAATTTCTTCCACACTACAAGAAAAGATTGTGAAATTATTTGAATGGTATGCTCTTTAAAGCTTAATGGCCAAATACAAAAAAAAAATCACAAAAATATTTGTTGTCTGAACCCGGCATTAAACTTTGTGTAAAGTTAAAGAAAGAAAATGTTATATATGCACTATGTTAAGACTCTTTGCCTCGGGTTATTTATTCAGGCTTCCAATATTTCAGTGTACACAAATGTCAGGCTTGTTTGTGCAAAGTCTTCTCTACTTGACATGTTTTACTTAATTGAGCTTAGTCTGAAATTTTAATTACCTTTCCTGTACCATATTGCTGCTAGTGGTTGTTATTTACAGTTTTACCAACTGCAGTGCGGAAGAAAAACACTGGATTAAAAAGCTAAATTCATTTAGTTAAGAAATATTTCTGAAGTAATTAAAGGGATATTTCACCGCTGGAAAGATGAATGTGTATTTAAATTGGGTCATTTATGTAGTAGAAATGTGAAATTATTTTACAAGTTGGTGTCTTCTAGACTGAGAAAAGCCAGAAAATGTATTTTTGGCTCATGTGGATGAAAGACAACAACTCCCAGAATGCACTTGCTTCGCTGCCCTAAGAGGCCAATCCCAAGCCACGCCTACCGGTTACAGGGGGCAGTATCGGAAGAAATGATACAACAAGGCTACTAGTTGACTCGAAACTGAAAAGACGCCGTTTTATCGTGAGGTCCCACCCCCTATGGGCGGCTTGAAAACATGCGGAACGAGCTCCTCCTACTGGCTGTAGTCTCTAGCCTCTGGCCAAAAAAGCCTCCGATGACGCAAAATGACGTTTTTTGCGTCACCGGAGGTTTTTTTCCAGACACAAAATACAGAAATCTCTCGTCTCAGAGGGACATGAGGGAGGGAAGCACGGTCGTTCGAAAATACTACCGGTTTCTACTGATACAAAGCTTAATGCTAATCGGTGAAGTATCCCTATAAACTTGCACAAAGAGGTCAGCTGACAATTTACCAAACTACATGAAACATGTATCGCTGCATAAAGCCTAAAGTTTATCCTGTGCAGTATGTAGAAAGGAGTACACTAGTACTGCAGTCAGAACGTAAGATGAATTGAAAGATGCTGGATTCATGGGAGGAGGCTCACCTCTGTCTGAGCCCAGTATGGAGCGAGGATAGCGCGGTGTGGAGGGAATCTTTATCCTTTCAGTGCGATACTGCAAGTTGTTTGATGAACCTTCAGGAAACAAAAGGGAGAAGATGAGGAGACCAAAGTAAACACACACTACTTCAAATTAAAGGTTTAGTGTGTGAGAGGAATAGATGACATATATTATTAAAGACACAGACTGACCGAGTCTAGCGCTGGATGGCAGGGAGTTGGTGCCGTGTGAGGCCCGGCTGCTACGGGACGACTCAGAGTAGTCTGCGGTGCGTTTCTGGCTCAGGTCCAGACTTAGATGTCCTTGATGCTGAGGACTAAGATGGAGAGAAGAAAACTGAGCAGGCCAGATCAGCAAACACTGGTTTTGGGCAAAGGGAACAATTATTCTCCTGAGAAATAAAATAATTGTCCTGTTTTTGACTTACAACAGCTCATTTGTTCTTAGTATGACAATGAAAAGTTGAAAATTCATGCATTTAGGATGCACTTTTCCTGTATTGAGATGGTCACTGTGATTTTGTCAAACAAGCAACAAACTCATAACCCTGGTTGTAAGCTTAAACTTGACATTAACTGTAAACCAATCTTTCAAATCTGATTGGTTGACTGGAATGTTGTTCCAGGATCAACAAGGGTGTTGATCCAGTAACATTTTCCACTTGGTGAAATCACATTCACTCTGTAACTCTGACCGAGTTATCATATTTCATGGAGGTAGTCTTCAGTAGAAGTACAGCATATATGTGTATGTGTGTGTGTGTGTGTGTTGGTTGTCTCAGTGGGAACTGTGGTACCTGGGGTGTGTGTGCTGCTGATTGATCTGGCTGGTGACGGAAGGGCAGTTGTTAGTTTGTACTCTGTGACTGCGCACCATGTAAACAGGGTTCTTCATAACGGCTGTTACTGCAGGGCAGGGGGCCAGTCCTCGATGTGCTGAGTCTGAAGTATAAACACAACCAAATAACCAATATTTTATGTTAAAATAATTGTGGCTACTGCTCTCATCACACAGTTGAGTCACCTGAGTGTTTACCCACCACCGGTCAAGCACTGACTATTTGAGCAATATTATGTTCTATTCATTTTCTATCTAGGTAGCAATTTTTGACACTCATCTATAATCTATTATCTATACACTATTATCTATAATAATGAACATTAAATCAAAATTAAAAAGAAATTTAACTAAGGTAATAGGAATTAGTTTTTTCAAATTTAGCCTAAATTATGCTGTATAGAATAGCTAATTTTGGACCAAATGTTGGTTTGTACTTCACAAATTTATATTTCTCTTAAATTAAAGAAAAAATATTGTTGGATTATTTTCACTTTCAATAACTTGTGTATCAGGATTGAAAGCAGTGTTGACTATATTAAGGCGTTTGATGCACTAAACCATAACATACTTTTACCTAAATGATCATATTTAAATTTTTCAGTTAATACAATTAAATGGATCGAGTCTTATTTTACAACAAGGAAATTGAAACATACATTTCCCAAAGAGACTGTTCCACAGGTGTTCCTCAGGGGTCTACCCTGGGGCCCCTACTTTTTAGTTTGTACTTGAATGATCTAACACATGCCAGTCCAGATGTACATACTCAAATGTAGGCAGATGACACTTTGATTTATATGCATGCCAAAATGAAAGAACAGGTGGCACGTAAATTATGAGTTATTTAGACTCTCACCTGACATTCAAAAAGCACAAGTTTTATCTTAGAAATAACAAATTTATATATAATCAACTTTCAATAGAAGCTGCTGAAGTGTTTTTCTGCATTCTATTTTCTTTTCTTTTTTCTTATTGTATTACATCATGGTCACAAGCAGGAAAGTCCACTCTCAGACCTTTACACAGTAAGTTTATATAAATGTGCTTTAAAAATATTTGACAATAAACAAAATAGATATAATCACTGTTATATAACCAAAAAGTAAAATAGTCTACTTTTAATAATTGTGTTATATTTGTTAATAACCTTGTACCACCATCCTTGAAAGAATTTGTCTCTTTGTGTGCTGAGCTCACAAGACAAACATGAGCTTCTTCAAGAGGTGATTGCAAAGAGCACTTTAGAGCTTCTGACTTTGGTTGTTCAGCTTTTTCTCTAAGAGCTGTTAATAACTGCAACAAGATACCAACTAACATCAGACTGTTTTATTCTAGCACATTTGAAGTTACACTTGAAAATATGATTATTGATGAGTCTTTGTTTTAGCTAAGTCATGCGATTGACTTTTTCCTTCCCAGGGACTGCAGATGAAATGTAGCTCTGTAGCTAATTCTGGGGCAGTTATTGACTGTTCATTGTCCCTATTAAGTGTGTGTGTGTGTGTGTGTGTGTGTGTGTCTCTCTCTCTCTCTCTCTCTCTCTCTCTCTCTCTCTCTCTCTATATATATATATAATTATTATTATTATTATTTATTTGTTTTAAACAGTACAGCTAAACCAATTTGTGTAAAACTTTACTTGTCTTCCTGTCATGCATCTTCAGTATCCAAATTTAAGGAATCTTACATTTTTTTTAGGGCTGTGAAATGATTAATCGTGATTAATCGCATCCAAAATAAAAGTTTGTGTTCACATAATATATGAGTGTGTACTGTGCATAATTATTTTGTATATATAAATACACACACATGCATGTATATATTTAAGAAATATTTGCTTAAATATACTGTATATACAATTTGTATTATATATAAATATAAATATTTTATGTATAAATAAAAAAAAAATCTTAAATATATACATGCATGTGTGTGTATTTATATATACAAAATAATTATGCACAGTACACACACATATATTATGTGAACACAAACTTTTATTTTGGATGCGATTAATCGCGATTAATCGTTTCACAGCCCTAATTTTTTTAAATATGAGGTATATCATGTGTTAACAAAGATGGGACAGCCCCTTTATTTTACTTACAGATACTTTTTATCATAGGTTATGTTGGATAATAGATACATCTAAAATATGTATAGTTTTTAGACAATATGTACAATATGTAAAGTTCCCATAAGAAAAAACATGGAATTATGCCATTAACTAAATGCGGCACCAAGTGTAGCCTTTACACATTGATGTAATATGCCTCGCTTTGGCTTTTGCTAGTGTTCAGAATTGAGTTCCACCTTCAAGTAAAGGCAGCTGCTCTTGGAGACAGATGAGCAAACGGCAGGGAAGCTCAGAAGGCAGCCACTCTGGCCAAAGCTTGAACATTCAAATCAAGTAAAAATAGACCTCATTATCACACAAACCCCATGTGAACTGTATAGTCACATGACATAGGCATCAAGCAGCACCCATAGTGGTTTGTCCTGTTTCTACAAAAATCTACAGTCATACAGTAATACATATCATATATTAAAATATATATTTTAGTTAGTGGAAAATACTAGATTATATTACTATAATTAGCAAATTCATATTATAAACGTGCTATGCCTTTACATGAAAAAATTAAATGTAAATACTGTATGTTAATGCATTAAATGAGACCTAATTGACACGTTGCAGGGTTCAAAAATAAGGATGGCCTTATGCTGTGACAAAAGATCAGAAAAAAGATAAATGCATAAAATTGTTGAGACCTGCATTTTCATACTAAGCGAGGACATGAACATTCAGAGAAGAAATAGGCTTTGTTCAACAAGCCCGTTCATACATATTCAGCATGATTATCATAAATGAGCAATTCAATTACTCAGTACTGACTTCACCATAAAATTAAGTAAAACATTAATTTTGTAGGACGCCTTGATCAGAATAAAGATGAACTGCGCTCCACAGAGCAACTGTAGATAGAGAGCATGTAGAAAAAGTTGTTAAAAGAGATACATTGAAATGCACCATGGGTGGCTTAGGTTGTGATTAGGGCAGGTGTAACTCACTGGGAGGCAGGGTTCCATTATAGGCTGTTGGCACGAAACCCACACTGTGTCTATGAGGTCGGTTAGGAGAGGAACGCAGTATTTCCCTCTGCTCCAGAGTGTCACCATCATTTGAATAACTCTGCCAAACACCCACACACACACACACAGTATTAGATAATGCAGTATACAGTTCTATAGAAAGTTATAAATGTTTCTACATATTATAGAATATCCTAATAAATGGCTGGTTAGCTAATAAAATATACTCAACATTTTTCATTCTTTACATCATATTCAAAATATTGACGATTTGCTACTATAATCACTATATGGATATTTTTCTTACAAAAACCCATCGCTTCACTTCAGAAGGCATTTATTAACCCACTGGAGTCGTATGGATTACTTCTGGATGGATGTGCTTTTTAGAGCTTCAAAAACGTGTGCACTATTCAATGCCATTACAAAGCTTAAAAGAGCTAGGATATTATTTAATATAACTCTGATTGTGTTTGGCTGAAAGAAGAAAGTCATATACACCTAGGATGGCTTGAGGGTGAGAAAATTATGGGGTTGTTTTAGTTTTTGGATGAAATATTCCTTTAATATTACTTCTACATTTCTGACTCAATACATATCATGTATTAAAATATATATTTTAGTGAGTGGAAAATACTAGATTATATTACTATAATTAGCCAATTATAAAACATTCATATTAATAAAAGAACGCTAAGCTAGTCTTCTGCACATCATCATCATCGTGTGTCAGCACTTCTAATGTTCTCTTCCCCTCTCTCTTTCTTCCTGGTGCAGTGGGAGATCAATCTCAGGCTGCAAGGCTAATTAAAACTGGGACGGCTGGCTGTGTCAAGCCCAGCGGATCTATAAATTCACCTGGAAGCTCTGGAGAGCAATGGTCTGAGGAGTCATCCTGCGCCTGAGGGCCGGGGCCGATTTGGGCCTTGGGCGCTTCACTTCTGGTTCCTCGGGCCGCATCCGACCAATGTCCTCCTCGCAGGACTTCCTGGAGCTCAAGACCTTGCCCTCGCGCCCCACCTCGGTGAAGTACAGGTTACCGTTGCGGTCCTCCTGCTTGGGTTCGGAGATAGAGATTGTGGTGATGGTGGACTCTGAGGTGGAGCTTCCCTGATGTTTGTGCTTGAACTTGAAGGAGTCGCTTCGTGTGGGTGGGGTTGGAGGCGTTGGGGCGGAGTCTGCTTTCAAAGGTTGAGGCGAATGGTAGTCCGTCTTCGAGGGTGTATCTTGCCTTTTGAAGGCATCGGCTTCAAAGATGGACTTCCTTTGCTTGGGTGACCTGTAGATGGAGAGTTGCGCCGGGCTGTCAGTTGACATGGAAACACCCACCACCATTTTAGGCCAAGTGCCGCCACTGTGTTTCTTCTCTAGGGTGGTTTCCAGGGTAACGCATTCGGGGCCGACTGACTCGGAGCGGGTATAGCAGACCTCCTGAAAGGCACTGCCGCTGTAGCGGGCCAGTCCCAGCTCTGAAGCGGGTCGGAGTGTGTTAGGGTGCAAGGTGGCGATTGGGAAGACCTTCCTTTCGGAATAACCACTCTCCTCTGCGTCTGTCCTGGTCTTTCTTCTTTCGCCGCCCACGTCCCCACTATAAATGTCCGTCTGAGTGGAACTGTTGTGTTTGAGGTTTCTGCTGTTTCGTGAATGAACATCTGACAGGTGGATTCTGCCGTTAGATTTTTCGGCCTCCCTCAGGCTCTCAAAGATGTTCTGCCCCGATGTGCTCCGAGGAAAGAACTGTTAATGGACAGGTTCAGCATGACTGGCATAGTTAAAACACCACAACATCAATAATACAAACATTCAGAGGTACAGTACATAACCTACAGTTACTGTGGCTTATTTCATAAAAGGCCGGTTTTAGTGGCTACACGAGGATTTCTGGATTTCTGGCTTCAAGAAAATGGATTGGTTTAGCGATGTTCATTGCTATGGTAACGTGCACTACATACCTAACCCGATCCAGAACAAGTTTTCATTCAGAATAAGAGATTGCAAACCAAAACTGGACCAATCGGATGCAAGCAAGATGACAAATGACATATAGATGATGAAATAAAGTCACTCCCAATTCACTCTCAACTTTTAAAATTCCTAAACTTACATTTTCATTTAAACTCTTTGTGAACCTATGTGAATTATTAATTAAATCAATTTAGTCGATTCACTTGTATTAATATAGTCTGATCTTTTCTGCTCCCTTCTCAAACTTTAGTCCTGCCTTGTAGTAAATGCATTTAAACTCATGATATTTTTCAGAACGGTCTCTTAATCTTCAGCAGAGAAGTGAATTGTGCCAACTCTCTAGGAAGAAGCAAATCAAACCGACGCTCTTCATGCGTCACGTGATTGGCTGTCACACTTTCAGGTGCACATGTTCTAGATTTGTTAGGTTTTCTCAACTCTAAACCAACTCTGAAACTCAAGAGTTTGTTCAGCTAGCTTTGTGTAACAGGCCACAGGTCTGTTAGAGTTATTTCAACCAATAACAAATTTACTCATTGCCAAGCTCCACCCCAATTCATGTTTCATGTTTATTTGGGAATGAGGGGATTTGGGAATCCACAGAAAATGCTGTGTTTATGCTTTCAGGGAACCTTGTGTAACTATGTTTGAGAAATTATATGTCAGTAAAAAAAAAAGTATATTTTTAGATTTTTTTTGTGTAAAATTCAGTTCAAAACTATTTAAATGCTATCTTAACGGTTAGTATTAGTCAGTAACTTGGCATTACGCAGGAGCTTAGCAAAGGCTCAACTGATTACTGAAAGCAGTAATGAGAACAACTACAAACTAGCCTAATTTCCAAACCTGACTTCCTCAGTAACGCTTCAGAGTTGGTATTCTAACTTAGACACAGCTGTCTCAAATACGACTTGGAATAAATGTCACGGCAGCATCTTGGCATTTGGTAATGAGAGCGGCGCACACGCTCAGACAGCAGTGAGAGAACAATCACCTTCATGAGGGAGAGAGCGAGCGAGTCCCTGCCGCCCCTCAGCAGAGCCTCACATTCACTCAGAGATTTGTTATCCAGAGCGATCCCATTTATCTAGGGAAGAAGAAATTTAGGTCAGCGCTTCACCAAAGAAAAGTGCCAGCAGACTTTTCAATCCTTCTATTTTCAAACTCAGAAATGACTTCGGAAACTTAAGAACAGAGACAATTGATGCCTGGTGAATGAAAGGATGGTGAACTTTTAAGATCTCCAGTTCAGATAAATCCTTCCATCTTTTTAAACGTAAAGGGATTGTTCACTCAGAAGTAAAAATTCTGTCATGGTTTACTAACCATCAAGTCCTTCCAAACCTAAACCGACTGACTTTCTACTGTTAGACAAAAACAGAGGAATGTTGAAGAGTTGTACTAGCCATTTAATGATACTGTAATGAGACTCAGAATGGAAAAAAGAACCCTAGTATCAAAAAAAGTGGTCCATACTACTTGTGCACTATATTTCAAAGTACCGAACTTGTTATTCATCAAAAATAGCTCTCAAATCAAATATGGTGCTATTAGACATCAGGTTTGATGTCGGCAACACAAAAGAACCAATCGCGTCCAATTTCAAAAGGCATTTATGTGATTTTGTAGTACATACAAATAATGTAGTCCATTTGAGCACTAAACATAGGTGTTATTAGTGGACTTTTTTTCAGTCTATCAGTGTTATTGTTAAACTATTAAAATATATTTTGTTAATTGAAATAAAGATTAAATAAATATAAATACATAAAATTTAAACAAAGAAAATTTTGAAATGTTGCCTTGAACTAAAACTGTATTTTTTTATTTTATTTTTTTTACAAAATTACAACCTTTTAGAAATATTTTTAAAACAAAACCTAATAAATGTCAAAAGCACATAAAATTAATAAAATCAAATTGTAAATTGAAAACATAAAAATAAAAAGCTAATTGAGAATATGAATAAAAACTAACACTTCCTCAAATTAAGCTATCGTATGACTATGGCAAACTTTTACGATACCTCTGTTGGTGTTTTTGTGTCATTTTGAAGTTCACAAGTCCCCGTTTACTTTAATTATATGGAAAAAGGCAGCCAGTACATTCATCAAAGTTTCTCTTTTTGTGCTTATGTTTCCTAAATGGCAAACCATGCAGGTTTACAACAATTTGATTACGAGTAAACCATGACACAGTTTTCGTTTTTGAGTGAACTATTCCTTTCATGATAAGATCCAGCAAATGTAGCAGCACTATTGATTGAGCCGTCTGACATGGCCGATACTGGAGCCAAAAGGTTACAGATATCAACTACCTATTATCTAGCATGCGAGTTAAAGTAACACCTGATCTGTTCTCAGGATTAACATCTGTGTTACTTATCACCGGAGTGGCAGCTATCGCTTAGCACATCACCTGTCTTATATTCAGTCACCTCCATTTAGGGAGTGGAGTGGATTTGATTGGCAGTTCGTCAAATGAGCCCCCATGCATTTAAGATAAGTAACTGGATTAAAAATGTGCTTCAGTTAGGAGATTGTGATGAGAGCTAAGGTCAGACTTTTATAAGAGCAAAACGTATCCTTGACATCAGCGATCTTCCTTCAATTTGAGAAAGGATCGCATGACTGCTTGATGACTTACGGCAATGAGGCGGTCTCCGATGGTAAGAGATCCCTCTCTGGCAGCAGGACTGCCCGGTGCGATAGCAGCCACGTACACGCCACCCTCAAGAGTGATACCAGCGTCTGGGAGGGTGCAGACCAAAATTAAAGGTCATTAATAAGAAAATAAAGGAAATTAGCCATAGAAACGGTCAAATGAGTTGGGGAAGATGTGGGAAGATACAGAAGTAAGTGATACCTTTGTGTCCGATGAGATTAATATGGACAGGAGTAACCAGTCTTCCTCCTAAAGATTTTCTCCTGCGAACGACCATATTGATTAGCCCGCCTCCGTTAAGTACGGCTTTGATGACCTGCTTCCTGTCTTTGTGAGTCAGGTCCACATCATTTATCTTCAGCAACCAATCATTCACCCTATTGAGAGAGAGGCACAGCCGGTCAGGACAAAACTATAAGCAGGGAAATGACTGTATAATCATTCCAGAGGGCATTATCTGAAAAACACTCAATATCTGAATTCACCTCAATCTTCCATCCGCGATACTTCCTTTGTCCACCCTGGTCACAAATATCCCACAATCCCCTGGTAAATATGGATCATTCACCCCCTCTGCAATATCAAACCCCATTGCCTTCAAATCCATGTCGTCCTGTTGGGAGGATATTGATGGAGAGACAGATGAGACCTCTCCACATGGAGAAAAAATTAACTAAAATGAAGGTAAAGTGATGTGAATGAGCATCCTGGAACAATTAAAAAAACAAAAAACAGAAACAAAACAATTATAGGTTATACCTTTCTGACAAATACATTTCCTTTGCAGTCATTTGTATTTGCTGGGTTAGTATTTTTAATGAATCATTCACACAAATTTGTGAACAACATACTTGAAAACTCCGGACCGAAAAAAAAAAAAGGGAAAAAAAAAGGCTTTTCTAGGAATCAGCAGTTTAAATTGTTTCAGAAAATTCTTATCTTAGAATAGAAATGCATGTTACTTAGGTAGCAATGTTTTGAAACAACACCAATGTCTGTGGTGACATCCTAAACTGTAAAGTGACTGTACGATTTAAACAAGTTTTGACAGATTTATGAGACATCATACGGAGGTAAGACGAAAAGATTAAAGACAGTCAGTTTCCTTCAGATCCCTACCACCCAAAAACTCTGTGAGTCGCGTGAATGGCCCATTTCAATAATCAAAAAGGCTAAGAGTTCAAAAGTATGAACCAGTTCGACAGATTCATTGAAAATAATCAATGACAAAGAATGCTTCTCTCAAAAATATAACATTTGTAGTTTTGTTCTAAATGAGAGTAATATATAGCTAAAAACACTTTACAACTAAAACTACAAAAATGTGTATTCCCAACAGAAATTTTGGCTACACTTTATACTACAATAGATGCACTTATAATGTACTGCCAAATAAATCACTAGTATCACACAGTAAAATAAATCACACAGTAATATAACCTAACTCCATGGGTTAAGGTTAGGTTCAGTGTTCGCACCTAGTTATTACCCAGTTATTGTAATTACTGGTAATTAATTGGCAAGTACATAATATGTACATGCAGAACAGGCCTGTAAAATAAAGTCCTACTGAAATTTTCTTGCTTTTTCCAGGCCTGGAAAACATATTCCCAGATATGTTCCCTAACTATAATCTACCTTTAAGATCACAATATTTTCCTTCATCCCTTTTAGCTGTAGTGCTTTGGATTTCTGCATTCTTACCCGATCCTTCTCAAACTCCACCACCTCAGTCTCCCACTCTAATGAGTCTGTGTCTATGGCTGAATCATGGGAGCTGTGAGCCATTAGATGGCAAAAACGCGCCTCCTTTTCCAACTGGCTCTCCATCTTCTCCCTTTGTTGGTAGAGAGCACAAAACAAGACAGACTATTTTCTCTCTCATCTCTCCAAACAGTCATCTAATTCATCTCACGCCCACAAAAACCAACACAAAATAGAATGTCAAATGTCAAGTCTTTGTAAAGACCATCACTTTGTTTAAAAAGCTGCTGATGCAAGACTGGGAAAGCCTCTGTCCTACGGGCCAGTTGGATAATACGGCTTGGCATCAGGGCATCTTTTGGCACAGTTTGTGCAATCTAGAAACACCTGTGCTAAATGGAGATGTTATAAAAGCAGCATCAAGGTCACACCTCAAAACTGGGTAGAACAAAACAGGATCAAGTAGTTGGGGAATACTATGATTCATAGACTCAGAGGGAGGAAAGCCTGGAGGGCATCAGTGACGTAAGAAAAGAAAAGTCTAGTGCAAGAGGGTGGGGGTGCTCTGGAGTTTTAATGGCGATGGAATAACCACTAGGGGGCGTTTGAAGGAAGAATTTGATATGACGCATACTGCGTCCCAAATCGCATACTATCCGTCCTAAATAGTATTCGAAATTGGAAATGTCCCAAATCGCAGTATGTTGAAATGAGTATTCCAAAGACACCCGGATGGTCTACTTTTTTCCGGTTAGAATCTGATGTGCAGATCCGTGCATACTCTAATGGCTAATATTGCCCACAACCCATTGCGTGTTGGACGAGGATTCGATACTACAAACACGAATAAAGTGTTAAAAAAACTACAAACTTGACGGATGTGCGAGTCCGAAGGTTAAGTAGAGAGGTAGATAAAGGGTTTGAGTGATTAATCAGTATATAACCTGACAAAAAGATATTTATTTAATGTTATCCACATTATATTTCATATGCAACAGCATTGTGAACTTTTGTAAAGATACGTTTGGTCATCAACTTTGAAAAACCCAGGACTGGCAGATCAACGTGCTACTATATTTCTCTCCGAAACGGCAGGAAATTAAATTGAATGTGGAGGATTTTAACTGTGACAAGATGATAGACAGGGCAGTTTAAACGGTGACAGGATGTGTGTAACTAAGCGACAGAGCTGTCTGTTAAAGACGCAGTTATGGCGAAGTAGTATGTCCCAAAGCTTGCATACTATTCTTCTACACACTCAAAAGTATGTACTTTTTCTTCACAAAAACAGTACATACTTTCAGGGTATAGTATAAGTAGGTGAATTGGGACACAGCGTGAGCCTTGTAACCAATTAACAGACCCTTAATTAATTCCAGCAGGACCATGAATCATTTGCCATAAATTAATATGATTGGCCATTATAAGTGTGAAACAATCTGCTGCTTGTCAGTTCACATGCAAAGAAAAAAAAGTCATCATTATTTTACCTATCAATTATTTATTTAAAGACCCACTCCGATGAAAATCATGTTTTTCTAGGTGTTAACATGTTCTTGTAGCATTTTTCTCATGTTAGAGGACACATCTTGAGAAAAATAAGCTCAAAGTTGTATTTCTGAGTATTTCTGCATTCAAATGTCTGTGAATCAGTAGCACAGGTTTTGTGATTTTGGCTAAAAATGGCATAATCATCATTTAAACACCACTGAGAATGTTTAAAAATAGCTCAAAATATGATCGGAGTGGGACTTTAATGTTATTTTGCATTATGATGTTATCTATTTATCTTATTTATTAATTTATGCATTCATATTTACAAGAGGTTGGGTGTAAATGTAATCAAATGCCTCACATTATCGGTATATTATCTGTCAAAAACTGACTGAGATTGGCAGAAAAGTGTTTACTTGAGCTCTTTAAGTTCCCTTGCCGCATCGTTCCGCTGTTTCCTCATGTCGTCAAGATTACGCAGGGCATCAGCCAGATCGCTGACGGCACGGTCTCTCTCTCTGCGCAGGTTATCACACAACGTCCTGCCAAAACACAGCAAACACGCTTTCAAGCATCAGCACCAACAGTTGCTTATTTTAGATAAACTCAATGTCAAGCGCTACCGTATGCTCTCTCTCTCAGCAACAATCTTGTCTCTTTCCTGAAAGGCCCAATCTCTGCGACACTTGGCCACCTCTGCCTCCTGCACGGCCTCCTTCAGCTCCTGAGACATGGCCTCACACTGCTTCCTCAACACATCAATCTCCTTATTGGCACGCTCCATGTCCAGCGTAGCAGAGTCTTGTTTCTGTAGCAAAAACATCCATGATGAATATGACTGCAAGATAATTTCATCCCCCAAATTAAGACATCTGTAAAGTCATATTAGTGAAATGAGTTATATAAGCTTCACCAGGGAGGTGAGAATAGCAACTTTGAGCCTTACAGCTGTTCTAGAGAAGCTAGAGAGACCTCTAGTGGACTTTAGCAGCACTGCTGCTTCAGCTTCAAGCTGACTCAATAAATCAGCTTTGGGGTTTTTCTACTGGAATAATCCAATGGCTCAAAGCTTATGAGATTTTTATGAGCTTTGTGGCTTGAAGTGTTTGTGTGTGAATACTGGTGTGAAAAATCAAGACAGACAGGAACAAAGGTGAGGATGTCCCTTAGACATTTCTGCTTGTAGAACAGCAGATAACTGCAGTGACAGTGGTTAAACATCTCAAATAAAAAGCTGAATCATAATGGTAAAATACAATATAAAATATCACACTTGTTTTTGAGTCATGGTGCAGCAGAAACACAAGTTACTCTGAATCTAATACATAATCAGTTAAAATGTGTTAAGGGTGATGATACTACTGTTAAAGAGTTTAGGGTTGGTATTGTAACATATTAATGCTTTTGAAAAAAGTCTCTCATGCACACTGAGTCTGCCTTTATTCAATCAAAAATACAGTAAAACAGTAAATTGTCAAATATTACTACAATAATATTTCAAATAACTGTTTTCTATTATAATATATTTTAAAATGTAATTTATTCTTGTGATGCCAAAGCAGAATTTTAAGCATCATTACACCAGTCTTCAGTGTCACATGATCCTTCAGAAATAAGTGTAATATTCTAATTTTGGTATTTAAGAAACATTTATTATAATTATTAATGCTGAAAACAGTTGTGCTGCTTAATATTTTTTGTGGAAACCATGATACCAAACTTTTGAATGGTAGTTTTTATCATATTTATAGATTTCAACCATATAATTTTTTCATAGACGTAAACAGTCAAACATAGAAACAAATGTTGAATCTGAAGATTAGAGAGAGAGAGAAGAGAGAGAGAGAGAGGGTTCCTAAGGCCCTGCGTGCGTGTGTGCGTGCGTGCGTGCCTCTGTGTGTGTGTGTGTGTGTGTGTGTGTGTGTGTGTAATATGAGAGTTGAGATTAAAATTCACGAACATCCCGTCAAAGTCTATTGGGTTTTTTTTGCCCGCTTTTCCGTCCGCTGTGTTGAACATCGTAGGTCCGATTGCTTATAAAAGTAAGAGCACACCTCTCCTCAATCAGCCGGTCGATTTGACACCTCATTCATGGGTGTATAACAAACGATGCGGGACGAGTTACGGAAGCACCACTAAAAATAAATTACTTCACTATAAACATTTCCATGATTAATTTTCCTTCCATTTATCATAGTCTTTTTAGGCCTGGAAAATTCCCTACATCTTCCAGGTTTTCCATAGAAGACTGGATGTAGCTTCAGAATATGAAATAACATTTTTTAATAAATGTCATTAATGTGACCATATGTTGTAAGCACCTGTCTGGCCTGATAGTATTCCCGTAGTAACTGGTCTCTCTGGATGATGGCTTCTGTTCTCTCTTTCCTGGCCACATCTCTTTCCTCCCGCACGGTCTCGATGTCTTTACAGGCCTGACTCAGCTCTTTCTGGGCCTCCGCTTTGTCCTTCACCTCATGGCAGTATTTTTCCAGCAGCTCGTTTCTCTCACAGATGGCACGGTCTCGATCCACCAGCGATGAATTTAGCTCCTACAAAAAGACACCAACGTCAGCGACAGTTATACGCTATTGATTTAAAGTGCTTTTTCAAAACGACATGTTATATTAACTGGCCGCCTAGCACAAACTTGGGAACAGAAAGGTGATTTACAGAACAGAGAGCATATTATAACAAAGCCCAGTCCAACTTAATCTTGAATACTGTATACAGGGATACAGTGACTGCTGACCATAAAGATTGTGTGTGCATTTTGGGATATTGCATTAAAAAAACACTGAATGGAAAAGCCAAGATGCACATAAATTCAAAATATGTTCATAAAAAACAAATACGCTCAATGGAGGCGGATGTTTTTTGTTTTTTTATCCAGTAAGAGGACGAGCATAAACTATGATAGAAACATTTAGCAAATAAATCCCTCAATGCACACCTAATAATTAATGTGACTTTGCCTCAACAGTGGATGTGATTGGATAACTGGACTAACCAGCAGACCAATTTCATTGCACGGCTTCTCAAATGCAAATGCCTGAGCCAAAGTCTGTCATCAGAATGATTTGGGATAATGACCTCCCAGAAGCGTCTCAGACGATTGCATTCCCAAACATCAGGCATCCGACGCAAGATAACATGACAATGTTTATTGCATTTCATCTGCACGCTCTGAGAAGCAAGTCATTTATAATGTAGGACAAAAGAGCCACAGTGGCTTACCCCCATTGCAGCAACTTCCATTTTTATTACAGATATTTTGCACTAATTTCCTAGGAAGTGACAATTTTATTCTCTTGAACAAATGGGATGGAAATCACAAATGTTTTATGATATTCGCAGCTTTGAATGGAAACATAGCTAATATGTTGTCTGACATCAGTTACCTGTCGGAGAGCTTCCAGCTCCTCACTGGCCACCACCCTCTCAGAGGAGGTGTTTTTGAGCCGGGCCTCTGCCGCTTCCAGCTCCGTCTGCAGCTTGTCCACCTCTTTAATGACCTGGTCCCTCTCGCTCATGATCAGTCTGTATTCATTAAACACAGAATCCCGCTCCTCCTTGTACTTCTCTCCATCCTTCACCGCCTTCAGCTGGAAGTTCTTGTAGCGCGTCACCTCCGACTGAAGTCTCTCCATCTCTCTCTGCAGCTCCTTGTTCTGTGCTGAGGCCTTATTCAGCTCCTGCTGCACGGAGTCAAATCTGATGGGGTTCAAATTAAACATGTCAATTAATTAGGAATCATTTTGATCAATGAATGATTTTATTATTATAATGCTTAAGTACCACTTTTATAAGCGGGGCATGTTAATTGATGAACTGAATTGATAGATTGGCAGAAAGATTGGTCATTGACTGTACTGACCGATCAGAAGTCAGGACCATAATTATACGATTTATGTGAAGGATATAAACAATGTATGCATCCTGTATAAAATGTATGACAATATACACTACCCAGACAACAACAATAAAAAAAAAAGAGTCACTGTTTGGATTTAAATAGCAAATGGTTAAAAGTCTATGATTGGATCATTATTGCAGTGCTTATGTTTCTAGCATATTATATGTTTGGCAACAGTTCTTCTAACCCTAAAATAGAAGTAAATGTTGTGATGTTATTTTCATCAAGAGAGATCCCAAAGACTTCCAATGAATTTAAGGGTTGTATTCAAGAGGTGCCAATTCATGTGTGAAAATTATTCTTCATGCTCCCTCCCAACCATTCTTTTACAATTTGCGCCTGATAAATCTTGTCATTCTGGAATATGGCCATGATGTGTCTCCCTACATGGTTGTTTAAGAAATGAAAAGCTACACACTCCATAAATTAGGATTAGAAGAACTGTTGGCAAACATATAACAGGCTAGAAACATAATAATCAATGCAATAATGATCCAATCATAGACTATTAAACATTTACCTATTTAAATCCAAACAGTGACTTTCTGGGGGGCCGGGCAGTGTATTTTATGTAATGCCTGTCATTCACAACTTCTACTCATCCCTCAATCCTTGTGTGAATTTATTAAGTATTTAGGCAAATCTGATTATGCTTTCAGCTGTTTAACATTTTACCACAATTCAATACATTCAGAACTTTTTGTCTCAAACTCAATACAAAAAAAAAAAAAATCCATCAGACTGTGTTTTATGTGATTGCACTGTCTGAAAAAGTTAGAAAGCGGTTGATGTATGACCTTTAAATATAAACAATGTACATGTCTTGTATAAACTGTGTGCTGATTTATTTTATGTTATGTAATGACTGCCAATCAAAACTTCTACACATCCCTAAATCCTTGTGTGGGAATTTGTTTAATAATCAGACAAAGCTCGGTTTAACATATTTTACCATATTTCAATTCATTCCGCACTTCTTGCCTCAGACTCAGAGCATAAAATGCTGCAGATTATGTTCGACATGACATGACTGTAGTTCAAAAGTTGTTGATGTATAATCTTTAAATTTACTCGTAGTGTGTTACACAACACTTAAAGCAGACATTGAAGGCGACTGATGCTGCTCGTACCGTCTCATAGATGAAGACCACTGCTGTTGGTACTGGATGGCTGTGTCGCGCTGTTTAAGCAGAGCGTCTGTTTGTTTTTGCAAGCGCCTGTTCTCCTCCTCCACCTGCTCCAGTCGACTCAGATCAGTGTTGTGACTGGCCACCTTCTCACTGTATCTTTTGCTCAAGACGTCGTATTCCTTCTTCACCCCCTCCAGCTTGTCCATCGCTGTGTCGTAGAGCTTGTTCAAAACCTCTGATGACCCGTTCTCCCTGATTACCTGCATCAAAAAAAGGCTTTCATGAACCTGATTTACTGTGTGGTGTCAAAAAAATATATAAAAAATACAAAAATTATAAAATGAGATTAAAAAACAAAGGTTTAGCCTTTTGACACTACTTATTTGTAAAAAAAAAAAGAAGTAAAGGGTATGTGTTTTTGACTACATTGGCCAGTCCAAAAGATATTGTATTGATATTGATATGCAGGCATTATGCATTAATGTAAAATCCAACTGATTGTCTGACGTCTGAACATACTGCCTATTTTACAATGGTTTTGAATGTGGCTCATCATATCACATTTCAGAGTCTGGACTGTCAATGTTATAAATTTGCTTTTATCATCACTTGAATTAAACTTTTACAATGCAAACACCAGAGGGCGATCATGAGTCTATAAAACATCTACTGTACTCGCATGCAAAATGCTGTCACTGTTTTTTTTTTTATACACAAAAAGGCAACACTGCATTCAGTATTAAACAAACAGCATTAAGTTCACTTGTTCTGCAAAATGCTGACCTATTAGAACACTATATGTCCTAATGACATAATCGAAGGCAATTCCCTGTCCGGGCAATAAACCCACACATCAGTAGGGCCTGACCAAACCACAGTGGGATTGCATATGCCGAGTGATTGGCATCTTTATCTAACTCTCCTCTAGGCCATGTAATCAGTGCTTAGAGTATTGACTAACTACAAAAGCCTCTGTCCTTCTCCATCCGTCAGGCAGCACTTGCCCTTCCAGGCTGACCTTTTCAAGCAGGCGGAGTGTGTTTTGTGCAGCCTGTGGGCAGCGTAAGCACTGCTGACGGGTCAAAACACGCTTCAATCTGTACGCTACAGAACAGATCCTTTGGCATGCCTGATGTAACCACTTTGTGACAATTAAGACCGCTCCAGACACACAAGCAGGAGATATCCTAATGCTCTAAACTTTTCCATTTGTGTTTGTGGGTTTAATCCGGAAAGGAAGCCTGATAAATCAATCCGACAGGAAAAGGTTGATTCCTTCTTGGCAGCAGAAGAGAGCAGACAGTGTGTTAACACGGTGGCATCTGATTGAATAATCTCCTGTCCCCTGGCTTCCTATTTATGTCAAGGTCAGATTTGGTTGCACTACCATGGGATGCCCAGCCTCCGGATTTACAATACAAACGCTGCAGTTCATGATGCAACAGACGCACTAATCCCACAACAGTCTGCGCTGCGGGGGAACGACAAATTCTGCAATTTAATTAACCGTCCCTGGAGTTCTCCGAAAAACTCAGGGATCGATTTTGGCAGACTAACGTCACTTTCTGGCTGACGGCAGTACCATTAGGCCTGTTTCACACTGCAAGCGTTAAGAAGCGCATATGTATTTTGGTGCCCATATTAACAGGTTACATTCACACTGTGTGCATTAGCAGGACGCTGCTGCGAAGAAGAAGCGGTTATGAAAATAGAGTTTTTGCTGCTTATAGCACGCTGAAGTAGCTGACAACATGGAGAAAATTCACCATAAACCTATTCTACCACTCAAAAGTTTGGGGTCAGTAAGATTTATTTATTATTTATAATAAATACTTTTATTCCTCAAGGACGTATTAAATTGACAGTAATGACACAGAAAAGACCATTATAATCTTACAAAACTTTTCTACTTCAAAATAAATGCTGAACAGTTGAGCTTTCTATTCATAGAAGAATCCTGAAAAACGAATGAATATTGCAGCATTACTGTTTTTTTTTAATGCTAATAAGAAATGTTTCCTGAGCACCAAATCAGCATATTAGAATGATTTCTGAAGGATCATGTGACCCTGAAGACTGGGGTAATGGCTGCAGAACATTCAGGAACAAACACTGTCTGTGTCTATTCAGTCTATTCATCTGACTGAACCCAGACAATTTAATAAGTTAATAGCTACACTTTGGATTTAGGGTTTTATTCTAAAGTAATTGGATATAATTTGGATTTAAACACGATCCCCTTCTTCGTTGATTTATTAGATTCTTCCCCTTCTTTATTCAATTTCTCAACTATAAAGTCTGTAATAACTCACAAAGGCACACATGATAACAATTTTACAATTTAAGCCATTATTGAAAGAAATACTCATTGTAGTAACCCAAAAATCACTTGATTTTCTTTATGGAGCCACAGCAGAATGCAGTGTTGGGGATAAGGCATTACAAGTAACACAAGTCATGTAATTAGATTACTTTTTTTCAAGTAACTAGTAAAGTAACGTATTACTTTTAAATTTACAACAAAATATATATTTTTTACTTTTTTTAAATAAGTAGCGCATGTTTTGTTTTCCCATTTATTGACTGACAATATCTCTCATTGAAGCTTTGCAGACTCTGCTGTGTGTGTTGAACTGCGTTCATGTGTTTTGAAGGAGCTGTGGCTTTGGAGACGCTCTGAAGGGAGGAGGGTGGGTTGCTTTCAAAGCTAACTTGTTATTGCTAGCCTCTCCGCAATTGCCTGCCCTACCTTTAAATATGTTAAATAACAAAAATATACTTTATGCATTTAATCTCACTTTATTAACCAATGTCTTTGCTGCTGACTTTCGGTGATCCAATACAACCAAACTAAGAAAAAATGACTTTAGGTAAACCTCACATTTGCATTTATTTATTTAAAAAATATATATATTGCTAAAGTAAGAGTGTTGAACTTTCATCTCCTGTGTCCTGTTCTATATAATGGCAGCACAGCTGAAAGGTTTGCTTGAGCTGAGCCCTCTACTGTACAGACGTAAAGTGGGTTTCCTTTTTCCTTTTACTTTCGGTGAGAAAGGGCCTTTACCTTTGCCAAAAATTAAACTTTGGTGTTTATACCAACCAAGCCCAGCCCAGGTGAGAAAAAGTAATGCAAAAGTAATTTACCGCATTACTTTCCATAAACTGAGTAACTGAGTAACACAATAAGTAAATTTTTTAGGGAGTAAAAACAATTTAAAAGTAACTTTCCCCAACACAGGTCAGTGTGTTTCTGTTACAGCATTTCATTTACACACGTGTATGAAACACATCTCAGTTGTCCCTGGAGTGTGTAAAGTCAGTACCTGTTGTTGCTGTAGTCTCATGTCGGCCACCTCTCTCTGGTCTTCAGAGTGAAGTCTCCTGAGCTCCTCACAGCTCTGTTTCAGATGGTTGTGTTCCCGAACCAGCTTGCCGTTCTCTCTTTTCATAACCTCCATCTCCTCCTTTAACTGAGACTGCTCGCTTAAGAGACGGCTGTGCTGTATGCTGATATACAAACACAAAACAAACAAACGAGGTACGTTACATATTTTGCAACTCCATTTACCACATGAGAAACTGCATCACCCTAGGAACACACTGCATCACCCAGTCTAGGTAGTTACAACCAAAACTCTTGTAAAAACAATCAGAAATGCACTGATCTAGAAAAGTAACTCCACAGTATATTAGCATAGACAGTAAAAGAAATGGACACAGCCACCCCATAGACTTCAACGGAGAAAAGTGAAGCAAATTAGCAGCTCTCATTTCCTGATGGCTGAGCGTACTGTGCAGACTCAAACTGAGCTTGATGACGTAGATGTGACGTGAGCAACCTGTCTGACAGTTGTAAGTCTTCTAGTAGCTGTGCCAAGAGAAATCTGAATCATTCCCTTCCGAATCTTGCAGAGACAGAGAGCGTGAGTAGGAGCTGTCCATGATCTAGGAGCAGGAGCAACTTTATGACTCTCTACGGGCTTCTCCCTTGACTTTATCAGACTTTATGCCTCTACGTCCCCCCGACTGACTGCGAGCTTCTCCTCCTGTCTATACGATAATTTCCAGAGAGTCGCGTGGTTATGACGCAATCGTTAGCCTATTTTTACAAAAACTGCTTCTACGGGGCCATAACGTAAGATACAAGGTAATGGAGCCTTTTATACATTGTCGTGTTTCTTTAGAAATAAACAATGGACAAATAGAGTCTTTAAACGCCTCAGATGTAAAGTTATTCGCTGTCAAAGTGACGCCAAAATGAATGGGAGTCAATGGGTTGCTAACAGCAGATGATGGCTTGTTAGCCAATGGCGGCCCTTGGGGATGGTACGCTTTCCAGGTGCTGGATTACCCCCCTGTATATTAGTAACTACACAGTGATTCGGTTCCAAAATCTAGTAAGCCATCTATGTAGGCATCATTTTAAGGCATCATAGGAGTGCTTTAAAATGTAAGCAACATGATGTTGCTGTTCAAAGACGCTCAACAAGATGTACCTTGTTTTGGACAAATTCTAACAAAGCATCACACGTACCCTTTAAAGAGAACGCAACTCCGTAATGCATGGCAACAAACTCCATCCAAGATAGCAAATGAAAAAAAATTTATATATGAATATAATTCGACACTTAAAAATATCCATTCGATCCATTCTAAATTGAATTAAAATGAACTTTACACAATATTTGTGTTGTGTATTTTATGCTTTTTTAGAGTACAAGTAAAATAAAACATTTAATCAAATTTCAGCCATCATCATTTCTTGATGCGGTACACTGCAGTTCTAAGAGACCTTGTTTTCTGACAAATTCTTAGATAGCATCACTCGTACGTCACAGAGAGAGCAATCCCATAATGCATTGCAACAAACTCATCCAGGATGGCTGACAAAGCGGGGGAAAAAATTTAATTATGCATATAATTCAATATAAAAAAAAATATCAATTATCTATTTTAAATCTAATTAAAATTATCTATTTTACCCAATATTACAGTTTTCATTATGCATTTTATTCTTAAAAAGTACAAAACAAAACAAAAAAATTTAAGTCTTTTGGCGCAGTTCTGATTCTTGTTTTTGGCCAAAATCAATTATGAGTTGTGTCTTGTTGTGAGGAGCGATTTTTATTTTTATTTTTTAATGCACAGGGTTTCTGCTCATGTAGAGTGTTCCAAATCAGTTCTATTTTAGTTTGGATGCTACCAGTGGACAACAAGGAGGCTCAAACTGAATGAATGTTTCCGTTCTCAAGACATCAGTAATATGCAAGCAGCATGACAGAGAATGGCTGTGTGTGAGTGCGTGCTGTAATCACACACTGTTGAGGGAATGGGGAATATGGGATTAATCCCTAGTCAACTCAATCTTCATCTCTTTGTGCCCAGCAAAGATGGGGACAGGAGGGCATGTGTCCTTACATTATAATCAGATTACAGCCGCTGCACATCTGTGTATGGAGGGACGGTATTATGTTGGTGTGTGGATGACCGCACAGTGGCAAACAAGGGTGAGTCAGAGACAACGGAGCAGAACAAACTTCCTTGTGTACACGCTCAGATATTGCCAACTGGTTTAGATAACGAGGCTACATTAAAACAATGTCACTTAATATAATGATGACATATGACAGAGCAGTTTTAAAATATCCTGTGGCTGTGCTTTCTCTATAAGACTTTTTATAGATAAGACACTGAAGGGATAGTTCACACAAAAATGAAAATTCTGTCATCATTTACTCACTATCCAAACCCATCATAAATTTTGTTCTTCTGTTGAACACAAAAGAAGATTTATTTTTTTATTTTTTTTTTTTGTTTTTTTTTTGCTTTTTGTCCAATGTTTTGGACCCCACTGATGTTGATAGCATGGACAAAAACAGTTAAATACTCATCAAAAAATATAACATGAGGGTGAATAAATGGTGAAAAAAAGTTAATTACAAATTTTATTTTATTTTTTTTAATTTAAAAATAAAAATAAAAACTTTTTTTTGTTGTTTTTTAGGTTTGGAATGATATGTGGATGACTAAAAGGCGTGATTTTTTTTGGGTGAATTTCATGTAGATATAAATATGATATAAATTATACGTTTATAAATATAAAACTGCTCCAACGCACATCAATATTGCAACATGAATTGAGCTGTAGAACAAAGTGCTTTAAACATTTAATAAAGCCATAATTAACCTGAAGATGATGCAAGCGCTGATTAAAACCTGTGCTCCACATGCAGCAGATGGCTCTTAGCCTCAACTCTCTGTTTAAGAGGGACGTGTGGAGCCTGTACTCACTGGTAGTAGTCTGCTTCCTTCACGGCCTCCTCGCATCTCTTCAGAGTCTTGGTGTGCTGGTTCTGCAAGGACTGTAGGTCTGCCATGGCCTTCATGCACTGTGTTTTCAGACGCTCGTAGTCATGACCAGGTTTGGAATTTGACCTTTTAGAGACAAGAGTAATACATCAGCACTGTGTCCCTCAGTCTACAAGTGCAGCCCAATGTTAATCGGGATAGCAGATATACACTACTTTTCAAAAGTTTGGAATAACTAGAATTTTTTAAATGTTTTTGATAAGTCTCTTATGCTCACCAATGCTGTGTTTATTTTAAAAATAAAATACAGTAAAAACTGTTAAATGAACATCATTTATTTGAAATGGACATCTTTTGTAACATTGTAAGGGCCAGATTTACTAACAGCTTGCGCCAGCGCAAACCCTATTTTGGTGTTAAAAAAAAACTACCGTCAGGATTTACTAAAGACACACAGTGAAAAATAAGCACTGAAAAGGCTTGGACGGGGTTATTTTTGTGGCTGACCTTATTGCACATGCATTCGGTGGAGTTTCCCTTTCAGACGCAAAATGTATAAAATGTATTTAAATGAATCATGAAAGGTGATTTACTAAGGTTTGCGCTAGTCAATTTATTGATATTTGCGCCATTATTTAACACCCAAAAAAGCATGTCAGACCAGATGCTAATATGCGCTGCTCTTGCTAGATTGCGTTGGTCATTATGGAAATGATCCGGCTGTGTCTGTTCTCTTTAATTTGCGCTTCGTCAGTAAAATTCTGACGCAGAACTTTTTACTACCCTACACTTCAATTACAATTTAACCCTCTGAGGTCGACAAACGCGCCGACGCGTTTTGCCGGATTTTCTCCACATTGTAGCACTATAAACTTAAATTACTCCATCATTTATGGTCATACAGAAAAAAGAAATATAAAAAAAGAATCTGTGATATTTCTCCTTTTGTATGTGTCCACTTACAATCAAATCAAAACATTGTGCTTTTGTAAAATAAAGAAAATAAACAGGGTGTGCTTTCTGCCTCTCCGTCGCGGTGAACTTTTTTTTCTTGAGCACGTCTATAAACTGAAACAAAACTCAGCGAATACTTGTCACACATTTATGAGCCATATACCTTTATAAACATTTAAGTGTGTACTTTTAAATGATCGGATTCAAAACGAAAACAAATATTCTCTGTTTAAGTAATTTGTATAAAACCAACAAGATGTCCAGCTTCTCAAACGCTTGCTCATTACAGTTAATTTGGCCACGCCTACTCGCGCAAAAGATATTCACATGCAAATCTCCACATGGAACGCGAACGCGCTCGTTACCTCAACAACAAAACACTTCACTTCACTTTTCGTCGAGTTTGAAAGACGTGCCTGAGCTTACATTGGATTTAGGCTACCTCAGAAGAAGAAGAACGCGATTTGAAGACAAGAAAGATAAGGTAAGAAATTCTTACATAGCCTAGTTTGTTATTGTTGCATAAATGTCACGTTGCAGCTGAACTGTTGCTAGATATATGGGGAATATTATAATATTTAGACCCGTGTTTACTGTGTTTGTGGATATCTGCTCAAACATAGATATGTTTATGGTAACCATAATGTTTTATATTTGAGAGTGATCGCGTTTGAATGTATCATATTTTGCAAGCGATCGCGTTTGAATGTATCATATTTTGCAAGCGATCGCGTTTGAATGTATCATATGTGTTTACTGTGTTTGTGGATATCTGCTCAAACATAGATATGTTTATGGTAACCATAATGTTTTATATTTGAGAGTGATCGCGTTTGAATGTATCATATTTTGCAAGCGATCGCGTTTGAATGTATCATATTTTGCAAGCGATCGCGTTTGAATGTATCATATTTTGGATGAAAGCAAAACGCACCAAACGGCTTCATGTTTTTATTATTATCTCATTTCATATCATCATAACGGATGGAAACATTTGAAGTAACATGATAATCAATATATTTTTCTCTAGCTTCTTTTGGAAGATTTATAGGCTGCTATAGGTTATTTATTGTTATTATTATTTTATCTGCACTGCGCATATACCTTATGCCTACAAGGCACAACAAACCTGGTGTTCATTATATTATATATCGTTGGAAACGTGTGTGTGTGTGTGTATTCTGTGAATTTTAAAAAGGAATTTTAAAAAGCAATTTTAACCAGAAAAATCTAATATTTATTTCCAAAATCGTGCAGGCCTTTCTCTTGATATCAGTATGTTCACTTTTTTTTTTTCAGGTCCCAGATGCCACTGAGGACTTCAACATTCACATGAGTCTCAGTACGTGAACATGGTAAAGTGAAAATCTTGGAAATGAAAGGTATGTACAATGTTTTTAGGAATGGCACAAAGGTCTCTGTCTTTGAAGTGCTTTTTTGGCATTTGTTGTGTATCTTTGGATTATGTTGTGTTGTAAATAAATCCAAACAATTTAAAAGCCATTATTTTTTAAATCTCCTCATTTACAGTATTGTGCAAGGTTGCTCAGAATGATAGGGGCCTGATAGCTCCTAATAGGGCCGTTAGGGGAGGTTCTTTGTCTTTCTCAGGTGAGAAAAGCTTACATATTAATGAGCTCTCGCATAAGGCTTTTTCACACAAAACACGTCGTAAAATTTTTAAATCAATATATTGTCTTATCTGAATGAGCAGTCAGGGTGATTTTCACATAGTTTTGCAGCAAATATTCTAGGCTACGTCATACAATTTTCAAAAGTCTTGTGAAGAAATAATCAGTATGGGTTTCATGGCCTTATTTCAGTGAGAATTTTTTTTTGTATTTTCAAAAACCACGCATAAATGTCATTATCTCAAAACTACAAACTTTTACATACATGCTGCTGATATATTATTGTAGCAGAGTTTGTGCTGAATACAGTGTAATTAGACTTTAGCCATGAAAATGTCACAAGTAACAGAAATAACCAGAAATGTCAGAGCATGTCAGAACACCTCCAGGGCCCAGAAAACAGCTCAGACCTCAGAGGGTTAAAACAATCAAATAGAAAAGAGTTCTTTTAAATTGACATAATATTTCATAACGTTACTGCTTTTAATGTATTTTTTATAAAATAAATGCAGCCTTGTCAAGTATAAGAGTGTATAAAAGAAGGTTCATGCTCGAAAAGCTTTCACATTTAAATCAAGATGAAACCCTTTTACATTCCAACATGTGGGTGGTTTTATTCTACATAAGGCTGGATGGATGCAGCATTACGAAGGTGTCAGTATACAGTGCAAAACTACACTCACATCGGTTATTCAGGAAGACAAAAAAGAACCAGTGAAACATTTAAGGTTCTGTTTTCCACCCAGGTTTGTACCTGCAGTCATCGAAGGTGGTGCCAGGGGAGGCGAGAGCCAAGCGCTTGCGAAGTTCATCCCGTTCCCTGGTGACCTGTCTCAGCTGGAACAGGATGGTGTCCAGGTTCTCGCTGGCCGGCCGGGTGTCACTGAGCGCAGGTGGAGGTGATGAGGCTTTGGTACCTGCAACAGTGAGCACGTCACCGGAGCACAGACAAGCTCACCCAGCACTAATGCAGGGCTACGGTCAACAGAGTCCCCCAAAAAACTAAGACCACAATGGAGGAATCCAACTTGGAGAATGAGTACTGTATTTTCTGAGTATTTTCTCTTTAAAACTGCAGTGTACCAAAAACAAGGTTTGAACCCGCCCGTCACAAACATCCCGTTAACGTGCGAGGAGGGGCTTTTCCTCCATGAGCACAAGAACACGCATAAAACGGGAAAGGAAAAATCAGGTACATATAGCCATAGATATCATATATAAAGGCTAGATGTCTCGTGCGCGCTGCTGGCCAATGGAGGTCGACGTCCGCACGTGGCGGCCATCTTGCCACAGTGTGCTCGCTCACTCGTTTAATGGTGAATGTACTTTTAAATAACCATAACTTGCTCAATTTTCTACCGATTTTCAAACGGTTTGGTTTGTTATAAACGTCAGAGATGTAGTTACGACACTGCATACATACACTGCATGCATATGAATAATTATAACATACATGTTCAAGCATTCGGAATTATAGCCATGTTAATAACGTTTGTAAGAAACCAAACCGTTTGTAAATCCGTCAAGATTTGTGGAGAGGATTTGTGTGCGTGCTGATCACTCACATTCACAGCTTCACTGTGACAAGATGGCCGAACGGTGATGCCGGAAGTGACTGCGCCATAAGACATCTAGCGTTTATATATGATATCTATGCATATAGCAATATAGCGGGTGAATTATGTGTAATTAGGTGAGTTGTTCAAAGCATTTCTAAGGATATTAATGTTTAGAAGGCAGCTGTCTGACTCTGAGATGGAAAACAGGAACATGGTTTGTGTAACATTAATAACACATTATTAGCTGTTCGATAACATAGTCAAGCCAAAGACTAATCATATAAACCTATGTGTCTGACATTGTAGAGAGTGATACATAAAATGCACTACCATTCTGATACATTGACTTGTAGATGACCCTGTATAATTTGCTCTTCCTCTTCTTCTTCTGAATCAGTTTCTGGTTCAAACCTATATGGCTGAATAAAACCAATATTTCCACTTGCCATTGTGTAGCGTTTACTACAGTTGAACGAGTGGATGTGCAGCTTGTTAGGTTTTAGACAGTATTATTGTAGTTATTATTATTCATATACTATTATTCATTAATATTTTGAATTAGCTTTTATTTTTATATTTTAAATTTTCATTTTAAAATTCAGTTGACGTTTTTGTAATTTTGTTATGTTAGTCATTTTTATTATATTTAGCTTTAGTTTTAGGTTTAAGTTTATAAATCTAATATTTATATTTGTTAAGCTTCATTTAAAAGGAAAGAAAACTATTTTAATAGTCTAATTGTTAATAGTTTTAGTCAATAACAACAACACTGTTTTTAGAGCAGAGCTACTATGACTAAAATAGAAAAAAAAAATACAGGCTTAAAATGAAATCTGACCTTTAAAGCTTGGTTGTACTAAAAAAAACTGCAGAGCAAAAAAAAAAGCTGCATAAATAAGCAAAAAAATGCTTGAGGTCACAATGGCTGACATTCTGAGCACTTTATGTAAATGATGATCTTTCGGGATGAGCAGCAACTAAAATTCCACTATAATCTTTTGGTCTTGGACAATCTGCTGCAGATATTCAGAATGAATTCCGCTGTATGTAGTAACAAAGAGGATAATCTACATTAAAGATAAAAGCAAAGCAGAGAACATAGTATTTGTCAAGATGGCATTTCATTGGCTTTTTTATGGATTTATTAGGAGGTTAACATGATATCTGGATAAACACCAGAAAGCTGTTTTCCACCAATTTTCCAGGCCTAGAAATCATCATTTTAAAATTCCCAGATACTTCTGAAAGCTTGTGGGAATCCTTAATATGGTGATAATGGTTAAATTCACAGTGTAAATTTGTATATAGCAGCTGATTTTAAAACAGAAGTCCAATTTATACCAAGATGAGAAAACATGCATGACAAGATTTTAAAACAAAATAATGCATCTTTATAAATGTCTCTATACAAGTAAAATATAATGTGAAATCATATTCTGTAAAAAAAAAAAAAAATAATAATAATAATATGCAGCAATCGTTCATTGTTTCGGGTTGATTTTAAATTAAAAATTTAAAAAATAAGCATATGATGACTAATAAAGTTGATGTGAAATATTTGCTTTGTTCTGTGTCATTTATTCGCAACTGACTGTGAACAGGCCTTTTGTTGACCTCGTCGTCTCAAACCCACATTGCTCCCCAGCAGACCCAAACAGGCAGAGGGCATTATGGGTATCTCTGGCACAAGAAAACAGCCGAGTCATTTGGACGACAGTCAGCCTCAGAGCACATTCTCCACTGGCACCAAACCAGGAGAACAGGGCTCGGCCTTCAGATAGATCTGCCATGCCCTCCAACACGCGTTATCACTGTCCATCTGAGTCGGCAGTCTGATTTGAGTGACTTTACAAATGCATCATACACACACACATCGAGCAAAGCACGGTGACAATGTGTGCAAGGTGTCAAGTGTAGGAGACGAAACTCTGACATACCGACACTGCTGAGGGAACTGCTGCTCTCAGAGTCTGATGGCATTGTGGACAGGACGCTGTAGGTGGACCCTGCGGAGGACAGAAAACACCGTTAATAACTCAATGCTGACTGTTACAGCTCTTTAATTAACAAAATGCTCAATGCTGGCAGAAAGACAGCACTTCAGAAAATACAGAATACTTAATATGCAACTCTCTACAGCATCACACCTGAACATTTATTAGATATGTCATTTTGAATGATTTTTATTGTCAGGTTTCACACTTTAAATTGGTTCATTCTCAAGGTGACCAACACTCAGCCTTTTAGCAGACTTTGTTTTAGCCCAAAACAAACAATAAATGAAACATGCAAAAACAATCATCATTAATATAAATGTAACATATAGATGATATTATTATTGTTGTTATTTAACCCATAAACACAAAGTGTATCGCCGGCACATCATTATTTAACGCAGAATCTCACAATTTAAAAAAAGAGCCCAAACCCATATCAGCAGTTTCTCAGCATGAGAATGTCCAAACGTATTTGTTTTTCTAAAAAGAAAAAATGGAGTTATGATGTCACTCAGAAAAAAACAACAACTCTAAAAATGCTTTCAGGTCTTAAAATGTTAAAAGTATTGTTATTAATATTATTTGTTATTACATAATAATAATAATAATAATAATAATAATATCATCTAAATGTTATAAATATATTGTAATTATTTTTCTATTGTTGTTAATAATACTACTACAAATAATAATAATCATATATTTATATAATATTATAAATAAATTATATTATACATTTTATATAATTATATATTATATATTAATTTCGTTTTATTTTTATTTTATTAACATTGTTTTTCTTCTAATAATAATTTAAAAAAAAATCAAAATAAAAAATCATGACATAAATATTATAAATATATTATTATAGTAAATCGGATATTCAGAATTAAAATATCAATTATGAATGTTTTTGCTATGTAAAATTGATGATTTTAGACTGTAAAAAAGCCATTTTAAAACCATTAAAAAACAATTCTGTAAATAATGACACTTAAAAATTATCAGTATTGTTTGTAAACAGTATTGTTTGTAAACTTTGGGGCTTGAAACGATCATTCAAAACAAACAGAAAGACATTAAAAAACACTGTACAACAAAACCCTTTACAACTACCGACCCTACAGGAAAACATGAGTATTCCAAAGTGCGTTGCTGCAAGAACACCTGAGCGTGTAAGCAAATATGAACAATAATGAAATGGATAATTGAATCTTTCAGATTGTTTGCAGCTCCTTCACCGCAGGGCTCCTCCTCTTAATGAGCAGAGCGTGTGGTGACAAGGACACGGTTCATTATCACAGGCCTGACTCTACAGTCCACACACACACACACACACTCTCACCCAAATCCAGCCCGGAGAAGATCTCAGTCTCTCGCCTCTTCCTTCACTCTCATCACATCATCCGAGACACAATTCTGCTTTTGAAGAGCAACTTCAGCAGACTTCAATGCCTCCCGTAGCCTGAAATAACTTCAGGGTAGCAATGATTTGAGAGCAAGGTTTTTTTGGTGGGGTGAAAGGCAGATGGAATAAATAGATATTGTATAACGTCTGAAAGCAGACCGAGTCCTGCGAGTCCTGGAAGTAGGCTTCAGAAATAGACACCCTGGTTTTAATGCACTCCAAACAAAAGGTACTTTACAGTGAGAGGATGGATGGAGATACACTTACATGAACACATGGAGCTGCGCTAACTTAATGCATCAATGATTCAATAGCTATAGAGAACAGACATCACTAAAAGGCCTAAGGGAAAGTCACATAAACTGGCCTATTTTCAATCAATGCAAATTAGTAAGCGTCCAATTCTTTGATGGCTATAAGCTAATCAACAAAGTCATGCTGACTTTGATGATCAGCTTATAATAAAATATTGTATTTTGTAGTGAATACTGTCATGCAATTTACCGCAAGTTGGGGGTAAGTTTGTCAACATTAAAAATATGTGTGGCATTCGATTGAAAGGAAAGCAGCTTCAGAGGTGGAGCAAGTTGTTACATTTGGATTAAATTATGTTTTTCATGGGAACATGCAATTTGATACTAAAAACTGAATGTATGACCACGTAAATAGCACATAACAATTTTAAAATATAAAAATTTCATTCAGACTGTGAGGGGTGGTTTAAACCTTTTCTGATCCATTCAGTAGGACATGTGAACACTTGATCATATGTGACCCTGGATCACAAAACCAGTCACAAGTCGCACGGGTATATTTGTGGCAATAGCCAACAATATGGGTCAAAATTATCTAAAATTAGTCTAATTAAATATATAGGCTGTAAGGCCCGTTATATTTGGTCCAATCTGCCGGTCCGCCAATACACGGGGAAGGTTATCACGTGTTCTGTCCTCACTCATGCAAAGTATTGGTTGGTTAAATTTACAATACATTTAGTTATGTATTCTCTCGTTTATTTCATCTGACGCCATAAATGAAAGGGTTTTAATAATATCTGTGCCTCACTAAAAGTGAGTGAATGTTTGACTATTCCTTTTAACCATTAAATGAACAATGTCAAGATCAGTTAGAATAATCACATTAGGATTTATTATGTCAGGTAATGACATGTATGTATCATGCCAATTTCATAATCAATTCAAAGATAATCGATACAAACATCAAATGCTCTGGAATAGAGAGAAGATGCAAACCCAACTTTAAGAAATACGTGAGGCTGAGAGATCTATCTCTCTCAGACTCACGGACCGATCTGAAGTACAGAAAAGGCCTCGATCTCCCTGCTGCACTTCCTTAAATAGACAAACCTTTCACCTGGAACCATGTGCTAACAATAGAAATTTGCATTCAGAGGTACACTGTAGCACCTCTTGGGGGTGTGTGACCATTTGCTTGAGAGACCAACCCCTCCTTGTATGCTAGTTATCCATAAACCTTCAAAAACCTTATTACCTTGTGTTTTACTTATTCTGAAATGAGAGAACTGTACCAGTCGCACTGTGACATTTCAAACGATACCAAACATGAAAATACTCTGTGATAATCATTCACATTAAACTATACATTTTCTTGGGTGAAATCAGGTGATCATCTGAGCATGAGAGAGAGGGGGTGAAGGGAGAGGGAAGGAGATGTAGATTAAGATGACTCAGAGGTGAGACTTTCGTCTCGATGGTGCACGAGGGTAATCTCCAGAGAGGTCCTTTTGTCCTCTCAGGGCCTGGTCACCCCCAAAACAGACTGTCTGGAATTTCCTAATTTATCAATTCTTACAGGCTATTAATCCTGATTCCTTAAACTTAAAGCTATCTTTTGTTGTTTATATATATTATAACATAATATGTAATATTAAAACATTTGGATTTCATACATTCATTTCTTAATCAAACAAAATCCTGTCATCAAGCATCCAAAAATGTGTTTTAGGTGGACAGATCAATACAGTACAAAGAACATAAAAAAAAAAAAAATTAGGATGTAGGAAAATAATGTTAACAAGCAAAATAGGAAAATAACAAGCGCACCATGTTTTGTTGCGTAGTGGCGTGTGTGTTCAAGTAAGCCATGAGCAGATTAAGCGCAATACAATGTATTTAATATAACATGATGACTCACGAGCTGAAATCTGCACAGATTTGGCTAACACGAACTTCCCCAGTAAAGTGAGTAAATATATGTAACCCACCAAATTGGCTAGTGATTTAACAGCGTTACCCGCCACAGTTGATTTTTACCCACATTTGACAAAATTAACTACATCAGAGCATCTATATCTATATCTATATACATACATACATACAGTACTGTGCAAATGTCTTAGGCATGTTAATACAAATCTCACTGTTTTATTACAATTAATGGCAAAAATAATGTTTGGAAATGTAAACTGATATTTCCTACTGACACACTACAGCAAATGATATAAATAACTGACTGGGGGGGGGTTTATTAACATGCCTAAGACTTTTGCACAGTACTGTATATATATAACCTGTGTTCCGGATCCTGTGTTCATTATACTGTCTGCCACACTGTCGCATGCGCTAATGCTTATTTCAGACATAACCGACTGTGTTTAGAGGATACTCACGAACACCGAAATTGACACAATTTTGCGTGTTAAAGCGATATAATCCACGAAAAAATAACTTTTGTTACTGGAGAGTTGTTTTTGAAGCGTCTTTACTGTACGTGTGCACGCAGAGAAAAACTTCTCTGAGAGCGTGCGAGTACTGAACAGTTTAAAATCGCTTGAATTAGGGATGCACCGATCCACATTTTTCCACTTCCGATCCGATCCCGATACCTGAATTTGGATATCGGCCGATACCGATACTATTCCGATACCAGAGCTGTGTTTACTTTAAAATTATTATTATCATTATTGTTTATTTTATATGATGCTGAAATAAACTAGAAAAACAGGAAATATTGTTAACAGGAAAAATCCCATTCCGAAAACAAATATGCAACTATAAGGGTTTCAAATTAATTGTCATGTCAATATTTATTACATTCCCAAAATGTAAAATACTTGAGTGTTTAAATATAAAGAAAAGTGCAAGTGTAAACATCTTACACACACAGGAAGGGTGATCCTCGCTCCGATGCGGTAAGTTAACTCTCTCGATGAATGCTCGATCAAAATCAGCCATCTTGCAAACAGACAAGCGGATTTTCCCTCAGATCTATTTCGCTTCAAACTTTTGCTTTTTATGCGCGTCAATTTCACTCTGGACGCGCAAATAGATTCAAAATATTCAAGCGTCCAACTAGACGTGAATTTGACGCGGTATTCGCGTTTGGTGTGAACGCACAGTAACGTGCTTTTTTAAATGTTTGATTGCTTTCGTTGTGTTGTACGACGCGAGGGAGCTTCAAAGAGCTCTGAATTACGGCTTTGCAAACATTGGATTTTGCTGTCTTGCTCTGTGGTGTTTCCAGTGTGGAGTATTTCCACACAGCGGACGTTGTTGGCTAGCCACAATCTGCAAAATGGATTTCCTGAGCAGGGGCGTGTGTCATAACTCTGTGTCTCATTGAGTCGCGCCTCCGTTCAGGAAATCCATTCCGCAGTTTGCAGCCAGCTAGCAGACTCGCCGGCGGGAATCACTTTTGGAGTCATTTCAGCAGACAACGTTAAAGCGCAGACATGACTCATGGATATCGGATATCTCCGCAGGTTGGATCGGGAAAATCCGATACGTGAATTACGCTGGTATCGGTCCCGATACCGATACTGGATCGGATCGGCCCCATCCCTAGCTTGAATGTTTAAACTGATAAGACTCTTGCTCGTTGGTCATTATGGAAATGATCCGGCTGCGTCTGTGATCTTTAATTTGCTCGTCGTCATAGATCAAGCGCAGATCTTTCCACTCCCATCGGCTCTGATTTGGAATTGCGCTCTCACGCTAATTTGCCCTGTTTAGGTAATCTGGCCCATACTCTTTATTCTTACATTATTCGAAACAAATTATTATAATTATTGGAAATAATTATAGCCGTAATTATTGGAAATAATTATAATAGTTTAAATCTGAACAGACACATTTGGCAAAGTTCATGTTTAACAGATTTCAAAACAATAGCATAGCCCTTTCCCCGTCCTCGTGCATTATGTAGGTCAGAGATGGCATGCTTTGCCCTGGGCATCTTTTGTTGTTTCCCGCTCTGCACACACTTGGTCCAACAGTTGTTTCAGGCAAGTAGACGATCAAACCCCCCAACAACCCCCCAGCAACCATCACAAATACGGCATGACATGCGCTGCTATGATAAATTCAGCTGAATTTTAAATCCTGCTATATGGCAAAAAAGATCCACAGGCAGAGATTGAACATGCTCTGAGTGTCTTCCTGAAAAATGAACCAAAAGCTGAAGGCTGAAGCTTAATAATGGATGAACGCAAGAGCATTCTTCCAAAAAAACACATTTATCCTTTCGCTTTGACAGCCTAGCGGAATCTGTTTGTGTGAAGTTGATCTTGAGTCACAAGATCTTATTACAACCATGATGATAATCTATTCAAACATTGTCTCATAGGCTACATTTTACACAGCAGCAGAATACGGTTGTCTTTTTTAGAGTGCCAAATATGGTTACGTTCACTTCACACACAGTTCAGTTATAAACCAGAGTGACTACCACATTTCATAACCTCCCGCAAACCTTCACACATACAAAAAGCTGATTCATTAACATTTGAAGGATGAACTTGCAATTTAGTGTATAGGCCTAAATCATCATTTTGATCATTTGTTTGTTTTTATGGAGATTGCTTTTATTGATATTTACATTTTTTTTTTTTATACATATACATATATATTCTGATTGGTGCTCACCCTGTACCAATTAAATATAGCTAAACAAAATAAAATTATTAATAATAGCATTATTGCACTTTATTTAGTTAGTTTTTTTTAAATAAAATATTAAACAAAATAATTAAAGTGTGATCATATTTTTTATTTTTAAAATATAATAGTGAGATATAATAGTGCTCTAGTGAGTGTACAATTATTTTATAGTACACTTAAATACAGTGCTAATAAGTATATATTCTTATGTGAATTTTCAACATTTAAACCTAAAATCAGCAAACTTTTACTTTGGCGGGATGCCAAGTAGTAAGTACATGCACTGCCGGTTGAAGCGCGTCAATGAATGTCTCAGCTTTGCGTTTTGCTCTGAAACCGGCAGATTTATTATGCATTCAGTTCAAATGGAAATCTGACACAGTATTACAGTTAGTCGATCTAAAACAGTGATTGGGCTTTAACAGCTGTCAACCATGTATATGCAAATTAAATGAGAAGTCTGAACTTATTTACCCAGTGCATTTTTTATTTTGGCGAGTATGCGCACCCCTGTATAATATATATATGCAAAGAGTACATTTCTAAGAACGAGTATGCGCACCCCTCTGTAATATATATATAAATACGAAGAGTACATTTCTAAGAACTGTTAAACTAGGTTTTTACACGATTTGTTATGTGTTATTGACCCAAATACGGCTGTCAGCCTCAAACACTGCCTGTGTAAACTACGTCTTCGGAGTTTAGAAATCATTTCTGAAGAAAATGTGCAAAAACTGACACCACTAGGGGTGTTGTAGAAATGATGTGCAACAGCGACCTGCCACTACAAAACTGCATTAACTCAAGTCTGAGTGGTTTGTCCCATTCATGATACTGGGCCGGCAAAGAGGGCGTCAGAAAGAGCCTGATAAATGATTCTGTTTACCCACATTTCAGCGGTCTAAATCAGATGACTTTGGCTGTGCTCCTGCTTCTGCTGCAGAAGCTGCTGTTGTCTGATGAAATCTGGAGTCGCCCCAGCACAAGCTGAGAGACAGAGAGCAATGTGCCCCAGGAAAGGAGAAGACACATCACATCACACAGCCTTTGTTCAGTCACTTTTACATGGCGCCACATGGCAAGGCTGTGGTACTGAGGGCAAGGTTCAAAGGAAGCAGCCAATCAAGGCTCAGAATCCGTCATGTGACATGGTGGCAGTGTATACAGTCGGTCTGCTAGTAATGTGCAGTGAGGAGAGAGACATCAGCAGACAAAAATCTGGACTCGCACGTATCAGGTGATGTCACACACACATACACACACACAGATAAAGGGACATTCCCACTTTTGACAAGATTGTGGAAAAATCTGAGGGGATCAGAGCGGTAACCCAACACTCATTCAATACAGTGACTGAATAACCCTGCGACAAGCACTGAAACCGAGGAACCAAAAATCGAATTTTACCACTACAAGTGCTGCATCTGATATTACTTGGCATTTGGTGGGGCTTTTAATCCAAAGCACACTACCAGCAGGAAAAGAGCCCCTGGAGAAAGTTCAGCACTCGTCTCAATGGCAGCACAGTAATAGAGCAAGATTGTGATCGCAGTAACTCTAGTTCTCCGTCACGCCTACTAGAAGCACCAGTCTCAGTGTAACGTTAAGAATCTGGGCTGCCAACACCATTACGCATCTCATCACTTCACATGTCACTCCAACCACAGGCAACCTTTGTGGGTTGTGGACAAATCCGGCTTCTCTCGGCACATCTTACAGAGATTTGTCATCTGATGGCAAAGCAAACCTTAAAGGGATAGTTCACTTTGAAATTAAATTTTGGTATGTTTTAGCTTACCTCAAGGGCATCCAAGATGTAGGTGTCTTTTTTTCCGCAGTAGTTTCAATTTTGATATTTTTAGGTCAAACCGTTCTTGTCTGTCAGTCATTTAATGCAGGTCTATGGTCACTGTCTCAAAGAGCATGCACAGAGTCCAAATTAAAAAAATTCCCCGTCGTCCAAATTAAACAATTCCCCATCGTAAGTACACATTGATGGCCTAAGACACGAAACGAGCGGTTTGTGTGAGAAAACGAACAGTGATGTCGCCTTGTCTATGGCAGTTCATTGGAACGAATGTCTTAAGGCGATATATCTATGCACCAGTCTGCGTACACGTCACACACCAGGATGCGCGCGCCCTCAGATCACTTGGACGTGGCTGTGTATAAGAGGTAAAAACGATATAAATACTGTTCGTTTTCTCACACAAACCGCTCGTTTCGTGTCTTAGGCCATCAATGTGTACTTACGATGGGGAATTGTTTAATTTGGACGACGGGGAATTGTTTTAATTTGGACTCTGTGCATGCTCTTTGAGACAGTGACCATAGACCTGCATTAAATGACTGACAGACAAGAACGGTTTGACCTAAAAATATCAAAATTGAAACTACTGCGGAAAAAAAGACACCTACATCTTGGATGCCCTTGAGGTAAGCTAAAACATACCTAAATTTAATTTCAAAGTGAACTATCCCTTTAAAGCAATTTATTTGTTCCTAAGTGCTACCCTTTTTACTTAACAAAATCATCAGTAGGAAATAAAGCCATACGCACTACAGTTCAACAGTTTGGGGTGGGAACAATTTTTAAATGTTTTTGAAAATGTCTCTTATGTTTACAAAGACTGCATTTATTTAAAATAGAGGAACATTTTTGTATTATTATTTAAATATTATTTAATATCAATTTTAGTTGCTTTCTATTTGAATATATTTTAAAACGTAATTTATTCCAATGAGGGCAAAGCTGAATTTTCAGCATCATTACTTCTTAAGTAGAAACTCTTCACGTCTTCAGAAATCATTCTAATATGCTGATCTGATGCTCAAGAAACATTTCTAATCATTATCAATGTTGAAAACAGTTGTGCTGCTTAAAGAGAGATAGTTCACCCAAAACTGAAAATTCTGCCATCATTTATTCACCATGTCATTCCAAACCCGTTAGACTTTCGTTCATCTTTGGAACATAAATGAAGATCTATCTGATGAAATCTGAGTGCTTTCTGTCCTTCCATATAAACAATGATCAGTGAACATAAACAGAAGCTCAACCGTACTTGCTTGATGCGTGAGAATGAACCTCATTGGTTCTTGCTGAAGCTCAAATGTGCTGCGTAACACGAGAATGAACCTCATTGGTTCTTGCGGACAGTGTTATTTTCGTTGACGAATAATTTGTCATTATTTTTGCCAACGACATTTTTTCACAGACGAAACGAGACGATAACTAAATAAAAACTAGTTTTGAATGACAAAAACTATGACGAAAATCTATTGACATTTTCGTCAACGAATAAAAACTAGACGAAAATGTTAGTGAAGATTTGGGAAGCGATCCAGTCTGATGTCCTGCATTTGTGGTAGATGCGCACATTTGTACTGTGACGTGCTGATCTACCCAGCGGCACACGAGTTGGCATGCGCTGCATGTCTCATAAAACGTTAAAACATGTAAACGTCTGGGAGAATGAGTAGAGCAGACATGTAGATCTGAATAAGAGTGACAATGCAAAAAAAGAGCTATATTTGGTACGGTTTTCTGTGCGCACACACCCGACCCGAAGCGTGCAGCCATTCACATAGACACCTAGGCCTATACAGCGCGCGAGTACAGAATTGAGCTCTCTTTCGTGTCTGAATGGACAAATACACACAACATTATGTCTAAATGTTCGTTTTGGAGAGTATTCATGTAAATTATGTTGGTTATGTCTTAAACAGTTGTGAGTGTATCGTATGTGCATCAGTGCATTGGATCCGCATGTCATTGGACATGATCCGATGTCTTAAAGTGACAGTGGGTAATAAACCTAATGCGGTCTGTGTCCTTAATATTGATCAAGCAACAAAAGAAAAAGAGAAAAGCATTCACTGCTCGTTAATAGCTTTAATAAGGATTAATTATATTTAATTCATACAAATAAATATGCTTGAAAGAATAGAGAATGATGTATGCAAGTAGTTATAAAGAATTCATATATCATTCATTGAAAAAAAGACTGTTCTACTTAAGGAAAAGTGTTTTTATTTAATTTTAAGATTTTTTTTAAGTTACAGTAGTTAAATCTGTATCTGTATTGCACGTTCAAACTTTAAAATCATTCATATTAGCAGGTTAATATATGTTTTCTCCGGGAGAATATGGGTTTGGGAATTTTTGAGAAATTCTAAATAAATGCATTTAAATTTAAACCCATTATATTTTAGTCGACTAAATCTACTGTAGATTTAGTCGACTAAAATCTTATTGTATTTCGTCGACTAAAATCTTATTGTATTTCGTCGACTAAAACTAGACTAAAACTAAAACAATTCAGATGACTAAAATATGACTAAAACTAAATGGCATTTTAGTCAAAAGACTATGACTAAAACTAAATCAAAATTTGCTGTCAAAATTAACATTGCTTGCGGAAGCTCAAACGTGCTGCATAACACGAGAATGAACCTCATTGGTTCTCGCACGTCAAGCGAACATGCTTGAGCTTCTGTTAACCACAACTGATGTGTGAGTTGATGAATATGTATTTGTGAATAAAAGCCTAAATTCAATCTGATAAAGAAATTGTGCCTCGCAAATTATAACAGGACCTTTGCTCACAGCAGGTGATCTAAAGTTTGAAGTCTTAAATTCATTATTGAAGATTGTGAATGTGTTGCAAAAGCATTGCTCTGATGACTGTAGCGGCAGTGCGCTAAAAGGGATGAATTTAGAAACACACCTTATGTGTGTGTGTGAGAGTGAAGATTACTGTGCTGACAGTCTAACAGAACACTAAAATCCTCTCAGGCAGCCATCAGAGAAAAGTAGCAAAAACATACTAAAATTAGAAAAGAAAAACTATTGAAGAAAAATGTGCAAGCTGCATCTTAAGTTCGGATTCTTACTTTCTTTTTTATCTTAACATTCAAAGTCTAAAAAGTCCTTAAAAAAAAAATCACATCTGATTGTGTTGCAGTGACAGGTACATAATGCAGGCTTCCTCTAATATAGCATCTCCCTACGGGACACATGGCCCGTTTTCAGATACCCACTGTAGTGCTTCCTAGAACAAGCTCCATGTGCCAGTCTGATCACTGCCGCTCAGACTAACCGGCATCAAGTCCTCCTGCGGGAAGATTGTACGTACAAGATTTTTTTTCCATTATTTTTACACTTACTGATACAAAGAAAACCTTTTAGTGCTTATGCAACAAAATGAAGTACAAAATATACGCATTATGTGCGCAAATTGTGTTGCATTTATTTTATTATTCTTGTGCAGTCACACGGAAAATGACTGGAAAGGAAACGGTTGCAAAATCCTCAAAGCAGCTAACCTGAGACAGCAGTACACAAAATATGCAAAGAATACTGAAGGAAAAACAAGTATCATGGTTTCTGCAAAACATTACGCAGCACAACTGTTTTCAACATTGAGAATAATAAGAAATGTTTCTTGAGCAGCAAATCAGCATATTAGAATGATTTCTGAAGGATCATGTGACACTGAAGAGTGGAGAAATGATGCTAAAAATTCAGCTTTGCCATAGCAGGAATAAATTACATTTTAAATTGTAATAAAATAGAAAGCAGATATTTTAACTTGTAATAATATTTCACAATATTACTGTTTTTACTGTATTTTTGATCAAATAAATGCAGCCTAGGTGAGCATAAGAGACTTCTGAAAAAACATTCCAAAATCTTAAGAGAGTCTGATAAGACTTGAAGGCAAGATTAGACTATCACATGTCTGTATATTTCCATTACCTCACAACTATCATCCAGACCATGGCACTTCCGCAGTTCCTCTGCAATTACGCAGCTTGGGAACACTTGAAAATGGTAATGAGGTCTTTCTTGATAGCTCTGCCTCTCGTGGAGAAAAAACTTGAAGCTCTGAGTGAAACTAGGAGGCTTGTGTCCTTTTAAAGCCACAGAGACTAGCACACATCTTTGTGGTGCTGACAGTATCATTTTGTCTCCTTTAATTCCAGCGTTAGCAATCATTCATGCGTTCTGCTGCCATTAAACGATCAAGAGCTGCTAGTGAGTGTTCACACCACAAATTGATCTGAGATCAATACCATTTGAGCCAATGTGAAAATGTGTGTGAGAGCATCATTATCAGGAGGGATATTGGATTTATCAAATAGCTTTGTGCCATGTTTAGTGATGACATGTTAAGCTGAAGGCAGACAGACAGAAAGAAATCTGTCTAGATCCAAAAATAAAATGAGAGCTGCAATATTGACTAAAAGCAGTGCAGTCTCAAATGCGTTCGGTCTAGTGAGGTGGATAAAAGCTGAAGCTGACATGAAGAATATAAAAGACAGAGGCTATCCTGTCCTTGAGTGTGACGTTAAGAGGCAGGGATCCTAAAAAAAACTTCTTAGATCTGAAGTGATGGCCTTGAATCAGAGTGGCATCAGTATTAATATTTCATGGCATGAGCTGTGCTTCACAAAGTCATGAGTAGTGCACGTCTACAGACTACACTCAAAACTTCATTCACAAAACCACTTCTGTTCTGAGGGTTCTTTTACACTTTGTTCGACTGCCTGGTCCGAACCGGAGTTCGATTGCTCCCCCCACTGGATTGTGCTCACATTATATTTGTGGGTCCGAACCACAGTGCGTTTGCATCAAAGCAGCAGCTCTTTACCCGTTGCATGCATGGTAATGACGACGCAGGACAAGGAGGCAAAATGCAAAGCGTTGCTCATCTCACTTTTTTATATTTTGTTTTTTTAATCTTTGTTTTTGTTTTTAAAACGTCAGCACATAACGGCACTTGCATCTATCTGCCGCGAATGATGCAAATGCTCTAAAGCACATCGTAGTCAACAATAGCACCATCAATAGCAGTTCACTAGCCTACGATAGTGTTCATATTAGTACGAATGTGTTCATGATTGTGTTTGATACTCTGTTAAAGGGATACTTCACCTCGGGAAAGATGAATGTGTATTTAAAATGGGTCATTTATGTAGTAGAAATGTGAAATTATTTTTGAATTTGGAGCCTTCTAGACTGAGAAAAGCCAGAAAATTTATTTTTGGCTTATGTGGATGAAAGACAACAACTCCCAGAATGCACTTGCTTCGCTGCTCTACAAGGCCACTCCCAAGCCACGCCTACCGGTAAGAGCGCGCAGCTAAACAACAAGGCTAGGCTACTAGTGAGTCTCTGTGACGAATCTGCCCGGGATTTCGAGATCGCCCAAAATGTCCGGGATTCGGCTTTTGCGTTCTACAGTCGCCATTCATTATGTTTACTTTGGCGAGCAGGACGAGGCTAGGGACGCGGGAGAACAATGCGAGGCCGGTGGCGTGTTTACTGATGAACGACGGAGGAGCGGGAATTTTCTTAGCAATGTTAAAAAGCACATCAACCGATCACTTGTTTAGCGCTCATGTAAATTTTACATTCAGATTCACCAATCGGAATGAATTCAGTTAGATTGAAACAAAAGGTGTGCATGTAAACAATGAATGGCGACTGCAGAAAGCAAAAGCTGAATCCCGGACATTTTGGACGATCTCGACGGCCGGACACGTACGGGAAAAAGAGGATGGTAACCCCTACTACTCAGCTTTCTCCACAGAACAAGAGCCTGCTAGCTTAGCTTCCAAAGACAGACGGCTGACACTATGTGTGTACATTCTGTGAGTGAGATCCCACCCTCTATGGAGAACAGAAACATGCAAAACAGCCACTACTACTGGCTGTAGTCTTTAGCCTCTGGCAAAAAAATCCTCCGATGACGCAAAAATCTTTTTTTTCCAGACAAAAAATACATAAATCTCTCGTCTCAGGGGGACATGAGGGAGGAAAGCACGGTAATTCGAAAACACTAGGGGTTTTCTACTGATACAAAGCTTAATGCTAAATCCTGAAGTATCCCTTTAACTGTGTTAAATGGTGTTCAGCCGCAAACCGATTACATCATCACTAAACGCTTCTGCTCAATTCAGCGTGAGCCGAACGAGTCGCAGCAAAGATCAGCAGCAAGAGTCAGATTTCATTTATTAGCATGGTGTATGTTATAGTGAGTCTGTCATTATACTGTTTTGTTGCTGTGTTTTTCATTAAGAATAATAATGAACCCACCATTCAAGCTATTTGACGCCCCCGAATAGTATAGTATTTATCTATAGTAACAGGACAGGTTTAAGTGTCATTGTTTGTCTGGAGCCGCTGGCGACTAACAACCAACTCTTGCTTGTATATAGGCCTACTCTTGTGTACTGTATCCTAATTTTTGTTGTTCCTTGTTGTTTGTTCGTCCTCGTCTCTTTACTTTCGCGAAGCATTATTTTGCTTTGCTTCAGCTATGATAAAGAGACCACTCTTGCATAGAGACAGAGTCATAATCTGAAGACCACGCCCACCAAGGGGGAAAACAAACCAACATTGACTTTGCATTGCGAGAGGCTGCCTCCTTGTCATTTCTTGCTTCTAAGAAAAGACAGAATAATGCCTAAAAGCTGCTATGTGACAAGGTGTACAGCAAACAAGCTAAGAATCCCAGAAATAAGTTTTTATAAGCTGTCGACCCCAAAAAACGAGCGTTTGAGGACATAAAAGTGGATACAGGCTGGAACGAATGGGTAAATTCTGGGATCCTGACACTCAGTATGCACTAAAAATACACTACGTGTGCAGTAAGTTAAACATTTGGTCACTGGTGAGTCAAATATCCAAATGTCAGTTTTATATATTATATTTCTGTAAGATAAACTATCCTGTGTTGCCGATTACGGTCTCCTCCAGCAGATGTACGTTAGTTCTCAGAGTAATGAGACACGTGACGCTCTGTCTCAACTGCCTGTATCCACTTTTATGTCCTAAACACTCGTTTTTTGGGGTCGAGAGCTAATAAAAACTTTTTAAAAACTTGTTTGCTGTACACCTTGTCACACAGCAGCTTTTAGGCATTTTTCTGTCTTTTGTTAGAAGCAAGAAATGACAAGGAGGCAGCCTCTCGCAATGCAAAGTCAATGGGGACGGTTGGTTTGTTTCCCCCCCCCCGGTGTGGGCGTGGCCTAAATGCGCTCTGTCTCTATTGCGTGTTTGTGCATTTTGGGGTCGGAGCAATGAAGGGAGGGCCATTTAAAGGGGTCATGGAATGAGAAATAAAATGTTCCTTGATCTTGTGACACATAAGAGGTCATTGTACTACAAAAATAGCAGAACTCAAAACTTCCTTGTTAGTCCAAACACAGCTTTTATTGAAACAAAGCTCAGAAAACAACCCATTTTGGATTTTGTTATAATGTCATAATGAAGACAATGATCAAATTAATCAACACCTACTTTTACATCATTGCCTCTTTAGCCCCGCCCACATATTCAAACGTCATGTAGTAGTAAACATTCATTCATTCATAATTCCTTTTACATGACCTATGACTGTGGTAACTTCAAGTACTTTATTTGTTACAACCAAGACTTATAAAGCATGGGCCTATGTAATAAGCATAAATGTTTCACATTGTTGGCAAATTTAAGTACCGAGAATCCGAGATATTTTTCAACATTGGAAATTTTCAAAACAATTCCATACGTGTAATGGGGAGGACGTTAAAAAATATTTTAATCTGCAAACCTGTTATCCAATCATAGCAGTAGGCGTTTATTTCCAAGTTTTGAATGCGGCATGCCCATCAAAACAGGAAAGAGAAGGTCAAAAACAGGATAGAAAATAGCCTATTACTTCTCAATTAGGATGTTTTTTGATAACATAATAAGTGGAGTTCAGTTCACGACCCATTTAAGAACTCTTTTTGATATACTGTCACTCTGTAACTTTCCCTGTCCCCTGCACTGATCAACTGGGATCCAAGTGGACAGCCCCCATGGTCAGTAAACAGTGCAAGCTGCTGACGGTGCAGTTTGGGGCAGTTCATTTAAAACAAAAGGCCTGTTGTTTCTGTACTGGCCCTACATTTGACTGCATGAGGGAGTTGTCCACTAGCCCGCTGTGGACAAGCCCTTACCCAAGTGAAACAACTGCACTGCTGCTCATTTGAAATGGATGGCACCATAAAGCCGCAGTGTCTCCTCCTATCCGAGGCGGCCTATAGGTCACAGCAATAACTTCAGATCGGAAACTATAACATCACAAATCTCTGGAATTATGCAAGTCAAACTAAATGATCAGCGA